>NC_090451.1:561244313-561555279 GCF_031143425.1 Pleurodeles waltl
TTCGGACTGGAGTGGGGGCAGATTGTTTCGGACTGGAGTGGGGGCAGATTGTCTTGGATTGGTGTGAGGCAGATTGGAGTGGGGCAGAATGGTTTGGAGTGAAGTAGGGTGGATTTGATGGGGTGGATTGGGGAGGGAGTTGGGTAGATTTGACTGGGGTGAATTGGATTGTTGTGGGGTGGATTTTGGTAGATTGGAGTAATGTGAATCTGGATGGAATGGATGGATTGGGGTGAGGTGGACTGCATTGGAGAAGGGTGGATTGGAGTGGGGTGGACTGCAGTGGGGCACATGATTTTGTATAGGAGTGGGGAAGGTTGTTATGGATTGGAGTGGGATGGATGTGAATGGGGCACATTGTTTTAGATTGGAGAGGGGCGGATTGTTTCCGATTGGAGTGGAGCAGATTGGAGTGGGGCGGATTGTTTTCGATTGGAGTGGAGCAGATTGGAGTTGGCACAAGTGTTTTTCGAATTGGAGCGGGGCAAACTGGAGTGGGATAGATTGTTTTCAATTGGAGTGTGGCGGATTGGAGTGGACTGAATGTTTTGGATTGAAGTGGAGTGGAATGGATTGGAGTGGGCCGTATTGTTTTGGATTGGAGTGGGACGAATTGGCATGGGGCAGATTGGAGCGGGCAGAGGCTGACTGTTTTGGACTGGAGTGAGGCAGATTGCTTTGGATTGTAGCGGGACAGATTGTTTTGGATTGGGTTGGGACAGGTTGTTTTGGATTTGAGTGGGGCTCATTGTTTTGGACTGAAGTGGTGGAATATTGGAGTCGGGCAGATTGTTTCTGAACGGAGTTGGGCAGATTGTTTCTGAACGGAGTCGGGCAGATTGTTTCTGAACAGAGTCGGGCAGATTGTTTCTGAACGGAGTCGGGCAGATTGTTTCTGAACGGAGTCGGGCAGATTGTTTCTGAACGGAGTCGGGCAGATTGTTTCTGAACGGAGTCGGGCAGATTGTTTCTGAACGGAGTCGGGCAGATTGTTTCTGAACGGAGTCGGGCAGATTGTTTCTGAACGGAGTCGGGCAGATTGTTTCTGAACGGAGTCGGGCAGATTGTTTTGGACTGGAGTGGGGCAGATTGTTTTGGACTGGAGTGGGGCAGATAGTTTTGGACTTGAGTGGGGCAGATAGTTTTGGACTTGAGTGGGGCAGATTGTTTTTGACTGGAGTGGGGCAGATTGTTTTTGACTGGAGTGGGGCAGATTGTTTTTGACTGGAGTGGGGCAGATTGTTTTTGACTGGAGTGGGGCAGATTGTTTTTGACTGGAGTGGGGCAGATTGTTTTTGACTGGAGTGGGGCAGATTGTTTTTGACTGGAGTGGGGCAGATTGTTTTTGACTGGAGTGGGGCAGATTGTTTTTGACTGGAGTGGGGCAGATTGTTTTTGACTGGAGTGGGGCAGATTGTTTTTGACTGGAGTGGGGCAGATTGTTTTTGACTGGAGTGGGGCAGATTGTCTTGGATTGGTGTGGGGCAGATTGTCTTGGATTGGTGTGGGGCAGATTGGAGTGGGGCAGAATGGTTTGGAGTACAGTCCAGTGGATTTGATGGGGTGGATTTGGGAGGGGGTTGGGTAGATTGGACTGGGGTGAATTGGATTGGTGTGGGGTGAATTCTGGTAGATTGGAGTAATGTGAATCTGGATGGAATGGATGGATTGGGGTGAGGTGGACTGCATTGGAGTAGGGTGGATTGGAGTGGGGTGGACTGCAGTGGGGCACATGCTTTCGTATAGGAGTGGGAAGGTTGTTATGGATTGGAGTGGGATGGATGTGAGTGGGCAGATTGTTTTTCACTGGAACAGGGCAGCTTGTTTTGGCATGGAACAGGGCAGATTGTTTTGGACTAGAGTGGGGCCGATTGTTTTGGATTTGAGTGGGGCCGATTGTTTTTGGACTGGAGCGGGCAGATTGTTTTGGATTGGAACGGGCAACTGTTTTGGATTCGAGTGGGGCAAAGTGGAGTGGGGCAGACTGGAGCAGGGCAGATTGTGGTGGAGTGGGTTAGGAGGATTGGAGTGTGGTGGATTGGAGAGGATTGGATTTGGTTGAGTGATTTGGATTGGAGTGGGGTGGATTGGGTTGAAGGAGGTGGAATGGTGTGGGGGGACTGGTATGGATTGGAGTGAGGCATATTGAAGTGAGGCGGATTCTAGTCTGGCAGATTGTTTTGGATCGTAGAGTGGCAGATTGTTTTATATTGGAATGGGGCAGGCTGTTTTGGATCAGAGTGGAGAGTATTGGACTGGGGTAGACTGTTTGGATCGGAGTGGGGCAAATGTTTTAGATTGGGGTGGAGCAGATTTGATTGGGGCAGATTGTTTTGGAACAGAGTGGGGAGAATCGGAAGGGGGAAGATTGTTTTTGATCGGAGTGGGGCAGATTGTACTGGAGGAGGGCAGATTCTTTTGGATTGGAGCGGGACAGATTGAATTGGAGTGAGGAAGATAGGAGTGGGGTGGATTGTTTTGAAGTGCCGTGGGGTGAATTTGATTGGTATAGGGTGGATTGAGGAGGGAGTGGGATGGATTGGACTGGGGTGGATTGGATTGGTGTGGGTGGATTTTGGTAGACTGGAGTGGGGTGAATTTAGATGGAGTGGATGGATGGAGTGAGGTGGACTGCACTGAAGTAGAGTGGATTGCAGTGGAGCACATGTTTTCGCATTGGAGTGGGGAAGGTTGTTCTGGATTTGAGTGTAGTGGATTTGAGTGGGGCCGATTGTTTTGGATTGGAGTGGAACAGATTGGAGGGGGCAGAGTATTTTAAATTGGAGTTGGGTAGATTAGAGTGTGGAAAATTGGTTTCAAGTGGAGTGGGGTGGATTGGAGTGGGGCAGATTGGAGTGGATAGGATTGGAATGGGGCAGATTATTTTGGATTGGAGTGGGGCGGAATGGTGTAGGGTGGACTGGAGGTGGACAGAGAAGATTGCAGCAGAGCAGATTGTTTTGGACTGCACCGGGGCTGATTGGAGGGGCAGATTGTTTTGGATTGGAGTGGGGCGGATGTTTGGGTTGAAGTGGTGCAGATTGTTCTGGATTAGCCAGGGCAGGTTGTTTTGGATTGGAGTGGGACAGATTGTGTTGGATTAGAGCAGGGCAGATTGTTTTGGATTGGAATGGGGCAGGTTGTTTTGGATTGGAGTGGGATGGATTTGAGTAGGGCTGATTGTTTTGGATTGGAGTGAGTCAGATTGGAGCAAGGCAGACTTGAGTGGGGCTGATTGCTTTGGACTGGAGTGGGGCTGATTGCTTTGGACTGGAGTGAGGCTAATTGCTTTGGACTGGAGTGAGGCTGATTGCTTTGGACTGGAGTGGGGCTGATTGCTTTGGACTGGAGTGGGGCTGATTGCTTTGGACTGGAGTGGGGCTGATTGCTTTGGACTGGAGTGGGGCTGATTGCTTTGGACTGGAGTGGGGCTGATTGCTTTGGACTGGAGTGGGGCTGATTGCTTTGGACTGGAGTGGGGCTGATTGCTTTGGACTGGAGTGCGGCTGATTGCTTTGGACTGGAGTGGGGCTGATTGCTTTGGACTGGAGTGGGGCTGATTGTTTTGGACTGTAGTGGGGCAGATTGTTTTGGAGTGCAGAAGATTGGCGTGGGGTTGATTGTTTTTGGATTGAAGCGGGGCAGATTGTTTTGGATTGGAGTGGGGCAGACTGGAGGAGGGAAGATTGTTTTGGATTGGAGGGAGGCAGATTGGAGCAAGGCAGACTGGAGTGGGGCTGATTGTTTTGGACGGGAGTGGGACAGATAGTTTTAGTTTGGAGTGGGCCAGATTGTTTTGGACTGGAGCAGGGCAGAATATTTTGGACTGAAGCGGGCAGATTGTTTTCGACTGGAGCGGTGTAGATTGTTTTTGACTGTGGCGGGCAGATTATTTTGGACTTGGGTAGGGCAGATTGTTTTGGACTGTAGTGGGGCAGATTGTTTTGGATTGGAGTGGGGCATATTTTTGTATAGGAAGGGGGCAGATTGTTTTGGATTGGAATGAGATGGATTTGAGTGCGGCTGATTGTTTTGGACTGGAGCGGGGCAGATTGTATTGGAGTGCGGAAGATTGGAGTGGGGTTGATTGTTTTGGATTGAAGCGGGCAGATTGTTTTGGATTGGAGTGGGGCAAATTGGAGGAGGGCAGATTGTTGTGGGGTGGGTTAGGAGGATTGGAGTGTGGTGGATAGCAGCGGATTGGATTTGGTTGAGTGATTTAGATTGGAGTAGGGTGGATTGGGTTGAGTGAGGTGGATTGGTGTGAGTTGCTGTGGAGTGGACTGGCATGGATTGGAGTGCGGCGGATTCTAGTGTGGCAGATTGTTTTGGATCGGAATGTGGCAGATTGTTTTGGATTGGAGTTGGGGAGGTTGTTTTATATTGGAGTGGGGCAGGTTGTTTTGGATTGGAGTGGAGTGGATTGGAGTGGGGCACATTGTTTTGGTTTGGAGTGGAGCAGAGGGAAGGTGGGCTGATTGTTTTAGATTGGAGTGAGGCTAATTGAAATGGGGCTAATTGGAGTGGGCCTATTTGGAGTGGGGCAAATTGTTTTGGATTGGAGTGGGGCAGGTTGTAGTAGGGAAAATAAGTTGGATTGGTCTGGAACAGATTGGAGTGGGGCAGATTGTTTTGGATCAGAGTGGGGGAAATAGGAGTGGGTAAGGTTGTTTTTAGATTGGAGTGGGGCAGACTGGAGTAGGGCAGATTGATGTGGGTTGGGCTGGGAGGACTGAAATGTGGTGGAGTGGAGAAGATTAGATTAGTGTGAGTGATTTGGATTGGATTGGAGTGGGGTGGATTGGGTTGAGTGAGGTGGATTGGTGTGGGGTGCGGTTGGTTGAACTGGTTTGGATTGGAGTGGGGCAGATTGGGGTATTGCAGATTGGAGTGGGGCAGGTTGTAGTGTGGCAGATTGTTTTGGAACGAGTGGGGCAGGTTGTTTTGGGTGGGAGTGGAGCGGATTGGAGCAGTGCACATTGTTTTGGAGTGGAGCAGAGTGAAGTGGGGCTGATTGTTTTAGATTGGAGTGGGGCTAATTGGAGTGGGGCAGATTGTTTTGGATCGTAGTGGGCCTGATTGTTTTGTATCAGGGTGGGGCAAATATTTTGGGTTTGGGTGGAGCAGATTTGATTGGGGCAGATTGTTTCGGATCAGAGTGGGGGAAATTGGAGTGGGGAAGATTGTTTTTGATTGGAGTGGGGCAGATTGCTTTGGCTTGGAGTGAGGCAAATTGGAATGGGTTGGGATGGGAGGATTGGAGTGTGGTGGATTGGATTAGGTTGAGTGTTTTAGACTGGAGTGATTGGGGTGGAAATGTGTGGGGTGGGGTGGTCTAATATGGATTGGAGTGGGGTGGAAACAATTTTGATTTGCAATATTTAGAACAAGATAATCTTCATCTTTTGAGAACAGCGCCCAAGAGCAAAAACAAAAGAAAACATGAGTGCAAAGTGAGAACAGACGACATGGCAAAATATTAGAAAGGTAACTATGGAAAATAAATCTTTGCGTTTTGTTTGTCCAGCTCGGCACGTTGTTGCCAGTGACACGCCTTCTGTTTGCTTGGCCCTAGAAGTTTGAAAGAACAAAATAGTACTTAAATCAGGACGGGAGCAGCGGACAGGCACTCATTAAGTCGAATCGATCAGTGCTTGGTCCCTGCTCCACAGAGAGGATCCCAAATGATGGTAGATTGCAGTGACCAGTTACTGACGCTTTAAAGAATTGTGCCAGGCAAACCAACAAATAGTAAACAGCGAGCAGGCTCCAAGCCTTTATTGTTAACAGTGTCTTGCAAGCGAGATGCATGTACTGGCACATGCTCTCGTAGGCTCAACTCTAATAAAGCAGATATTTATATTAATTTAGACATCAAATGAAAGTAAGTCAGATGCTTATAACCAGAGTTATGGATTTTCAATTGAAAAATAATTCAATGCAATTCGAGCTGTTAAACCTTTACAATTGCAGTCAGTGGGGAAAATTACTAGCTACCCTTCTGGGGTGAGGTCAGAGAAACCCACTTGTAGTTAAGATTGTGCGAGTCCCAGGGCCAAGATGCGACAGTCTGACCAATTTTACCTGGCCTGTGGGGCCCTGATGCAGAGGTGTCGTGGCTGTTCTTGGTGGTGGATGCGGGAGCCGAAGGTGCTGAAAAATGGTACATGACGCCTGGTCATTTGCATTTCGAGTTTGTGGGAGCACACAGGCTTTAAGCTTGTGTGGGCCCCTGGAACAGGTTTCACCAGGCAGAACACCTCCACTTAGCTAGAGCGTCTTTGGTGCAGAAGTGTGCTTGGCTATCCATGGTGCTGAACGGGAGGTGCTGTGATGATGCAGGTGGGGAAACAGATGCAAAAAGCAAGTGGTGCCACTGGTGAAGTAGAATTCAGGTGTTGTGGTGTGCCCTCGGGTTGCAGCATTGAGTAAAGGTGGCAGTGACCAGACTGGCCACCAACAACCCTTGACAGTCGTAAGGTAGAGGAGAAGCTTTCTCCTTTTTCGGACGTCTTGGGGAAAACAGTAGCCGGCTGTAAGTTGGTGGAGAGCTGGTCTATACTTTGCACAATGGACTGGCCCACCTGCTTTTGAACTATCCCCTGGAGGCCCAATGGTCAGCGCTTCTTCTTGCTCTTCAGCTGTGGTAGGTAAGGGACTAGTACCCCAAGTCCAAGGGATTTTGGCCTTCCCTTTGGATCACAAAGGGTTCCCGCTATTGCAAGGTAACCTAAAAAATAAAAAGAAAGACAAACTCCTCTTGGCAATGTAAAAACAGCTCTCTACTGTTGAGACAGAGAGAGTGGCTAATCCACACCATTAAACAGCAGACTCAATTTGCTACTTCACAGGCAGGTTCATTACAAAATGTCAAACAATGAATCACTACATAGTTTACATTAGTTGTGGAATAACATCATGCCACTTGTGACTCTATGACCCTAAATTACTACACATCCTTTATTGCAGGTCTAACAATGCTTAACAAACTAACCATTCTCCATGTCTCAGTATATGTGCTTTGTCATGCGGATCCCAGAACCCTTTATCAGAAGTTGTATACCCAATCTCCAGCACTTCTTCCTTAGTCACCTTCAATGCCATTCTTGTTTAACTGGGATAACAGAATGCATGCTTGTGTGTCAGGACCATAAATTCCTTCATAATTACTAAATGCTAGTTGGCCTTTAACTGCAACCCTTTCAAGTTGTTTATTATATTATGTCCTCAAGTAAACTCTTCAACTTGCTCTCGTTAACATGATTTATGGCCTACACTGTTCTTACACCATGTAGAGCTGTGTGACACACTCTACTGTTGTGCCATGTTTTCATAGTTCACATATCCCATAACACCTCTCACTGGGGGAATCAGTCCAAGACAAGTCGCAGTCCAGCAGTTCTATGGAGGTTGCACATCTTTGGTTTGTGCAGGTTACTGTTGTCAATGCAGGTCTTCTCTTGTCCTTTTTCCCCAAATGCTGCAGATCTGGCTGAGGTTCTTGTGCCAGGGGTGCCTCTTAAATCATAGATTTAGGGGTGTGCGTACATGTAGCCAATGGGCCACTAGCCCGAGCAGCTAGTCTGCCCCTGAGGTGACCACATCCGGTGGGATTTAGCACACTTTCTGTCTGGAACCAGTTATTTTGCGCCTTTTCAAATGTCAAAAGTCTTCCACGGCTGTAGAAACCAGACTTCCCACCCTAGAGGTGTGGCTAGCCGTTTGGGGGGTGTATACTTCCTGACTAATTTTCCCACCTGCCCGGGTGCTGATTTGGCAGGGGACAGGTGGATGGCTTTGTCCTTTACTGGGGCACAGCATGCTTGCATATCGGAGGCAGTGTGCCTTTTGAAGCTCACCGCCTTGATGTGCAACTTCACTAGCTTTCCTGGGAGGGATGGAGGTGTGACCTCCTTCCCATCCAGGCCATTGTCTGACTCCTGGGAGTGGTCATACTTCTGGCTAGGGGAGGAGGGGGGCTGGGAGTCAGAATCCCGTTTTGGAGGCAGCAGTTGTGAGCTGGCAGCCAGAGCACAGGAAAATTGGTAGGCAACCTCTAAGGTTGCTCACTCGGTCCATGCCACATCACACTCAACAAATGAGTTGTATCAAGGGGAAGAAGGCATGTTGTTTGATACCAAACATGACCCATTTCGGCAGTACCGTAATGGAGCTGGCAACCTCGGATTTTGCCTGGGTGCTAGCCAATGTTGTCCTATGGACCATCGTTCACTTATAACCTTTAATTGAAAAGGCAACTATAGGGACGCATCCGCTTGCACGTATATGTTCACCCTAATATAATGCACCCTGCCTTCTGTGCTAAGGAGACCTTCCTTGGGCAAGATTGATATATATTAAAGATATTGCTTGGAATGTGCCACACATCGTGTGGGCCCAGTGGAGTTCGAACAGTTTACACTGCTCCAGCAGTTTGCAATGGCAGGCATGCTGTCAGTAGTTTACTTGGGTCACTCAGGGTTGAGAAAACAGTGCTTCAGCCTTGTTACCCCTTTAACACCCATCCCCTGGATACCATGTACTAAGGACTTCTAAGAGGGTTAAAGTACTTCACAGATGTAATACCAATTCACATTTACCAATATAGGGGGAGAACACTGGCACTGGGGTGTAGTTAGCAGGCTCCAGTGCACCTTCAGGTTCATAACCAACAGCCTCTAGAGCAAAATATGTGGCGGTGAGCATCCAAAAAGGGCACTTTACTACTAGCTACATCTTTGGTTAAACATAAAAAGCACTGAACAGCAGGTTGATTTATAGAGACAAGGTGGAGCTAGTAGTTGAATCAGATGGTAGTCTAAAGCAGTTGCAAAGTAAAGAGCGAGGAGAGTTTTATATAGGTTGAAAATTACCCAAATTAGAAAGGAAACCTGGTCAGTTATTTTAAATTATTATTGCAATCCTTTTGCAATAAAGTTTCATAAAAGGAGAAACCTGTTCATTTTTTTTTAGAATGGATAACACAATTATGCATTGTACCAACCTTTTGGGTGGGAATGCATTCAAGGAAGTTAACTGAGTTAAGATTTTGTTATTATTGCCTGAATCATCTGGTTTTGGTCAGAGCAGAACATGTTCCCTGTCAGACAAAAGCACAGGCAGATTAGTATTCAATACATTTGAGAGCTTCAAATGAATAGCAGCTGGCCAGTGAAGTATTAGAAGGTTGGGAAGAAAGTGGAGTCCTTTGGTTTTGTATTTGTTTGCAGCGAGAATGATGAAGCAGCTAGAGATATTTTTTAGTTGGAGGCTGAGCCAGTAGATGGTTTTTTGAACATTCGACTGTAAGTGGCAGCTTTTTCATTTACACCTTATGAGGTGATTCCCAGAGTTCTGTTGCAGTGAGTCCGCAACCTGGTCCGTCTGATGCAAACTACAACTTGGTAGCTAGCTCAAGACTGATTTCCAAAGTTACTGCACATGTGTGAAGGTTCCGTCGTTCTTGGAAGTTCTGAAGGTTTCAGAGGGGAACCACAAGATTATGGTGTTTGCAGGCCAAGTGCAGTTAATAAAATGGCTGGTTTCTGGGGAGTGAGGAGACTAAGTGGTCTTTCAGAACTGGCTTCGGACTTGGTCAAGGATCTTTTGATGCTAGGAACAAGGAAGGGAATCAGGTCAGTTTCGGGAAAATGCATGTGATGGAGAGAGGAACGGTTCTCATCTGTGGAAGTATCTGAAGTAGTTGTTGATAATTGGACAGCTAAACTGTATGGCCAAGGTTAGAGCTATCCATCAATACATTTTCATTTGTCCTTGACAGCGGTAGGCCACGTTTTGGTTTAAGGAGCTTCAGTTGGAAGAAAGTTTTTAGAATGCAGACTTTTGAATAGTATTCATCTTAAGAGGCTACTTAAGTGAAGAAATTCAATTTTTTTGCTTTTTTTCTTGATTTTTTTTGTTTTTTTGTTTAAGAGATGGTCAGGATAGGAAACAAAGATATGTCTTTAAAACCGTCAATTTGTAAACTAACTATGTTGCTATGTTTGTTTTCATTTAAGAGATTATCAAATGTGAGGGTGGTGGATTTGAATCGATTTGTTTTTTAAAGCCAATAGCTGTTTCTGCAACGTCTAAGATTTTGTTTAGTGAGCTTCCAAAAGTTGCGCCTGATGAAGTATGTGAAACAATCAGGTGAGGCCAGGATGGGAGGCCCACTGCTACAAATCATGTAAATCTTTTTTGCTACACCATACAAACAGCAGCTGCTACAATTACTAGATGTGGGAGAAGTGAAGCATGAATAGATGTTTGTTTAATGTTCATTCTGTGATGGGCACTATGTCATTTTATTTTATGTTATATTGATTTGTATAGCACCCTAATCACCCACAAGGGTATCAGGTACTTGGGCAAGGTGTGTGGTTCCCAAGGTGCTTATATGAAGAGCCAAGTCTTCATCTTCTTGAGGAACTCAAGAAGTGAGAAGGAGGCTCTGATGTGCTGAGGGAGGTTGTTCTGTGACTTAGGTGTGATGTTGGAGAATGAGCGATCTCCAGTTTTTTTTTGGCGGATGCGGCTATTGTGTGACTGGGAGTGAGGCCGAGTTGGTGAAAGTGTGTGCTGCTGTTGAGGTATTCTGGTCCTGTGTTGTGTAGGGCTTTGTATGTGTGCAAGAGAAGTTTGAACTGGCTGCACTTGTGAGAGGCAAGCCAGTGAAGCTTCCTGAGGTCCGGTGTAAGGTGCATGTGGCGTAGGAGGTTGATAGAGTCTTGCAGCTGCGTTGTGGATGGTCTGCAGTCTGTGTAGTAGTTGTTTGGAGATTCTGGTGTAGAGAGTGTTATCGTAGTCAAGGCTGCTAATGATGAGTACTTTTGTGCCGGTCCACCTGGTGTTCTGAGGCATTCATTTGAAGGTCTTTCGTGGCATGCACAGAATGTGAAAGCAGGAGATGCACAGTGCCTTTACTTGAGCTGTCATGATGAGCTTGTCATCGAGGACGATTCCTACGTTTTCTTGCGTGGTCTGTGGGTGTTAGTATTAGCTCCGATGGCCACAGGGTGGAATTCCATGTTGAGGTCTTGTTGCTGAAGATCATTACTTCCATCTTGTTGGAGTTGAGCTGCAGGCAGTTGGTTCCCATCCAGTCTGCTACCATGTTCATGCAGTTGGTTCTGGAGGTGTTTGTCTTGTCTGTCAGGGAGAGGATGAGTTGGGTGTCATCGGCGTAGGAGATTACAGTGATGCCTTGTGATTGTGCGACATTGATGAGCGATGTCATGTATATGTTGAAAAGAGTGGCTCTGAGGGACGATCCCTGTCGGACACCGCATATTAGTTTGTTGGTCTCTGATTTGAAGGATGGAGGTCTGACACCTTGGGTTCTTCCTGGGGAGAAGGAACAGATGTATTTTTGAGCTAATTCTTGTATGCCAGTCTTGTGGAGTCTTCTAATGGGGATATTGTGGGAGATAGCATGAAAGGCTGCAGAGTGGTCAAGCAGGATGATGGCCGCTATTTCACTTTGGTCCAGGATGTTTTGAATGGCGTCAGTGGCGCGATGAGTGGTGTTCCGGTGCTCTGGTTCCGTCTGAATTCTGATTGCGTATTGTCCAGAAGATGGTGAAGTTTGAGGTGGGTTGTGAGTTGCTTGTCAAAGGCCTTCCCAATCACTTTGGCTTGATAGGGGAGTAGGGAGATGGGTCGGAAGTTGCTCAGTTGATTTGAGTCTGCTGTAGGCTTCTTGAGGAGAGTGTTGATTTCTGCAAGTTTCCATCCATCCAAGAAAGTAGAGGGCATGATGGAGGTGTTGATGTGAGTCAGGGTGCTGCTGATTGGTGATGTTCCGAGGTTGTAGACGTGGTGGGGCTGTGTTGATTCTGGAGTGGGCTGCTCATTTGGTCAGATGGCCATATTGGTTGGTGGTGGGTGGGTTAGCAATGAGTTCTCTGCAGTTGGGTTGGTGTGTGAAGTTGCTGTAGATGTTTGCAACCTTTCTGTGGAAGAAGTTGGATAGGTTGTCACAGAGTTGTTAGGAGGCAGCAATGTTGTTGATAGTGCCTGAGGGTGAGGTAAAATCCTTGACAATCGAGATCTCATTGCAGTTATTTGAGATTCCTTCTATGCGGTCCACTTTTGCTTTTTTCTTGGTGACTAATTTTCTGGTGATAGTGTCGGAGTACAGCCTTGTAGGTAGTTTTGCCGCTGGTGTCGTGGCTGGCTGTCCATTTCTTTTCTACCTGTTATAATTGGCATCCTCAGCGTTTGTAACGGGAGGAAGGTTGGAAGACATTTTTTGATTTGCAGATCAATTGAATGTTTCAAGTATTGCTTATTTTTATTTTAAATCATTTGAACATGCATTCTGATGGATACATCTACCTGTGAATTCCTCACCTTTTGAGTACTCCAAATCCGCCAGCATTTGATGGAAATCTTTTCTTTCTAGCTCTCCACCTAGACATCACAATGGAACGGCTCAGCACGCAACTTCATCTGATGTCATCGGAGCCATAAGAAGTCCTCGCCGGTGTCCAGACGTCAATTGCCTTTTTTCTGCGCCTTTGATGCGAACGTTTTTTCTACTTCTCCAAATGTTACACTGTTTCAAGGGACCTCCTTTCCCGAGTTTTCTTTGGGTTACAATGTTGCCGCCAAAAAAGTCAGGCTTTAAAACTTGTAAAGAGTGTGGAGGTTATATGTCGGTCACTAATCCACATGAAAATTGCCTCTGTGGCCTGAGTTCTGACCATGACGTCGGGGGATGCTCTTCATGCCAGAGTATGAACCCAAAGGCACTGAAGGAAAGGGAGGCAAAGCTATTCCTGGAAAAGGCTAAAAAAGAGAAGCAAGGCCATCGAAGATGGAGGCCTTGGGAGGATTCATCGTTCCACAGGTCCTCAAGGTCGCATAAGAAGCAGCGTCATCACAGCGTCGCTCTTCCCTAGATGCTAGCCCAGGGTCTTTGTTGCCAAATTCTAAGTCTCTATGCCGGTCGACGGTGGAGGAGAGTCCCACCTCCCCAGCAGAAGTCGCCTGAAATGTCACTGGCGCCGTCTTTGGTGGAGATCTCGGCATCGCCTGCGGCATCGCCTGCGAGCCCTGCAACGCAATTTTCTCCTGTTACTCCACCAGGCCAGGAGATTGAAGAGCAGGAATCAAGTCGGGCCCTGTGGGGAAAGAGCTTTTTTGCAGCCTGATATTTTCTAGTCCTTGATTCTGACCCTCAGCAGTGACACGGGGGATCATTTAATGCTCCTCCTCCTCCTAGGCTTCAGTTTCTGCTTTTCTCCTCACAAGCACCCTCCTCCCACCTTTGCAAGCCCCAAGCTGCTTCACTTATTCCTGAATATTCCACACCTACTTGCCACACAACGCGATTGAAGATGACAACAATGGTGAGTGCCCATTATCCTCTGTAATGTGCACTACACTAGTGTGTCCACAGGCGGAAATTAGCATGGTCTGTTGCACACTGTGGGCATGGCACAACCTAGGTTGTAGAGCCTGTCTGGACTGCCTATCCTCAGCTAATCTACAACTTACTGATAACTTGGCGCTTGCAAAAAATGATGCTTCCGCAAAAGGCTGGAGCTTGCGACTGTGGGCGACCTCTACCCCACAGGGAAATTCATAAGTCTACAAGACTTTCTGACCTACACCCATGCACACATCTATATTTTAGGCTGTGCAGGACCTGCAAAGTAGTACAGAAGACATTCCCCAGCGAACCTGTGTCCCTGCATGCCTTAGACTGCTTGCTAGGCGATACCTCCCTCAGGCGACTGATCACCTGCCTATGCGCCACCATGCAAGATAGGGCCCCTGTGCTTCAACCCATCGCGCTGCTCAGATGGTAAGTGCATCTTACCACCGACTTGACATTAATCAATTGGAAATATTGCTGTTCCAGACTTGTATGCTATCACCCAACTACAGGCTGCAACTAATACACATAAAATGCCTTCACCGCATTTACTGCACACTCGCTGGCCTGCTGAAAGTAGGCTTAGCCCTGGAGGCGGAGCTTATTTTCTACACAGCGTGAGAATGTGCCTTGGTGCCTGGGTACTGAGAAGGTGCTTTTACTTACATAGACTTGATGATATACAGCCCTATACCCAGTGCTTTAAATGGAAATCTAGAGGTGCAGGTGCTCACTCTTTGGAGTACCTGTATGTTCCAGAGAAGTGCTGATACTCTTCTATTAAATATATTGTAGCAGTGCTGAGAAGTGCAGGTACTCTGTCTTTCAAATTAAAGAAGTGCAGGCAGTTGGTACCGTGGATTGCCTGCCCATTTAAAGCACTGCCTATAACCCAGACACCACTAACAACTTTACTGAGCTATGTAAAAGATGTCCTGCCTGGCACCCGCTGCCTTGCGGCTGTGCTTCTAATCCTGGCCAAGAGACTAGTGGCAACACACTGAGAAGAAGCACAAGTCTCAGTGCCCTGAACCTTACACCCCTTCAGCCATCCTGCTGCACACCCCAGCCAAGCCCAGGTTCCCGAGCCTATGGGGGGGTGGCAACAGTGACGAGCATGGGACAGGCCTGGACAGAGACAGAACAGCTACCTATATCTGGGAGCTTCGAGACCCTCCAGTTCAGCTTCAGGGGCACTGGCTGGTCATCGAAAACTTCAGCCTCAACTTTCCATGTGCTGAGTTGTGCACTCCCTCTAGCACCATTGGAATCAGCCAAGTGTAGATAGCAGGAAGAGGAGTGGAGGCTCTGATAGCAACTCTGAGGTCTATAGTGCCACCTAACTATCTTCTTCCCAATGAGAGATAAGATACTACAGACTTTGAGGAAAATATTTGAAAATGATCTTGAAGACATGGTGATGTCTCAGATGAAAAGAAAAAAACAACTGAAGAAAAATTACTTTGTTCCAGGCCTATTTAGCTGTAGTTAGATACTCTAGGTTTTGAAGAGGGATATACATGACGCTCTTAGTGAAGCAGAGGACACTCTCCCTGCTAACTATTCCGACAAGCTATTATTTTTTTGATGTCCTGAATGCAAGTTACCTAGATACTGATTTGGATTTCCAGGGTCTGAAGGGGTTTTCCTGTATGCTTTATCTTTCTCTTTGTTAATAAAGAAAGCAACTGAGACTCTGGACATTCAGCTGTACTCCTATCAGAAAACAAAGCACTTAGTAAAACCACTGTTACGCTTCAGTGATGACCTAGGAGATGCGCTCAAATGAGCTTGGAGAACTCAGACTACCAGCCATAGGTATACATGCAGCAAAATGGAAAAGAGCATATCCTGCGAACTGTCTTGTTTTTTTAACCAGGATATGACATCTGACACTTTGGTTGTTTATGCAGCATTATCTAAGTTGTATCAAAAAACGTTCCTGGGACCCTCCCGGCAGAGCCCCTGAACTATTACTCTGTGGATATGATTCTTTTTGCATTTATCAGTTATACACTACATGTTTATGGGCAGGTATTCTCAAGCCTAGTGTGAGATGGCATCATTCTTGGCTATTTCCGGCCTAACTCAACTGCTTCAGTCCTTTAATTGTGTTTTTAGAAATGGATACTAATAAGCATACCATGCAGATGGCCTTGATATTGTTAGTGCTGTGGTGAGATGATTGGGATCTACCATGGTTTTATGCAGAATTGCCAGAATTAATTCAACCAACTTTTCTGGCATCGTCTTTGGCCATGTCTCCTAATGGCTTCTTCAGCAGAAATTGTTCTCTTTCCCCACACACTTTTAAGCAACACAGCTCTGCTGCTCGTTCTCTAGTTTAGGTCTCCCCTGCAGCTCCATTCCATCAGCCTAACAGGAGATTCAAAGGCATTATATATCAAGAGACCTGCTCAACAGCTGCAGCAAACTCCTCAGTTCCTTCAGACACCTAGAGGATGAGACGTGTGATGATGAGGCAGCAGACACCAGCGTCCTCTTCTCCTCCTGGACAGTTAGGGTGAATTGTTTCAATAGAATTGGAAGGAGATCACGATCAGAATTTGTTTACTCTTCTACTTCTCACTCACTCTTCCTCCCATTTCCGTACACAAACAACTGGATATAACAGTTGTCACTTCTTTTGAAAGTGGTTACAGAACTTTTCCTGTTATGAGAGAGAGGAGTCTCTTTTTAAAATGTTCCCTTATACATAAGCCTAGAAAGAAATCTGTATGTATACCTATGGCTGGTAGTCTGCTCATAAAATGTTTAGAAAAAGAAAGGTTCAGGATGTTCACTACTGTAGACACTTTGCGTTGCCCAGGAGAAAGGCGGGTCTTTGGACCGTCAAGGCACATATTTCTATGCCCCATTCAGAAAGATTCATGGACTGTATCTAAGGTGTGTCATAAATGGACAGCATCACCATTTGGCAGTTCTATGGTCACCCACCCCATATTCTTCACAGAAGTGCTGCTAGTAGCAGCAGTCCCTTTTATCATATCTGAATGATTACTTACCAAATACAAGAACTCTGTTGTAGTGTTTTGGTATCTGGAGGTTGCACTCTCAGTTTTCCACACTGTAGGGTTCTCAGTCAACAAAAGCAGGCCTTGTCTATTCCTGATACAGCATTTTAAGTTCAGTAGGACGATCCTGGATGCAAAATAGTTTCAGCCTTCTAACTTCGGAAAGAGTGGAGAGTGTACAGATTAAGGTGAATATGTTCTCAGAGCAGAATCTGTACTTTGTCATTTGGATCCAACAACTTCTTGATTTTTTTGTTTTTTGTTTCTGGTGCCTAAGGCTCATCAGAGAACTTGTTCATTGTAATGAACTCTGCTATCAGTGCATATAGATTTTTGGTCATTTGGAGGGTACTTGGTATTACCCGTTCTCTCCCCCTGCCAGTCTTTTTGATTTCACATGCGTATCCTCTGGGTTGGGCAGTGCACATGCGATGACGTAAAGGTTTGGGATGGTGAATGTAGATGGGCTAGTTCCTCTCCATATCAATGTTCTCTAGTTTAAAACAGTGAATTTAACACCCTGACCATTATTTCTGAAAGCTCAGGGTGAACATGTTCAGATTGCGATGAACAATATGAATGCAATTTTGTACATGAAACAAAACTGTATCAAGTTTCTTTCCAGGAGTCTTTTGATATATGGTTGTATGCTACGAAAAGAAGAATTATTCTGTCAGCAGTTCTTTCAATGGTTCATCTAAATACAACAGTAGATCTTCTCAGCAGACTAGCATCAATTAACCATGTGTAGGAGCATCTCCCAGAAGTGGTGCATGCATCTTTAGGCCATGTAGTCTTCCATAAATAGATCTTTTGTGGCACGAGCCAAGTGCAGCAATTAGGGCCTGATCTAGAGTTTGGCAGAGTTCCGCTGTATAACAATTCTGTTAGGATATAATGGGATCGTAATACAGCGGATAGGATATCTGTCACGTTTGTGACAGAGTAACCCCATCCTCCAAACTATAAATCAGGCCCTTAGTTTTTTCTGAGCTTCCCCAAAGGATGAATTATCTAGTGGATGTACTAGCCATATTTTATCGTATGATTTGATGCCAAAGTTGCGAGATGTGGAAAAACGTAGTCAGTCAACATCTGAGGTGGCCCCCTGGAGCTCAAGTTCACGAACATTATTGGCTTTAAAAGCCGAACCTGTGTAATTCATGGAGGCTGGGCCAGTTATTAGTCTGTTTGGGCCATGGCGTCCTGTAGCACTATTCAAAGCCGATGTAGTCGTATGGGATGGAAAATTCGGCCTCATATTTCCAGGAACAGGACAACTATCACTAAAAAAAAAAATAGCAGATTCCTTCCTCATGTGATTGCGTGCTTCCAAGTGCAATAGGCCCATTACCAGATGGGAACTTGTAAGATTAAGTTTTATAATGTCCCGCTCACCGGATAAACCTTTTAAACGTTCAGCCGATAAAATGTCAGCGTGAATGATTGAACCACAGCCTCTATCATGACGAATCCAATGTGAGAATTTGTTAATTAGTGAAAAATTGTCTTCCCGTGATTGTGTGGGTAGGGGAGGGACGTTGCACATATAAGTATAGTTATCATTATTCACATGAGGGCTCCGACAGGATACTAGTGTAGTATCCCATTTCAAGTCTTCATAAGGAAAAAAAAAAGGCATAATATTGTCAGAAAGGGGCACAGAAGGTCTACTATAATGAGTCCTATGCTTAGAGCCTAAAACATTCTCAGGATTTAGCAAAGGACTAATTGGCAGAGGCCCGGAAACAGGAGAATGGTGGGTTGGCAAGAGAGTAGTCTTGGGTTCACAAGGAGAAGGTAAGTCTTTCTTTTTAAGGAAATTGAGAATTTCTGACAGTAAGAGTTTCAGCTCACCTACTTCGTTCTTTAAGCTAGTCACCAGTGCTAAAAGGTCTTCACTAGGGGGGGTCACATTCAAGAAGCAATGGTGCCAAAGGGGCCTGTTGGAAATTATCCAAGTCTTGCAGTTCCAATATGGAAAAACGGTTGGAGCAAGAAATTCCATTAATAATTGCGTCAGTTTTTAAAACTTCAGAGTTGGAGTGAGATGCAGAATGTGTTGAAGGGTTGGAATTTATGAAGGGGCTTTGAGAGACTAGTGCCAAAGGTAGGGCGCTAGAAGATTGCGGATCAGAGGTGGCATTGGATCCAGCCGTTAAAAACGGGATGAGGGTACCCGATTTCAACACTTTCGGTACGTTTCTTTCCTTTTTATTCAAGATCAATTCCACTTCTTCTATCAAATTGTCAATCTCTTTTGTTACGCAGTTTGTATGGGGTTGCGTAACTTTATTGGTTTTCAATATTTTCGGCTTGGCAGAACCCAATTCAGGACTACTCCTCGCCTTGCGCTTCCCCATTTTAGTTGAAGACCTCAGCACAGGTAAGAATAATACTTTTTAAAAGTTACAGGTGCAGGGAAAACCCAACACCATACCTTAGGGCCCAGAGGGGGAACCCAGCCTGGCCTCAGACGGTCTCTGACGGGCGCAGACGGGATTGGAGTCCCCCCACTCAGACCCAGGTGTCCGAGGAAAGCTCTGTCGCAGTGCGCGGCACACTTAAAAGCGTCCGCGTTGCTGGGGCAATGATGGCGGCAGCAGCAGCACAGAATCCTGACGGTTGGAGTCCCCCACTCAGCCCCAGGTGTCCAAGGAAAGCTCTGTTGCAGTGCGCGGCACACTTAAAAGCGTCCGCGTTGCTGGGGCAATGAGGGTGGCAGCGGCAGCACATAATCCTGGGGGTTGGAGTCCCCCACTCAGCCCCAGGTGTCCGAGGAAAGCCCCAGGAGTCCATTAATTGGTTTGTCACCTTCTCTTTTTGCCCCCTCTACACTGAATCCACAGGTTGACAAAGCACTAGACATGAAGGAAATGCAGGGCTAATGCAGAGACGTACACAACAGGGGCACAGCACAAGCAGAATTTGGAGCTGTAGTTAAGACAGAAATTGGGAGGGACCTCAAGGGTGGAGCTAGGAATGTATAGTGCTGATGATGGTGAGCTGCACAGAAATAAAAAAATCAGTGGATAAGCGGCAATGACTTCCTACACCCTGCACCTCCACCCTGCCAGCCTACCACCACCAGGGGACGGGGGTGAAAGGAGCGGGGGCAGCGTGGGGCTCAAATTCCAGGTGAGCTCATTCTGGTCCGGGCTGGTTTGGGGGCCGCAAAGGTCACGGAAATCGCAGAAAGCTCCACTGCTTGTCCTGGACCACTTTCTGCTATCTTTGCCTCCCTACCGCCCTGTCATCCAGCCGCCTGCTTGCTGCACACCGCCCATAGCTCTGCGGCACAGCTGCCCCGGAAGCACTCCTTGTGTTTCGGAAGCGGTCCTCAGCGTCAGCATCCTGCTTGTATGATTTGTATTATGCCATCTTTTAAATCAATAAGTACTAAAGATTTTTTCAACGTAGATTGCCTGTCATTTTGACCCCTCCAGGATGGGTTATGCTCTTGTGTTACCCGGGCCTTCTGGATCTCCGTCCTGTCCTTCGTCTCTTTCTGTATTCCATAAAGAAAGTCTACAACATTTAGCTCATGCAGAAATGAGATCTGGTCAAAAGGTTGAAGTAATTATGCTATGCACTGTTTTTAATCATTTTCTGTGAGACTGTTGTGATAAAACACTTGTTTTTCCTCCTGTTTTTTTGCATGTCTTTTTTCTAGTGCTTTCTGTCTCCTCTCCGAACCACCCCTGCCCACTCAGTCTCAGCACTCACTTTTATCCCTTACACCCTACGAAGGGATAGTCTTCTCACTGTGCCATTTTGCTGCCCTTCACCTCACTGATCATTCCTGCATTTCTGATGCACACTTCTTTTTTAGGTAGAAGTCTGCCACACAGCACAGTTGTATGGTTGTGAAAGATTTATTGGGAAAATGTAGATATCCAACCTGGAAAGCAACTCCACCCATTGCTTTTTATTGCCTTTTTGTTAGTCTCTTCTACTTTCTTGTTTTTTAAATGGTTTTATTTGTTTTAGCTCATCCATCAAGTCTTTGTCTCTTTGGCTTACCATCTCTCTGATAGGCTCTTTTTATCCTTTCACAAGGTCTGCTTTTCAGAATAAAAAATTTTCTTTTTCTAAAAGCACTCCGTGAGACTTCTCCCAGCACATTTCTTTTCATAACATTATAAAAATGTAATTTTCCTCAGTTTTGTCCTTCGAACCGTTCACTCACTCTTTCACTTTTATAAAGTTTTACCCTTAGAGCCGCCCTCCTGCATGATTTAACTCCACACTGCACTTTTTTTTTTTTTATTCCGTCCCCTTTCACATTGCATTGTTTGCATTTTACTCCGACACCTGTGGTTTCCATGTTCTTGGCCTGTGCACACCCCGTTTTGCATCCACCCTTCTTTTATGTTGCTTCTCTCAGCCTTCTGTTGCTGCCATGCCCTATGCGATTCTGGCCTCTGTGTTACTTCCCCCACCTGCATTCTTCCCCCCACTCACAGTCTTTTCCTTTCCTGCATCACTTTTTTGGCATGCTTGTTGGTGTGTGTGTGTGTGTGTGTGTGCACATGTGTGCTTACAACATAACACAGGTGTCTGCGTCTGCTTTATTTGTTTCTGGTTTATTAGCTAGTGAGGTGGGTTCCAAAGATGAGACCTATTTTCTTTACCAGTGCTTGTTCTGCATTTGTTTTTCTGGTTTGACTCAACATGCCTTCCTGTGGCACCCTGTAACCCAAACCAGCACTCCTATCACTGTGACATATTTGTTCTTTGCTCCAATTATGCCTCATTGCCTACTTGTTCGTCTTAACTCTTACTTTCTTTTTTAATGGCATTCTGTTGCTCTAGTTACCTGATATTTCCCTTCCCTTCTTTCACGAAACAGATTACCTCCACTGACACCATATGACTGCTTCCTCCTTTCTTAACCTGGTGCTCTTTTTGCCTTTGCACCCATGTGCCAGCCGTCTTTAAACGTTAGGGTCACGGCGGCTCCCAAGCCCAGCTGCGCAAGGATGAGGGTAACGCTAGGGGCTAGCCACCCCACCATGTAGAAAAATCCTAGCTACAGAAACATTACCAAAAGACATCTCAGCTCTGGTTAGAGAGGAATCTCCTTCACGGAGAGCTATGACTCCTTGTGTTGAAAGTCAGCGATCCCTGAAAGCTGATCTACATGCTTTCGACCAAGACCATCACCATCTGGACATGTAACATTAGGACCATGGTCAAAAGAGGCAAGACAGCCCAAGTGGCAGCAGAGTTGAAAAAAAATACAACCTTGCCCTGTTTGGCATCAGTGATACCAGATGGACACAGTCCTGACAGAAAAGACTGGCTGCAGGAGGAAAGCTGCTATATTCTGGGCATGAGGAAGAGAATGCCCCACATAGTCGGGGAGTAGCACTGATGCCAACACCAGCAGCAAACAGAGGTCTGGTTGCATGGGATGCCTGCGGTGCCAGAATTATTACAGCGACCTAACGCACAAAGAAAATGAGGATCAACATGAATGTTATCCAATGCTATAAACCTACAAATTACAGCACAGAGGGGAAAAAGAACAGTTTTACAATAGACTCCAGTCCGTTCTGGAGACATGCCTTGATAGATTTACCACCATACTGATGGGGGACCTTAATGCCAAGATTGGAAGAGACAACACTGAGTATGAAGAAGTCATGGGCAACCATGGCCTTGGCAACATGAACTAGAATGGTTAAAAGCTTGTAGATCTCTGTGCCCTGAACATTTTGGTTATAGGCAGCAGTGTATTCCCACACAAAAGAATACTCAAGACAACATGGGTATCACCAGACTATCCAACAGAGATTCAGATCGACTAAGTCTGCATTGCCAAGGAGTTCCAGCAGTCCTTGCAGGATCTGAGTGATGAGAAGAGCATTCGTGCTGTCAGACCATCATCTTGTTGTGGGCAAGCTAAAGCTGTAGAAAGCATGGATGGGACTGACAAACCAATGCCAGACATATAATACCACCCTCCTCAAAGGTGCACAGAAACAAAGGGAATACTAAGTTACCCTCTGTAACATGTTTCAAGTCCTGTAAGAACTAGTAGATGACAAAGACCTAGTAGAAGGACAGAGTGAGATCAAAGAAGCAGTGACATCAACCTCAGTCAGCAGGTACTGTGTCCCAGGATACATCAGCAAAAAGAACAGATCTAGAGTGAGACCCTCTGCAAAATCCAAGAAAGAAAGGAAAAGAAAGCTGCATTCAACACCAGCCGAACAAGACTAGAAAAAGTGAAAGCTCAGGGTGAATACACCAAAACCAACAAAGACGCAAAGAGAAACTAAGGAGCAGATAAGTAACGAGTATTCAGTGGTCTTGCAAGGGAAGCAGAGGAAGTTGCAAGCCATGGAAACATGAAAGAACTCCATACCATAGCAGGGAAACTCTCTGAACGTTGGCAAGACAGTCATGTGTAAGGAAGGCCAACAGCTAAGATGGATGGAACACTTGAACTACTGAACCAGCGTGTGCCGCAGTTTCCACCACACATACAGCCACCAGACAAGGACTTGGCAATTGACCCCAGCAGGCCAACCA
Organism: Pleurodeles waltl; assembly: GCF_031143425.1. NCBI lineage: Eukaryota > Metazoa > Chordata > Amphibia > Caudata > Salamandridae > Pleurodeles > Pleurodeles waltl. Next base: position 561,267,273 of record NC_090451.1, read on the forward strand.
AGGAAGAAATACGGCAAGCCATCAAACATCTGAGAAATGGAAAGGCAACATGACCCGACAACATTGCTGCAGAGGCACTGCAAAGTGGACATCAACTCATCAGCAGACATGCTTTACCCCATGCTTAGAGGGATCTGGGAATGGGAATAGGTGCCAATGTATTGGAAGGAGGGATATCCCATTAAGATCCCCAAGAAAGCTGACCTGAGTAACTGTGCCAACTACAGAGGGATAACTCTCCTATCAACCCCAGGTAAAGTGTTCAACTGAGTCATCCTGAACAGAATGAGGGAACAAGTCAATGCTCATTTGTGAGACCAGCAAGCTGGCTTCTGCAAAGATAGATCCTGTGCAGACCAGATTGCAACACTGCGCACCATAATTAAGCAGTAGATGGGTTGGAACTCCCACCCCCCACATCAATTTCATTGACTATGAGAATGCATACAAGAACGTGGACTGAGAAACTCTTTCGAAACACCTGCACCACTATGGTGTGCCGGATAAACTTGCAAGAATCATTGTGTACTCTTACAAGGGAATGACCTACAAGATAGTCCATGGTGGCAACTCATGGAAGCCTTCCAAGTGAGGATCAGAGTCCGCCAGAGTTGTTTGCTCCCATCTTTTCTGTTCCTGTTGACCATAGACTGGATCCTGAAGACATCCAGAGCAAGGAGAAGAAATGGATTCCATTGGACAATATGAATGCAGCTTGATGACCTGGGCTTTGAAGGCGACCCGGATCTACTTTCCCATACCCACCTGCAGATGAAAGAAAAGACTGGCAATGTGGCAGCCACATCAGCACAGCTTGACCTCAAATTCCACATGGGAAAAACAAGATTCTGAAGGCTAATACGGCCAGCACAACTGCAGTCACTCTTGCAGGCAATGCGCTGGAAGAGTGAGGCCTTCACATACCTGGGCAGTGCCATAGACAAGCAGTATGGCACAGATGCCAACATCAAGGCAGGAATTTGCAAAGCAAGGGCTGCCTTCATTCAGCTAAAGAAGATCTGGAGCTCCAAGGACCTAGCACTTCAAACAAAAATCAGGCTTTTTGACACAAACATAAAATTGGCCCTTCTGTATGAAGCACAAACTTGTAGGACAACGACCACCACCAACAAAGTTTAAACGTTTATCAACACCTTTCTGAGGAAGGTCCTCCAAATCCGCTAGCCAGACACCATCAGCAGCAATGACCCACGGCAGCAGACTTTGCAACTCCCTGCTTATAAAGAAGTCATGAAAACACGCTGGGGCTTGATAGGTCATTGCCCTCTGAAAGCCTGCATCTCTTCATCAAGGTGCCTGATTCCCAGTGGTGGTGCAGAGGGCGGCTGAGGCCCTGGACCTTACACTACCCTCTGTGGCAGTCAAGCCAAATGTGTTGAAGGAGGTGCGTCAGCTGGGAGTTGCCCAAGCCCTGCACAGGGTCTTGGGTGCATAATTCAATTATCCATCCTACCTTCCCCACCACAGGGGGCCCCAGTTTCCTCACCCAGCACCCCACCTCGAAGAGCTTGGCGGTCCAGACCTCCACCTCCATAGTCAACGTAAGCACATCCCTTACCACTCCTTCAGATAGGGAATTCAAAAGGCTGGATACCCTTGGTAAGAGGATGCACTCTTCTGCCAGCTTGGAATGGAGGTCAGTGAACACTGCATGCCTCTTGGGCCGATACTCCATACGATCTGGGACCTGGTTGCGCAAGTGCTGCCCATCGTCTTGGAGGAGGCCAGAGACATACTCTCAAGCAGTTGCTGATGCAAGGGATGTAGCCAAGTTCCTCATGAGATGTGTGTTGGACAATACAGACACGCTAAGCAGAGAATTTTAACATCTGTGTCCCTTAGGCTACACGTTTGGTTGAGAACCACTGGCTTTTCGGGGTATCGCCAAGCTTCGCTCATGGAGCAACCATGGAATGTCGTTTACAAACTCTGTTTATAATAGTCTGTAGTATTTCTTTAACTAAATTGATCTGTCAAAAGAATATGGAGCCTCTGAACCTGAAGACTGTGCACAAAAGCACCTACTTCAGTTTGCAGTTGGCCCCACACAGGAATACCTCCTTATAGGCAGGACAGCAAGTTTGTGTTCAGCTTACCAGCACGGATGTCCATTCACCAACGTGCCAGGGGTAGCAGAAGTGACATCACACACACTTTAACCTTAACAGCATCAGAGGAAGTGACGACATATGACCTTTGACCCTGAATATTACCAGGACGTGAGGTCACGGAGCCTCAATCCTAAAGGCATGACAATAATTGACATTGCTAAAGCATTATAAGAATGGTATGATTAATATAACAACTCATACAAATGTCCCTTTTCTGTACCACAATATTAGGGTACTGACATGATCTTTGAAAGCAGCAGGGCGAAATACTTGCCCTCAACTCTAGCATGTGGTTAAAACAAGTGAGTCTGACCTTTTCCGTGGGACTTTGGGGTCCTCCCCAAGAGACAGCTTTGAAAAAAAATGGAATCAAAGAATGCATTTTAAAGCACAGTTTTCACATTAATTTGCTAAGTAGCTTAGGATTTGAATGGGCACTCATTAAATATTAAAATCCTTTATGATGTGCCTAGCCAATGAAACCTGATGCTCCTCATTAGTTGCCCCCTGTCGCAATCACTTTTACTCATTCTCAATTATACTCACTCACTCTGACTCACTCATGCTTTTTCACAGACACAATCACTTTGCTCACGCTCATTCTTACTCACACTCTAGTATGGCTCAGTCATTCTCATTCATTCTCAGTCACCCATTCTCTCACTTAAGGTCACTCATATTCTCACTCACTCTTTCTCATTCCCTTTGATTCAATTATATAAACTTGTTCTTACTCACTGATGGACTCTTGGTCACTTTCACTCAAACACACAAATGTTCACATATAGACGTTCTCTCACGGACACACTCACTCACCTGCAAGTGTACATTCAGCATATAATGTAAAAGCATTAACTTATCTCAGCTGCCTTTAGAGGTCTTGCTCAATCTCCTGGTGCTCCAATTTTTATTACAATATTAGCGATTAATTCAATATTATTCACTATTAAAGTTATAGAAAATGCAGTGCTTAATTTGTGAAAAAATAAGTGCAGGTACCCAAAATTGATCCATGGATGCTAGTATCCAGTTATCTCACTGGTGCCACCCGCTTCATCACTGGCACACCCACTGCTTGATTGAAAAATGTGCAAAACTAAATTCGAGCTAGTAAGTGAAATAAGAAAGCCAACTTCTCAAGAGAAGACAGAAAGTTCTTCACTTGAAAACGTTGAAAAATGCTGCAAAATGGAGCATTGTACAGCACAGTGTCTCTTAAATTTGACAAAAAGACATGCGTTTAAAAAGGGGACTCAAACTTTTCAAGTACTTTGATGGTGCATTTAGGCAAGGGCTGGTGTGCATCAAGACCTGCTTCATGATTTATTTTGAACTTGAGTGTTGAACCTTGTCAGTCTATTTCACATAATTGATCTTACATAGTTTATGTAATTAAATGATCCAAAATGGTGTAACAAATCACTGACTGACAGACCAGTATGTAGGGAGAGTGTCCAGCAGCAGAAAAACGCGACCCATCATGCCTGTCAGCATTTGACAGTAATCGGGACCTATAGTTTACTTGACAACACTGCAAATACTCTTTCATCAGTATTAACTCAAGATAAAAAAGGAGTGTCACACGTTTGTGCCCACAAGGAAGGGGCGTTTTTCTTATTACATCACCACAAGTCACGCTTACTTGGTGGGTGCCATTCACCTTGTAGTTCCTACAGAGTTCATTGTGATAACATACATTGCAAACCTTGCCTATCCCTGATTAATTTAACTGGGATCATAGACCAAATGCGTCTGGTTTCACCCTCCTTGGCAACAGTTTAGGTTGAAAGGTGTACTATTCGTGTAAACAGACTCAAACATTTTAGCTTTTTTCTGTCCCAGTTTTGTATATTGGGTGACACCTCCGTGTAACTAGCCAATTTCCATTCTGCTTGTAGCATAGCACTGTAATCACAAAATGAAAATGCATGGCTGATCTACACTTTAGATGAACTGTGGGTTTTTAATACATTACTAATTATCGCAGTAGGTGCATCATTTTGTTGGTGCGCACTAAAAGTGATATAAAATAGAAATTCTAGCACAAATATTCTCCCCAAAATCTCTTACGAAGCACGCTCCCAGGATAACTTGTACCATTGGAAAATATGCCTATTTTGAAAGACAAAAATCAAAAGAATGCTACCGCCAGCAAATTATTAAATGCGCTATTAAAGACCATTCATTTAAAAGCATCAACACATATGTATGAAAATGTGCCATCACCTTAAAGCCAAAAGCATCATATCTTAAAAAACTGGCACCCGGACAGGAACACAAACCTGGGACTCGGGTTGAGGTGAATATTCCATGGATTTAAACATCCATCTATGTAAGCATTTGGTAATTTCATGGAAACAGTTGCCAAGCAGAACTATGCTGCGATAATTGGTTCGGATATATCAGTTCAGTGTAAATTATTAATAATAACGCAGACGCTTAAAATGAATGCAAACAAAACAGGAAAGCAATTTACTGAATCTGAAACTGTACCAGGGCAGAGGCCATCAAATGAAGTACAAAGTTAAAGATTGTGAACCAACGCTTTTCGACCCTGCACGTCCATTTTGCAAAGGCACAACTTTGCTGTAGTCATGTTACCACTCACCTGTTTGATGCTAAATCTACAACACTCCTGCTGGGGAGGGCACACTGTGCAAGGACAAACATGCATGCTAGGATGTTTGACAGTAAATGAAGTGCTGGCATGATAAAAGAGCACATCTTTAAGCAAACTGCCTGTTGTCGACCAGAGTGTTAGAACTAGTATGTTTATATAAAAAATAGAATGTGGAGTACATTAAAGGTTTTGAGTTAAATTCCCTGGCAAAGCCCCTAAAGGCCCCTGTGCACTGCTAGTGGTTAACAGTGTGCTGGGCTGGTGAGGGACATCCAGATGGGGCTGATCAAGGTTTTTAAATACTGTAGTAGGTGTTGTGGGCAGTATGAAACAAGCATTTACAGTGCAACGGGTCTTGCATTTCTCCGAGTTAGAGCTATTAGCAGTTGTAAACTCCTAACTGGGCTTTTCTTTCCACATTAAATGGGAAAAAAAGAGCTGCTACAGTTCACTCGTAGTGAAACCTATTGGCAAAAGTGCAATTATGTAGGTCACCGGCAAAAGTGCAATTAACTATGTAACAGGGTCAATGTCATGCAAAGCGCTCAACTTCTGCAAAGTGAGATCGCGCTGCGAAAAAAGATAAAAAGTAGTCCACAAACCGGACAGAAAACAGCGAGCCTCGCATGTTTTCAGTTCTTGGTCGCTGCGATCGAGGAGGGCTAACCCCTGTAAAAGGCATGACGTATGCATGCCTTCCACTAATGAAAGCAAACAGATTTTAAAAGGCAAGCCCACGAACCAATGAAAGACACTGACGTGACATGGACAGGGCTCCAAGCCCTTTTCTAACTACTAAAGCGTCTTGCAAGCGAAACGCATGCGCAAGGGCATGCGACGCAGACTCGACCCTAAAACGAGTGCATAGATTTTAAAAAGCAATCGGTCGGTTGTAGTCACACAGGTGGGAGCTGCAAAACCATGCAGGTCAAATCACTGATCCCTGCTTCACGTGCTGGGAAATGCAGCTCTGTTTTCTCAACACTATCTTCCAGGGCTTGTAAAGCAGATTATGCATACAAGGTCATTGGCGCCTCTCTTTTCCATCACTTAATCAGAATGCAAATGTGCACCTGCTTTAGTACATTACTTGCTTCACCCCAATATGTCCCAGTCGGCGTACAGGGAGCAGTGCCGCGGCTTGCATGTGTTTACAGTTCACAGCCCGGTGATCCAGATTCTGCATGCTGCTTTCATTACTCACCTGCGAAAACCCACTCTGAGTCGCAGATAGTAGCATTTTTTTCCTACATTTCGGGCTTCTCCACCTCAGATAGGCCCTGACCCAAACCAGGTAAGTAAGCGAGGTCTTACCATTTTGTAGGTGCTGTCAACTAGACCTTCTCCCCTGTGGACTACTACTCCGCTGCAGTCTGCAAACGCTTGGAATGATGTACATGTGAGTTTTCGTGCATCTGTGCATGGGTGTGGCTGTCAGGCCCTGGGCAGGAAAGCAACCAGTGATTTAAGGTAGGTTAAGTCCTGCCCCCGAGCTGGCGCCCAGGACCCCAAATGTATATACAGTGTTACAATTAACACATTCCATCTCCACCAAAAGAGAAAAAAAACAGTGACTGTGGGTGTGTATTTTGCAGCAAGGGCGGCACAGACCACCAAGTCAGAAAGAAGCCCTGCAAAAGCCACTGTTGTAAATCCCGGTGCTGCTCCATGGCAAGAGCCAGGGCTCTAAAACGAATCCTAGTGGTGCTGAAAATTAGAAGGTCGGAGCCCTTAGTTCCTGCACTCTTGGCAATGTTTTTGCCATCTCTGAGGCCACAGGTTGCAAATATAGCCCCAGGGGTCACACGGCGAAAGCCAGAGGTCGGAACTGCGAACACAGGCAACCCTTAAATGATGTCCATGCTTACCAGGGTTCAGCGGTAAAGTTGGCCGTGGTTTAAATACAATTTATTTTAAAAAGAATGCTGCAGAATAAGCTCAGTCTAAGTCCATTTAAGTCTCCGTGTTACCAACATGAGACTTAAATGTACTTTTTACTTTTCTTATTGGGTAATCATTCGAGCTCCCTCCTTCTTTCAGTTAGCGTTTTGAACCTTTTGGACAGCGTATCTGTTGGCTATAAGTTTTGCTAGGGGGGTAAATTGTCTCTAGAAAATTTCGATCTCTCTATTCTTTTAACAGTATTCTCTAAGCTTACACTTCCAGTGTTATCTGTTGTGTTTGAAAACACAAACAATTGTTGGCAGGTCACGAATAAAGAACGACAGGACTCAGTTTGGCAACCAATATGAGCATTTATGAATAACGTCCGGGAGGGCAGCACAGCTCTATGTCTGAAACCGCACTTAAATTTGTCAACTCAAGCAGCCCTTTTTATATGTTTTTGCCACCTTGAATGTGTCTTATCACTTGTCATGCAACTTTGATTTAAGCTCTTGTTTGGTACATTGTATCTCTTCTTACGTCAGCATAAAGCCGCATTTCTCATGAGAAAGCATCTAATTACACGTTTGCAGGAAAGCGAAGGTTACATATCTGTCATGTGCACATTTATTAATAAACAGCAATACCTTTTATCTCACGTTCTAAAGGCTGTCTGTATTTCCTCCTTTTCTAACTCCAGACATGGAACCCCCGTCTATCTGGCCTCCCTCACACAGCTGCTGGCCTTCAAGCATCAATGCTTATTGTGTTCCTGTCCAGAAACTCCCTTTCCTTATGAACCTGGATTTGAAATGCGTGCCTTTCCTCTAACTATATTATCGAGTTATGATTCAAGCTTCTAGGCCTTTCTACGTGCAGCTGCATTGTGAATAACTATGCCTTTGTCTCACTTCTCTGCCCCCTGCACTGAGCTTTTTACTTGGATGCCATGAGCACTCGGGGCCTGTATTCCTCTCTGAGCATATACGACTCTGCACGTTTTCCTCCTAACTCATGCATTAGCAAAAATTATATGTTATATTTTCAGTAACATTCCCCCCTTTAGTTGAACTTTCAACTACTATTCCACCATCCCTACTACACTCGTTCATTTGGATATATACGTGATCCTCATCCTCCTTCACGTTCCTGGCTACCCTAATAGTGAACATCCCACCTAACTTCTGGCTAACCTTCTTGCAGCATCCTACCACTAACTGAAAAATACAGAACATCAATAAGATCACCACAAGTATCGGGAATAATCCCTTAATCGGTCCTGATAACTAGGATGGTATCCATACAAACCATCCTGAAAACCATCCATCGGGGGCACCCCCCTCGTCTGCCATCTTCTTCCGTAAGTTATGTAGAGTCTGTATGGCCTCTGTGATTGTTCCATTGTCTGCATCGTTGGCCGGCACGTATGTACAGCAGGCAGTTCCGATCTTGGCACAGACCCCACCTTCCATGGCTGTCATCAAGTCTAGCACATACCTATGTTGCATAAGCATCACTCTCACAGCCCGCATCTCTTCCTTGACTGCATTGAATCCATCTTCAGTTGCATTAATTGTCTTCATCAGTTCCCATCGTGTTATCTGCAGCCAGCGAACCGTGGCCTTTGCTTGAACAAAGGGGAAGATGCTTCCAAAAAACAATTGGGCATCATTAAACAACCTGTGCACTCGTGGAATGTCTTCCCATGTTGTAGTACCCATGTACTCTGCATATCTCTTCTTCCGATGATGAAATAAAGTCGTTGGACGGCTCATGGGGTGATCATATAACTTTGAGATGTCCACCCCTGGAATCACCAGGGAGGGGGTGTGCACAGTTGCTAAGGAACAGAGACCTTTCCATCCGGAAGGAAGTCGCGAATACAGCCATTCTCCGCATTGCCAATAATAGTCCATCAGACTGGAGGTGCCCCATTGCATATCGGCATTGTACTTTGTGGTGATGCAATTGATGTTCCTTCCCACGGGGACTGTTCCATTCCCTCTGAAACATAAAAAGAAAACAATTGGTGTTCTGCCTGCTCGGAGAGTTGTTGGTGTTTCCACCAAAGTTAATCTAGATATATTTTCATCCCATATAGCCTGACACTTCTGCTGTGTGCTATTATCAGTCTGATTTCCCATCCAGAGAGAGAGAGCTCTACATCCAAATGTTGCACCGTGGTACCACTGACCACAAACATACACTGATCCATTTACTCGAAAATATGGCCTTTCCTGACAATCTTGAGGCATGGGTGAAGCTGAATAATTCTTACTGAAAAGTGTAGGTCTTGATATTCCCAGGAATCCCTGTTCTATTATTTTGCTCTTCCAATTTCTACTTTTATATTTCATTATCCCTGTCTCAGCCATCCTCCCTAATTTCACTACTAATTCCTTGCGATCTGTCAGGACATCTGTTATATCGGCTAATTCCTCCTCGTATTGTGTGATGTTTACTAGAAATGCTCCCTGTCTTATCTGCAAGGGTTGCATCCGTGCTCTCATCCTACAAAGGTACAAGTGCAATAAACATTGAGTAATATTTGGAGATACCTCTTTTGACGAATGTAGCCTGTCTGTGTCACTAGCAAGTGGAATCAAAGAACAAACAAAACATGATTCATTAGTAATTTGCATGCCTATCTCTGTCATGTGCTGATACCATACATTGTCTAATAAGCTAGCATGAATATTGTGGGATATATTTTCATATTTATTTACTTCTCTCTGCAAGCGCTTAGTATACTGACACATTGCCATGCGTGGACTAAAATACCATTGAAAGGTAATCGCTAACATAACAAAGCATGAACAGAAAAACAAAATCAAAATACATAACTGTCCATCAGCAGTGTCGAGTAGGAGTTCCGCTGGCCTCTTTAGGAAGGATGCTGTCCTTCGTCTCTGTCTTTTTCTTTGTCTTGCTGCAAATGTTCCTGTGAAAATGGTGATGTATGACATGAAGCCGGGGACAATCGAACGGCTGATAGGTGTATCCATGGCTTCCCGCCCTCCACCTTCACCGCTGTGGGGGTGCTCTGGGTCACTAAGTAAGGGCCCTCGAACTTGCTGTCTTTCCATCATCGCACAAAATTGCGGATGTACACTTGCTGGCCCACGGAGATTGGACTGGTCTGCTGGGCTGCGTTGGTGCACTTCTCTTGTCGTGCCACCTGTTTAGAGAAGAACTTGACAGACTTCAATAACCGAGATAGATAACTACTGTCCTAGGACCTCAGCTGTCTTTTGAGCATCCGTTCGCTGTCGAGCTATTGTTAAGGGAGTCGGCATAGGCCGTCCTGTTACTATCTGGTGAGGGGTCAAATGATGGTCACTTCCTGGTTGGTTTCTGAGGGCATATAAGGTTAGGGGAAGGCAGTACAGCCAGTTTTTCTTCATTGTGACACATAATTTACTAATTTTGGTCTTCAACAGGCCGTTAAAGCGTTCCACTATACCATTACTTTGGGGATGATAAACAGATGAAAATGTATGTTTTATTCCTAAAGAGGTGCAGATGTGCTGAAACATGGCATTAACAAAATGGGTGCCGTTATCTGAACGTATTGCTTCTGCGATTCCCCACCTAGGTATGACTCTCTTATAAAAAAAATTAGCTGCAGCTTTGGCATCATTATGTACACATGGTCCTGCCTCAATCCACCTTGAAAAAAGGCAAACTAGTACGATAAGGTATCTGTAGTTATTTCATCTTTCAATCATGTCAACAAAATCTATGTGTACATTTTTAAATGGGCCTGTTGGACGCAGTATATTTGATGTAATTACTTTTAGTGTAGGTATTGGGCTGTATTGTTGGCATACTGTGCATTCTGCAATATACATCGTAATCATTTCAGATAACTGCGGAATGAACCAGTCTGTCTGTAATGTAGCAAGAAGGTATTCCTTGGCAGTGTGTGCAGGGAGGTGTAGTTGCTCAAGGGCAATATACAGCAGGGCTTGAGGCATCACTGGCTTGCCTTTACTTTCTGATGGATACAACTACCTGTGGATTCCTCACCTCATGAATACTCCCATGGCGCCAGCATTCTACGGAAATCTTCTTACTAGTCTCTGCACGTCGACGAGGACGTCACTGTCTCGCACGCGACGCCGTCTGACGTCATACAGGCAATAAGAGGTCCTCGACGACGTGCGGACGTCAGTTCCCTTTTTTCCGTGCATTCGAAACGGTTATCTTCGAGGGAGCAACTGTTACTCTTGCGGTTACAGTGTATATCTTGCTGCGTACTCTTTCTCTGTGGAAATAATGTCGCAGAGAAAGTCTGGATTTAAGCCTTGTCGTGAGTGTGGAGGCAAGATGTCGGTGACGGATCCTCATTCCGATTGCCTTTGGTGTTTGAGCTCCGACCACGACGTCTCGACTTGTGATTCGTGTCAGCACATGAATCCGAAGGCCATTAAAGAACGCGAGGCGAAGCTGTTTATGGCCAAGTCAAAGGAGAAGCATCACAAGAAAAAGTCTTCTCCAAGACATCGGCGTCATCGAGACTCCCGGCGCCGTAGAGAATCTCGGCGTCATTCAAGGGAGGCTCGTTCCAGGTCTCCGGATCGGCGCCGGAGGACATGGGAGGTCAGCCCCACGGTGACGCCGCATCCTTCGACGCCGTTGCTCTCTCCGACGTCTCCAACTTCGCCTGGACAGGCGTCGGTGATTGAGGTATTGGAGCCTCAGGTGTTTTCTCCGGCGCAGACGCCGAGGCCGGCGTCGGGGTCGCCTCCGAGTCAGGCACCCCAGTATCCGGCTTTTCCCACCCCTGGAGCCGATAGTTCCGCATTCTTGAATGCGATGTATGCCATCTTCCAACAGATGGCTCCAGGGGGTGCTCCGGCTGGGCCTTTGGCCTTTTCTTTGGGTGATCCTGCGCCTCTTCGGCCGGCACCCTTTATGCCCTTTCTCCCGTTTGGGAACGTGGGCTCGGCGCCAGTGTCGGCGCCGGTGGCCGCTCCGATGGCTTCGGAGGGATTGGCCCCAGGGATTTCCATCCCGTCGACGTCGAGATTTCGGCCTGTGACTCCGGTGGGTCCATCCGTTTCATCTGCTCTTCAGTCGGCGCCGAAGTTACCTGTGGCGCCGGATGCGGCGTCGGTGGCTTCGGAAGATCGGCGCCGATCTCCGACTTCAGCGGAGGTGTTGTCGACTCCGCGGATTGAGCAACGACTGCATTCAAGGAGGCGTGCTCTCCGGGTACTAGAGGAGCAGGAGTACCAACGAGCCCTAGAGGAAGGAGAGCTAGAGGACTCGGGTGATGGGCTGCGTGGACTGGAGTCGGCCAGTGGGCTGGACACTTCCCCTGAGTGGGACCTTTCGTCCCCGGGGGAATATACCGAGGAAGCTGCTTCCTTTCATACAGTGGTACGGAAGGCAGCTAGTTTTTTGGACCTGCCTTTGCCGGTGGTGGAGGCGAAACAAAACCTTTTGACAGAGGTGTTGCATCCGGCCTCAGCCGCGGCGGAGCCTCTATTACCTTTTAATGACGCTCTGCTGGATCCGGTTTTAGAGGTGTGGAAGAAGCCGGCATCTTCCCCAGCAGTTCACAGAGCCGTGGCCAGGAGGTATCGGACGGCTCCAACTGATCCTGGTTTCCTATCTAGGCACCCTACGCCGGAGAGCTTGGTTGTGCAGGCCTCCTGTTCGTCCAAATCAGCGCCTGGTTCTTTCCCGACGGTGCCTGGGGACAGAGACTCAAAAAAGCTAGAGGCGCAGTCGAAGAAGATTTTTTCGTCCTGCAGTCTGGCGTTAAAAGCCACTAATGCGACCTGTATCCTGGGGAGGTATATTCATGCTCTGATGGATGACATCTCCTCTTCGTTTACAGAGCTTCCCCAGGGTCTTTTGGATCTTGTCTCTGATGCCCAGGCTGCTGCGACCCAAATTATCCAGACGGGACTGGATACCACCGACTCGGTAGCCAGAGCAATGGGCACAACTGTGGTGGAAAGGAGACAGGCCTGGCTACGTAACTCGGGCTTTTCGGCAGATGTACAGTCCACATTGTTGGATCTCCCGTTTGATGGGGACAAACTGTTTGGGGCTAAGGCTGATTCGGCCTTGGAACGTTTTAAGGAGAGCAGGGCCACGGCTAAGTCGTTGGGACTCCAAGCTCCTTCTTCCACGGCCTCTTCCAGATTCTTCAGGAGGTTTCGTGGATTTGGGCGTGGCTCTTCCTCCTCTTCCTTTCGGGGAAGATATCAGCAACCTGCCTCTTCCCACCCCTATAGATCTTTTAGGGGGAGGGGTAGGGTCCGCACCAGGGGAGCCTCTCAGCAGCACTCTGCCTCTTCCTCATCCTCTGGCGGGGTGCAGCAGGGGAAGCAGCCTTAGGCTTCCACCATTTCCCACTCACTCCTCTCCTGTAGGGGGAAGATTACAGCATTTTCTCACCAAATGGGAGACTGTTACGTCGGACACTTGGGTTCTCAGTGTTGTGGGAAAAGGCTACACCCTTCCCTTTCGGGAGTTTCCGCCCCTCATCCCGCCCCGCCCTTCGTATTGTTCACAAGAACACCTCCTGTTGCTAGAACAGGAGGTGGAAGTCCTCCTTTTAAAGGGCGCGGTGGAGTTGGTCCCGGAGCAGGAAAGGGGTCAAGGAGTTTACTCAAGGTATTTCCTGATTCCCAAGAAGGATGGTCGTTTGAGACCAATTCTGGACCTGAGGATCTTGAATTGGTTCCTCAAGCAGGAAAAGTTCAAGATGCTGACCCTAGCACAGGTGCTTTTGGCGTTGAACATGGAAGACTGGATGGTGTCTGTCGACTTGCAGGATGCTTACTTTCATATCCCGATACTCAAGTCACACAGGAAGTATCTCCGGTTTGTGGTGGGATCGCAACACTACCAGTTTGCGGTCCTTCCGTTTGGTCTTACTTCAGCACCTCGAGTCTTCACGAAGGTGATGTCGGTGGTTGCGGCAGAGCTCAGAAGGAAGGGGATAGCAGTATTCCCTTACTTGGACGATTGGTTGATCAAAGCCAAGTCCCCGGAGCTTGTGTTGCGTCATCTGCAGTCAACAACCCAGTTGTTGTTCGACCTGGGCTTTTCGGTGAACGAGCCCAAATCTCACCTGGAGCCCTCTCAGCGCCTCCTGTTCATAGGGGCAGTACTGGATACGACATTGGGTCGGGCCTTTCCTCCGCCTCAGCGGATTCAAGATATTCAGGATTTGGTTCCAATGTTTCGAAACGGAGCGGTAGTTCCAGTCCTCAAGGTCCTTCGTCTGCTCGGTCTTTTTGCCTCCTGCATTCTGTTGGTCACGCATGCTCGCTGGCACATGAGGGCTCTTCAGTGGTGCCTCCGAAGGCAGTGGTCTCAACACAGAGGGGATCTAGAGGGTACTGTCAAGATCTCCAGAGATGCTGCTGTGGATTTGAAGTGGTGGATTGCAAGCAACAATCTTTCACAAGGAAAACCGTTCCAGCAGTCGCCACCAGTGGCCACAGTCATAACGGATGCTTCCACTCTAGGGTGGGGAGCTCATCTGGGGGATCTGGAGATCAAAGGTCTTTGGTCTCCAGAGGAACAGATTTTTCACATCAATCTGTTAGAGTTACGGGCTGTACGTCTGGTTCTCAAGGCCTTCCTCCCTTCCCTTCGTGGTCAGTCGGTACAGGTCCTAACGGACAATACTACCACGATGTGGTACATAAACAAGCAGGGAGGAGTGGGGTCGTACCTTCTCTGCAGAGAAGCTCTTCGACTATGGTCCTGGGCAAAGGACCATCGGATTTGCTTGATAGCAAACCATCTGGCCGGAGTCTTGAACGTGCGTGCGGACAGTCTCAGTCGCCACTTCTCGGCAGACCACGAGTGGCGTCTCCATCCAGATCAAGTCCGTTTAATCCTCCAGAAGTGGGGGTTTCCTCGGGTAGATCTGTTCGCCACTCGAGAGAACGCGCATTGTCCGTTGTTCTGCAGCCTTCAGTATCCGATGCAGGAAGCATTGGGGGACGCGTTTCAAATGACCTGGTGCGGCCAGTTGCTTTACGCGTTTCCTCCCATACCCTTGATTCCTCGAGTATTGAGGAAGATTCGCCAAGACCGGGCTCTAGTAATCGTAATAGCTCCGGATTGGCCAAGGAGGGTGTGGTACTCCGACCTTCTCCAACTCTCAACGTGCCCGCCGCTCCGTCTCCCTTTCAGGGCAGACCTCCTCTCGCAGTCGCAGGGGCAGGTTCTACACCCCAACCTCCAGAGTCTGCACCTACATGCCTGGAGATTGAACGGGGCAACCTGAGTTCCTTCTCTCTCCCGCCTGAGGTAGTGGATGTTATATTAGCGGCCAGGCGACACTCCACTAAATCTATCTACGCTAATAGGTGGTCTAAATTTGTTGCGTGGTGTGGAGAGAGGCAGATTGATCCTTTACAAGCTCATCTATCGGACGTTTTGTCTTTTGCTCTATCTCTGGCGCAGAAAGGTTGTGCAGTGGCTACCATTAAAGGTTATTTATCGGCCTTGTCAGCCTTCATATGTCTTCCAGACCAACCATCTTTATTTAAATCCCCTATTGTTATCAGATTCTTGAAAGGTCTTCTAAATCAATATCCTCCAAAGCCATTCGTTATGCCGCAATGGGATTTGTCCTTAGTCCTGACTTTCCTTATGGGGTCCCCTTTTGAACCTATGCATTCTTGCCCCTTAAGGTATTTGTTTTTTAAAAACAGTCTTCCTGATAGCTATAACATCAGCAAGGAGAGTGAGTGAGTTGCAGGCCTTATCAGTAAAACCCCCTTATACAACTTTTTATGGGGATAAGGTGGTGTTGAGGACCAAGGCTGCTTTCCTCCCGAAGGTTGTTTCACCCTTCCATTTGGCTCAGGCAATTACTTTGTCCACGTTCTATCCTCCGCCTCATCCTTCCAAAGAGGAAGAAAGACTGCACCGTCTGGATCCAAAGAGAGCGTTGAGCTTCTTTATCAATAGAACAAAGGATTTCAGGCTGGAGGATCAGCTGTTTATTGGATACGTGGGCAAGAGGAGAGGAAAGGCAGTCCACAAGAGAACACTATCCAGGTGGGTTGTTCTTTGCATTAAAATATGTTACTCTTTGGCAAAGAAGGATCCTCCTGAGGGCATTAGAGCTCATTCCACCAGAGCTAAGTCGGCCACTTCGGCCTTAGCCAGAGGTGTTCCTGTGGTCGACATCTGCAAGGCCGCAACTTGGTCGTCCCTTCACACTTTTGCAAAACATTACTGTTTAGATTCTGAGGTTAGAAGGGACGGCCATTTTGCACGGTCAGTGCTGCAGGATTTCTTGGTTTGACCATTTAGGCACCCACCGCCGGGCGTGGTACTGCTTTGGGACTCTATTCATGAGGTGAGGAATCCACAGGTAGTTGTATCCATCAGAAGAACGAGTTACTTACCTTCGGTAACGACTTTTCTGGTGGATACATTAGCTACCTGTGGATTCCTCACGGTCCCACCCGCCTCCCCGTTGCCTTTATGGTCTTGCCAAGTAATCCTTGAGTGCGCTCCTCTTGATCTTTGAGGGTGCAATAGATGTATATATATAATATATTTATATATATATATGGGTATATGTGTATATATCTTTATGTATATACTTGGTGTGTGTATATATTTTTAAAAGAAAGAGTTTTATATATATATATATATATATATGTACATAAAAAAGATTTACAGTTATTCATACAATGTGGTGTATTTTTACAATATAATGGATGTTGCTTTGTTCTTTCATTGCATTGCCTGGTTGTTCTCATGCACGTAAAAAATGATTGGTACTGACGTCCGCACGTCGTCGAGGACCTCTTATTGCCTGTATGACGTCAGACGGCGTCGCGTGCGAGACAGTGACGTCCTCGTCGACGTGCAGAGACTAGTAAGAAGATTTCCGTAGAATGCTGGCGCCATGGGAGTATTCATGAGGTGAGGAATCCACAGGTAGCTAATGTATCCACCAGAAAAGTCGTTACCGAAGGTAAGTAACTCGTTCTTCTTGCCTATAGATAAAATCTGTTGGTGACTGTATACACCCTCGCTGCTCCCACAGCTCCCTTTCATGAGGTAGTGCTTGTTCTTGCAATTCGCGTAAGTGCAATCGTGCTGTCTCAGTATATGGGGGTGGTAACTCAGTAGCACTCTGTCTGTTTATCATCATCCCTAACGTGTGTTCATCTTGTTCGCTGAAGTTTGGAGATGCTTTAGCTGCTTCTTTTGCTGCCCAGTCTGCCAAGGCGTTTCCCCTGGAGGCAAGATCTTGCTGATTAGTGTGTGCTGCACATTTTATAACTGCTACCTTAGATGGCAGTGTTAAGGCCTTTATCAATTGCCCTAATAGATCTTTATGCATTGCTGGGCATCCATCAGATTTGAGAAACCCCCTCTTTTCCCACCGACGAATACTAGAATGCACGGTGGTGGTGACATATGCTGAATCTGAATAAATGGTGACCTCTAGTCCTTCGGCGTGCTGTAGCGCTTCTATCATAGCGACTAACTCTGCAGCTTGTGCTGAGAAATGGGATGGAAGTGGTATCTGGCTCACTATCTGTAAGGTGTCAGAGGATCCCTGCTGCTCGGCTCTAATAACAGCTGCTCCTGTATGCCGAATCCCAGTCTCCTGATCTATAAAAGAGGACCCATCAACAAAGAGTAGCATACTCCCAGGGATGGGGTCCTCTCTTACCTCGCTCTCTTCCTCTGGGGTGTAAGTAGCACAGTCATGTACCTGCTCATCCTCAGAAACTGGGTGTGCAAAGAATGTTGCTGGATTAAGTGTGACACCGTACCACTTGCAAGGATGGTATTGACAATATTATTTCATATCCAGATACTCTCTGAGTTGTAAGAGTGCTTTTGTTTCTCTGTAAAATAGCAAATACCTCATGCTCTACATACAGTGTTAAAGGTGATCCCATCACTATGGTTGCACTCTTTTGAACCGCAAAAGGCTGCTGCTGCCAGAGCTTGCTCACATGGGTATTGCCCTTTCATGGCGGGATCTAGCAGCCCACTGTAGTAGGCAATTGGTTTGTGCCCCATAGATGTCTTTTGAGTCAGTACTGCTGTCATTGTTGTTCCATTACAATGACAAAAGAGGTAGAAATGTTCATTGTAATCAGGTGTAGCTAACACTGGAGCATTTGTTATTGCTTCCTTTAGCTCAAGGAAGGCTGTTTCCCTGTCATCGGTCCAGTCTACTTTATTTGTGTTTGCGTGGGACTCTTTTAAGGCAGTGAGAAGTGGTGCAGTTAGGGTGGCATAATCAAATATCCACTGTCTCACATAATTGCAGAGTCCTAAAAACTTCTGCATCTGTTTAGTGGTTGTGGGCTTAGACATGTTCCTAATACTCTGTACTCTGTCTGGTGTCACCCTCGTTCCATCTTTGGATATTATCTGTTCCAAGTAGTAGACCTCTGTCTGCACGTACTGTAATTTGTTCTTATCCACTTTGTAACCTTTTTCTGCAAGCATGCAGAGGAGACCAATGGTGTCATCTCTACATATGTCTTCAGTTGCGCTGCAAACCATGATGTCGTTTACGTATTGTAAAAATGTACTTCTACACTCTACGTTTGCTAAATCCTTCTTCACTATTCTGTTAAAAACACTTGGCGATTCACAGTAGCCTTGAGGTAAACGCCGGTAGCAAAATTGAGTCTGTTTAAATGTAAAGGCGATCAAATATTGGTAATCAGGATGTAGTGGAACGCTGAAAAACGCATTCTTGAGATCGACCACTGAGAAGTAAGTGGCCTCTTTAGGGATGTTTGTTAGTATGATTCATGGGTCAGGTACCACTGGAAATTCTGGTATCACTAGATCATTAAGAGAGCGAAAATCTTGAACGATTCGCTAAGTTCCCCCCTTTGCCTTGCGTATCGGGAAGATCTGAGTATTGCACGGTGACGACCTCTCGTATATTACTCCCTGCTCCAGTAATGCTTGTATTTCTGGGAGAATACCCTCTTCTGCTTCCTTGGACAAGGGGTACTGGCGTATCCTGGGCAGAGTTGCTCCAGGCTTCAAAGTAATCTTCACAGGCTCAGCCCCTTTGATCAGCCCCACATCATATGGACCCTTGGTCCACAGTACCTCTGGGACCTTTGCCAAGTCTCTCTCATTTATGGTTGGGTCTCGCGCATGTCTGGACGCTGTTCTGTATTGTAACTGTACTCTAATATCAATGTCCATCTCAAACACAACTGTCTCAGTTTGTGGGTAATCATCAAATAGTTCTTCATCTGATATATCTCTTAATTTTACCCCAGGACCTGTGAATATTATTGAAGCCCACATCTCCTCTCTCCTGTCAGTTGCGAACAACACAGCATATGTGGATCTGATTTCAAGGGCAGATATTTCCAATATCATTTCACGTTCTTTAATAGGATCCACAGGCTCATGAGGCCTGAACAGCAGTTCTTTTGGTAACTGCACTGTTTTCCCTTGCAGCGCTGGTGTGTGCGCTATTAGGGCATACACACCGCACAAGAAAGCTTCTGTATCAACAGGAGCTGCTCTGACCTGCTGTTCCAGCTCCTCATGAGCTATGAGGGACAATATTCTGCTTGGCGTAACATCTGGTGTGTAGCATACCATTGACCCATCTTTCAGAAAGGAGATGGTCATATTCAGTTTACTCATCAAATCTCTCCCAAGAAGATTAACTGGTGACTCTGGGGAGCATAGTAGCGGTCCTTCAATTTGTTTATCTCCCACAGTCATGTTTACTGATTTGGTGAATGGAACCCTACTCACAACCCCAGAAAACCCTTGTGTGTCCACTGAGTAGCAAGAAAGTGGTAATTTCCCTTCCTTAATGCACAATTTGGTGGCCCCAGTGTCGATTAGAAACTTATAGGGGCGACCTTCTATGGCTGCCGTCACAGTGGGTTCCTCGTCTGACCTGTGGGTTACCGATAGTATTGGACACACAGTGGCTATCTGCGGGCTCTGTCATTACATGTAGTTTTGAGTTGGTGCTCCCCCAAACATTTGGGGTGTTGCTTGGAAGGGGTTGCCTCCTTGCACTATTACCCCTCCCACCTGTGCCTGTCCTCCCATTGTATTGTTAACACCTTGTGGCCCACCTTGCGGCATTGGCCCCTGAGGTGCAGCCCACTGGGCTTGGGGCCCCGGTGGGGGTCCCTGCATGGCTTGCTGTTGGGGTGCCCACTGCACTTGTTGAGGCCTCATCTGGCCCTGTGAGGTATTCCAACCTTGTGCTCTCTCATCGTTTTTCCTGGCTCTGCATTCTCGTGCAAAATGGCCCATCTTACCGCAATAATAGCATTGCTGTCCTGCTCTATAGTTTCCCTGCCTTCTCCCTTGTGTTGTCCCTTGCTCTCCTGTAATACTCCCCTGTCCTTTCTTTGTATCACTTACTGGTTGTCCCTCTGGTGTCTGCACCTGTACTGGCATGGTGATGGACATTGGTGGTGCAGTCACGAGTGCCCCTTCTGTACTTGGCTTCTTAAGTTTTTGTTGCACCAACTTCGCTGCGGCCCTTTCTGCTTGCTCTGTCCTCTCCTTGTCTTTTTCTTGTTTTCGCTTAAAATAATGTATTATGTGGGCCTGTACTTCGGGCCACGGCTTTGCCTCTATTCCCACCACTCCATCTAGATTTGCTTGAATGTCAGTGGGAAGGCCTCGCTTTAATACATTATAAAACAAAATTGCATTTCCTCCCGTATTTTCCCAGTCACATCCTACCTCCTGAACCCATCGCTCTTTCATTCTGCTGATAAATTCTGCAATATCCTCAGTCGGCTTTATACTTTCTGCCATGAGGGCTCCAATGTCTGGCCTGTCTGGGTACGTCCGTCGGAGCGCATCCCAAACATGTTGGCGGACGTTGTTAAAAAATGACCCATCAAACTGTGTATTTATCAATGTTATCTGAGGGAACCCTGCCCTTACAAATATTGTGTTAATTCATCTCCCACTAATGAGCTGAGCAGGCTTTTGACATCTCCTAAGGCTAGGATGACCCAGCAGTATGTTTTTCAAAACATCCTATCCATTTCCCTGCACCTTTAAACAATGAAGGCAGTGCTCTCTTTAAATTAAATTCTCTTTGTCCATCTGTGGCCATGGTACATATGTGGGCACTTGCCCTCCCTTAAAGATAAAGGGCAACTGAGTTATTGGTCGAGGGCTTCCTGATCTGAGGCTTAATCTTGGATCTGGTCTAGTACTACGTATCACTTGAGTTGGTTTGCCTTCAGCGTACGTTTCCCAGACTGCAAGGCATTCTTGCATGTAAGGGTAATTCCAACTTGGGTCACCCTGTCCATGTCGTATGCAATCTTCTGCAGTCGCTCAATAAAAGGGTTGAAAAGACCCTTGTTGGGGCCATGGCTTCCTTCCTTCTCTTTTAGTTCACCTCGCCAATTCATTTGAGAAGGGGTAACAATAATAACTACCCTCCTCTTGCTCTATTATCTCTATGGGTGTCAATTCTGACCTCTTTTTGAGTGTTGACGGTCTTTTTGTGACTGAGACACCTCTGGCTGTCATTACTAATTCTCGTTGAGGGCGCGGACGAAAATTGTATAACCTTGTATTAACTCCTTGCTCATGCGCACCCCTATTAAACCCATTGTCCCACTCCTCATCCTCTTCTGCCCCCGCTATGCCTTGTGAGCCTTCCGGGGGCTCCTCGTATGATGGCGTGTCTACACCTCCTCCCCCCCCCTCTTCTTCTTCTATCCAGTCCTCTGCTGCCTCTCTTAGTGTCTCTGCAGACGTGTCACCAAGCCTGAGAATAACATGCCCTGTAGTCCATTGTCCCCGAAGGGGGGTAAAGACTCCTAGATTGCTCTGCCTGTCTCACTGTGTGTTGCAATTCACTTACTAGCCTGTCTCTCCCGCCCAGCTCTGGGTCAGCTCGAGGAGCCGAAGGGACAGGAGCGGGGGTTGCCTCAGCTCCCTGTGCCTCTAACCTCTCCTCCTTAGGCTCAACCCGAACGGGATCTTGGTACCCTGCAGCTGGCAGGCTAGGGTACAACCCATAAGGTGGGGGCTCCCCTAGCGAATTTCCTGGGGACTCTGTTTGAGTTTGTGCCACTTCTTGTATTGGTGTCACTGCCTCTTCAGGCGCAGTAGATTTAGCCCTGTCTTTTTCATGACAGAACACTCGCCATAGTGATAGAATAGCTTCCCTCTTCTGTCTTTTCTTTTTCTTATATGTTGAACGAATGTAAGTTAATGTGTGTTCAGCTATGTCGTGGTCAAATGTCCCATCTTTTGGCCATGGTTGAGTGTGACCCTCGGTGCCTTTATGCCACTGTTTGCAATATTTTAGTATCCTTTTCTTATCTGAAGGGAACGTTTTCATCATATGGTCCAAAGGGGTATCCATGATCCCCATAGGACGAGTGTTTCCTATGCGTACCTCTAGCAGCGTAACTGATGTGCTGTTTTTTCCTTTTTTTCTTTTTTCTTTTTTATCCCTTGTCTGTTATCTTGTGTGTATTTTTAACTATACCACTGTCACTAACTTACAGCAGTATTGTGTAAGGTCAGTCCTACTCAGTATTACCTGACTTCACATATATTGTTGTAAGACCGTATCGGTGGACATCAGCCATGCTTATCGCTAGTCTGTGTAACACTTCTTCTATGGTGATGTCTGGGGCAGGTGAATTTATGGGGGGCCTAAGTGGATTTGTAGCTGAAGCAATGCATGTTATAATGTTGTCATGTATGTAGATGAGTATTTGTGGTGCTCGGGGATGCGTTGAGCCATTCATTATTTAAGGCTGTGAAGGTACGAATATCTGTGAGGAATGCATCAAGAAGAGCATCCAATATAAGGGGTGATTGAGTTATTATTTCAAGCCTCGGGATGTTACATGGGCATGGGGGTTGGCCGTGAGCCCACTTAGATACTAATTTTAACTCCAGTGTATCTGTTTCCTGCCACAGAGAATTATCAGCCTCACTCATAGGGATTTATTATCAACCTTTACTTGCTTTGGGATTATTTATTCGGACCTCCTGTGTTTTTATTTTCACTAATTATTTCCCATTTACGGAACGCTTTAAGGGTGCCTATTGGGATGTCAAAAATATGGCAGAGATCATGCACCCTCTCCTCTTCACTTATATCTGACTGCGTGACAACTGGTGGGGACACCTGCCATTTCTCTATAACCTGACCTTTATGATTGTAAAACACAGTACTATTTTTGTTCTCTTTTTCACTCATTACTCATGAAACGCATTCACTGGTCCCTATTGCGCCTTGCAGGTTTGCAACCAGGAGTCTGACTGTACTCAGACTCCCACTAATATCTCAGCCCTGGTCGCTTCCCCTCAAAGATGCCTTCCAGAGGTTAGTAAATCTGGGAATCTGGTGAACCGGGCGTGTGACTCAATCAGAATGAAATGTGCACACTTGTTACTCGGTCCACCTCACTTTTTCCTACTCTAACCCCCCTGTTCTAACCGGAATATCTGGTAGGCATTCCCAAATGAATGTCTCTTCCAGGGGCTGCCCCCTAGGTAATACACTACTGTCGTCCAGGGGCTGCCCCCTGGGTAATGCACTGTTGTCGTCCAGGGGCTGCCCCCTGGGTAATACACTGCTGTCATCCAGGGGCTGCCCCCTGGGTAATACAATGCTGTCTATTACACCAGTTAGTCTTCCGGTCTGACCGGGGAATCACAGTGTATTAATACCATACCATCAAAACATTGCTTTAACCCCCTGACTAGTCTTCCGGTCTAACTGGGGAATCACAATTAATTTTTTTGCATAACAACATAACATTGTATGTAAACCCCACATAAATCATGCATGCATTTTGTCATATTATAGTTGCCAAAAAGAATCATGTAATTAAAAATAATAAGGTACAAGCCCAACCTCTCTCCACCCTTTAGGACAGCAACATCTGGAATCCCCGACTGCCTGGTTGAATAGGCAGGTGTAATCTCACCTGTTTATGTTGCGCGCAGCGTTCTATTCAAGCAGTACAGACGGCTCTTCTTTCAGCTGCGTCTGGAGAAGAGAAGGAGGGCTCCTGGCTGGCTTGCCAGATGTTGGCAGGCCACGAATAAAGAACGACAGGACTCAGTTTGGCAACCAATATGAGCATTTATGAATAACGTCCGGGAGGGCAGCACAGCTCTATGTCTGAAACCACACTTGAATTTGTCAACTCAAGCAGCCCTTTTTATATGTTTTTGCCACCTTGAATGCTTCTTATCACTTGTCATGCAACTTTGATTTAAGCGCTTGTTTGGTACATTGTATCTCTACTTACGTCAGCATAAAGCCGCATTTCTCATGAGAAAGCATCTAATTACACGTTTGCAGGAAAGCGAAGGTTACATATCTGTCATGTGCACATTTACTAATAAACAGCAATACCTTTTATCTCACGTTCTAAAGGCTGTCTGTATTTCCTCCTTTTCTAACTCCAGACTTGGAAGCCCCTGTCTGTCTGGCCTCCCTCACACAGCTGCTGGCCTTCAAGCATCAATGCTTATTGTGTTCCTGTCCAGAAACTCCCTTTCCTTATGAACCTGGATTTTAAATGCGTGCCTTTCCTGTAACTATATTATCGAGTTATGATTCAAGCTTCTAGGCCTTTCTACGTGCAGCTGCATTGTGAATAACTATGCCTTTGTCTCACTTCTCTGCCCCCTGCACTGACCTTTTTACTTGGATGCCATGAGCACTCGGGCCTGTATTCCTCTCTGTGCATATACGACTCTGCATGTTTTCCTCCTAACTCATGCATTAGCAAAAATGGGCCTTCTCTTTCTATATTTTCAGTAACACAATACACATTATTTACTTAAGGAGTGAAGTCCTTTTTATTATCTAAGGTGATGTCAGATTTCGGAGTTTTGGAAATTATCTTCCCTCATTTGTTACAGGAGGAAGGAGTCCATAAGATGCCCCCTAAGAGAGCTTGTAATCATTGTGTTTAGGACCAAAGATTTAAGCACTGCTGCTGATCTCTTCATAGAAAGACCGTTTCAAAATGCATCCCTACGGTTGTTATAATTTGTTACCAGCTTGCAGGTCAACAAACGCAATTGGGTTTTAGTGCTTGCTCAGCTTAAAGGCAAAGCTGCTGCTTCGACCTTGTAGAAGGACTGATTGAGGCAGTTTGCCGAGCTACTACTCTTTTTTTGAAACAATACTGTTTGTTTGCGCACTTGAGAGAGGGTTTGTAATATAGTTTTGCCGTTCTATGCTTTCTTCTGTGATCTCTTTAGCATTGTCCCCCTAATTAAAGAGAGGTTCACTTAAGGAAACTACGAGAAAGGATTCATTAGAACTGACTTTCGGTAGCTTTTGATAAAGTTGTTTCTAATGGATAGGTATCTTTCCGGAGAATTCTTATTGCCTTCCCACTTTTGATCAATATGGATATTATTTCCCTAAATTCGATATTTGTGTATCCGTCTTTAAAGTCTGTCTGAAAGTTGTGCAAAAACTAAGCAAACTAAGCACTGGGATTTGCAGGAAGACGCATAGATATCAGAAAAACTACCACAGTTGTCATTTGTTTCTTCTGGCTGCTGTTTACTGATGTTACCTTTCTGCAGCTGGTAATCAACGGGTTTGTGAACTGTAGTGCCTTCACAGCGCTTGTAGTTGCGTTCCACAGCCTCTCAAGTGCTTTGTGGCTACTTCATGACTCCTACCTTGGGGTTCTCAATGAACGCATGAACAACTTGTCCTTCACCTTTGTTGTCGGTGATGTCCCTCTAAACCCCTCACTGAAAACAGTCTTTTTTCCATTCCTAGCTAAGTACAGTTCATTATATTGGCAGTGGTGGTGCTTCATAATACATCAGTACAAGCAGATGAAGTGTTACCAGTTAGTCATTTTGTCACACAACAACCAGCACAAATGTTTTAGCTACAGTTCATAGATCTCACGATCATTATTCTAAAATGCTCTTTAAACTGTATTTCTATTTTGTGCATAAAAAGGAATATTAGTTTATTTAAATAAATTATTGTTGCCTAAAATTAATCACTCGCTGCACATTTGTTTTTACAACTAGAAGAAACATAAAAAAAATATTTTTCTCACTTGTTCTTTTTAACTTTCTCCATACAGAATCATTGCCTGTTGCATCTCAGGGTCTCCTCCTTCCTATCTCAGCATTTCCTGCAAGATCTTTACCTTTGTTGGCACAAATCAATCATAATCCCATCCTGGCAGCAGGGCCACCAGCAGACTATCACTCTGACTCTGCTGAATCAATGGATGAGATCCCTGTTGCCCAGACCTGTCTTGGTAGTGCTGAAGTGTCCAGTTACAGCCGCAAAGGCCATCACTACTCTAAGAGCAGTTTGGGAAACTCTCAAAAGAACATGGTTCCAGCAAGGCAAAGCAGAGGTGAGCATTCCAAGAATTCTCCACAGCAATACTCAAAAAGGAAGAGTTTTCTTCGATCCCTGGACAGACAACAAATGTTTGAACTTTCCCCACAGATGCCCTCTGTCTTTGTAAGTAAAAGTAGTGCACAGTTGGTTAACCCTAATCTCAGCTCGAAACTAAGCCCAAGGGAAGCACTCTCTGGACATCACAAAAGGAAATGGCCTCATGCTAGCCACAATGGACCGAATGGACCTACCGTTGTCAGAAGTGATTATTCAGATGTGGACAACCATATCACAATGGCCTAAATCATACTACTCAAAGTAAGACTATTAAAACATCTAAACGCCCCTCTGTGACAAAGGATTCGCTTCTTAATGAAAACATTAGAAGAATGTGTCTTCAGTTCATTTGTTTTTTTTTAAGAACCTTTAAGTCAAGATCTATATGGGAGACTAATGTCTTGGAACAAAAACCCCACATTCACAATGAGTAAAACGCTGAGAAACCTGTTGCCTTTCGAGTTCTTGAATGACAACCAGGCTGTTTTCTTCCTTTTAAAGGCTGTAGCTCATGCCTCAGTCATGCAAGTGAAGAAGCAGATGTGAAAGTTACATTCTACAAGGTTTGCATGTATTTGGTGTGGACATTGGCACAAAGACTAGGAAAATTGATGGCATATGGAAAGCACTGAGTAGTTCAGAACTATTTTATGTTACTACTACATAGCCAAAATCTAAATCCTTAAAAAAAATATGTTTGAGGGCTAAACGTATGACTATTTTGCAGTACTGTGTCTCACACCCGTAACACTGTGACTTGCCATAACACAGGATACAATTTGTTGGATTAAAGTGTGCTGTACAAGAAACACTTTTTTTAAGTGGCTCACGTGCATTCTTATGGAATTCTTCAGGGGTGTTTCCTGAAAGATAGGGCAATTACCACAAGCACTGCTACCACGTCATTAAACTCCAGGGCTAGGACCATTACCCAGAAACCTGAAAATTGTCTAGCAGTATTCTTTAAGACTTGTTGAGGATTGGTTGAAACTAGCTTGTTATCCTCAAGCAATTAAGAATAAGATGCTGCATAAATTGATTTTTCGCAAAACTTGTAGTTCATCACCTTCTGTTTGGAAGAAGAAATATCATCAGCCTTGCAACGGTTTTGAGAGAAAACCTCACTTCATTGTCTGAACTCAGGAACATTCCATGGTGCAAGAAAAAGACTTTTGCTCGACCCACCTTATGGTACCTAATCCCAGCTTTGCTCTGGCTTAATATTCTCTCTGAATTATAAGGCTGGGCATCTTGCACACGGGCGCACCGTGCTTTGAACAGTTGTATTCTAGGTAGGATTAGTCTTGTTTCGATATTAGCTGCTTAGCTTCCCCATACATAATTCTGGGGCCCGGGTAACAGACTTCAGTTTCCAGCTACATCGTGTAGGATCCCAGATATCTATGTAGAGTTTGTTTGATAAATACATCATTACATTTAAATACATCTTATTTCACAATGTCAATATTGTCATGTTTTACAGAGCACTTGCAGTGCTGTTTCCCAACAGATGTTTTACAAAGCATTGGAGTGCTGTTCTCTGACAAAACTGACTAACACTATGTTGTCACTGACCAACACTATAAATTCAGAATAAGTTGGGAAGGTCATAACCCCTACATTTTGTACTACACAAATATACTGAATCTGTTATTTTATCTTTTTGTAATATTTTCTCCATTTTCTTATTACAAGGTACGTCTTAACTTCTTCCACATAGCTAATGTCTTGTAATTTGTATTTGTTTGTGTGCTGTTTGTAGAAAAAGACTGACATTAGTTGGCATGCGTGGCATTCCAATATCTATCATTATAATAAATGTGTTTTTACCTTCTTCCTTCCAATGGAGGTGCGCTAGAGATTGTTTATGTATTTTTGTTCACAGCCACTGTCTCTGAGTTTTGCCTGACAAAGGGATAAGAATGTTAAAACAAGCACAGTAGTTGGTGGTAGTAGAGAGCACAGTTAGCAACCTTTTAATTCAGGTTCAAGCAATTTGGCTTGGTCCATATTATGTGCACTTTTGCAGCGGAGTGAAAATGCAGCCACTCCATTTTGGAGGTTTTTTTTTTTTGTTACATGCATAACACTAAGCACAGTAGATCAATTTATTCTCAAGGTTGGATCCACCTTCCTCGTTTGAAAGTGGAGCAATGCGAGTTACTTGGTCATCTAAACAAGCAGCACAAACAGTGCAACATCATTTTATTAATGTTTCTGTACTGCAACCGTCTGTTTAGTATATCCCATACGTAGTTTGAATCAAAAATTAGTTTCTCCATGTGCTAACATGCAAGTAAACAACGTGGTTTTACTTCATTTTGTTGTGCAAAACACAATATCTTCCTCAGTTATCCTTGTTGACATGGACTCTCTTCTTCATAACCAGATAAACTGTGGGAACCTAGGAAAATACCTCATTATTTAGGTGTCAGTTGTTAAATTGTTATAAATATTTTTTTTTTAAATTGGTCCAGCATCTTACCACGTTGTAATATGATAAATAACCTTTGTTGTCCCACACATTAAATGAGCAAGCAATTAGACAGCCCCAGTGTGTAATAAACCAGACAAAACTATATTGCTTTATTAATATGAATGCTCCCATGCTATTGTTGGTCATCTTATGCAAGAGTTTGGCCTACCTTATTATTTGCTGCAAAACCGACAAAGGCTACAAGATCATTACTCCTTTGTTGCATTTATTTTGAGTAATAAATGCCTCAGGGATTTTATAACCAGGGACCTAATTTGCTCAAGTAGACTGTTGTGGTAACATCTTTACTTGCCAACCCAAAAAACAGCATATCAGCTCAGTTCTGCTGAGACCCCATTGCTCCCAATTGATGAGCCAAGATTTATGCTCTAGTCACGATCTTTGCAATTTTAATCAAGACAATGTGGCACACTGTAAAACTAGATTGAACTGCTACACTCCATCTGGGGTGCTGAGATGTCAAAATGCTGACTTGCATGAGTTTCGTCAACTTAAATGGTGGCACTGCCTCCTCCCTAATTTTGCAAAAGTGAGACGGTGCAGTGCAGTTAAAGAACAGATCTTAAATCCTACTGTTTTAAACGTTTTTCTTTTTTTTTACTTGTTGCTTAGCCTGCCTCTTGGTACCCAAGTGTGTCAGCGCCCCATAAATAATTTCTTCACTTTTAAAAATCTAGAGCATGGCCTATTTATTAACCGGTTTACCTGGTTGTCTTCAGCTAGCTATACTTACCTCTGCTCTGATGTGTTAATGGTTGATTTTATATACTTTTCCACAATATCTGCTTCTTGACTACAGTTTAGAAGTAAAACAAATGATGAGAGTCAGAAATCCCAGCTTGAAACCCTCTGGCAAAATAAATAGAATATACATATCTTAGAGGAAGACGTAGACCTGAGATCAGATCATCTTCTTGAGAGGTACGCAGCCACAAGTGCTTGGGAAATCTTAACCAACAATAGCACAGCATGTTAGTACATGTATGTGCTGTTCGTGGCTTTGTTCATTAATTTGGCAAAACCTTCGTAATGTCTGGAAATTTCAAGAAAAATTACTTTCCATCACAGTAATAAAGTTTCTTTCCTGGTACAACTTGTTTTGCTACTTTGTGCAGTTTGTTTTACGACTTGCATTTTACATTGCCACTTGTGTTCCCTATGTTTCGATTCCAGCTTTGGCATTGACACTAGAATTACCTACCAAAGAAGCACATGTACTCGTATACCATTTTGCCATACTTTCATACATAAGCACTTTGATACAAGGTGCCATGAATCGAATCACTGTAAAAAACAAAACAAAAAAAACTGTTTTTTTTTTTTTTACTTGTAGGGAAACAGTCACTTTTCTTCAAAACAAAATTACAAATAAGCACAACAGGTTTGACAAACCACAATGTAGCGTGCATTTTTTATTTACCTCTGAAGTGTCCATTCTTTTTACCAACACACTACTAGAAATGTTGTTACCAAATAGACATACTCATTTTATCAACTGTCAAAAGCTGGAAGATACAGGGTTGGCTTTAGGGAATTCATATACTTGACATCCAGCAGAGAACATACTTGCTCACCAGGTTTTATTTACAGACTATATACGTTTATGTTATGTTAAATTTACATGTAAAGAGCACATTCAACAACATTTTATGGTGATGTGTGAAGCAATGCTTGCAACTTTGTGGGTGAGTAGATAGGGTACTAGCTATTTAAAAGAGACACATTTTTAAGATTTTCTTCATTTCAAATGATTGGCAAATTTTTTAAGAATTAGATGATGCCAGTTCCAGTGTCGAGTTGCTTGAATGCTGATTGCAGATTTAACTTTTTGAAATGTGTAATAAGGATTTAATACTGGAACGTCAGCATGTCCGAACAACTATTTCTAAGCTTCAAAGTGGTGGTGAAATATTCAGGGTTTCTGATCTGTACCCAGTATAGAGGGGCAGAACTGGAATAATTTGGTTGTGCAAGCAATAGCCTAGAATTTCAGATGTTGCATTTGGATCTGTGACATTTTGAGAAATCTTGATCTCCAGCAGTCAGCTAGACACAATTTCCATAATCTAGTATGCATTGCATAAAGGCATTGGCTTAAGTGGTGGGAGAAATAAAAGGAGATTCAACTATGTGATAAGGGAAACTGTATTTCTGATGGATACAAACTACCTGTGGATTCCTCACCTAATGAATTTGTCCTTGCGCCAGCATCTGACGGAAAGTCTTCTTCCTAACTCTCCACGTCGACGAGGACGTCACAATTGCACGCCTCCACGCGACTCCGTCTGACGTCACCGTGCCAATAAGAGGTCCTCGCCGGCGTGCTGACGTCAGTTCCCTTTTTTCCGTGCCTTCGGCGCTAACGTTTTTTTCCTGGCTCGTTGGATAGTGTGTAGCTTTTATAGTTACAATGTCTCCCCCGAGAAAATCAGGTTTCAAGCCTTGTAATGAATGTGGCGGTCAGATGACGGTCACTGATCCGCATGGGGACTGCCTTTGGTGTTTTAGCTCTGAGCACGATGTTGAAGGGTGTGAATCGTGCCAGAGCATGAACCCTAAGGCACTAAAAGAAAGAGAGGCCAAGCTTTTGTTAGCGAAGACTAAGAGGAA
Organism: Pleurodeles waltl; assembly: GCF_031143425.1. Taxonomy (NCBI): domain Eukaryota; kingdom Metazoa; phylum Chordata; class Amphibia; order Caudata; family Salamandridae; genus Pleurodeles; species Pleurodeles waltl. The sequence goes on from NC_090451.1 coordinate 561,298,433, forward strand.
GGGCCATAAGAGGGCTTTATCTCACGCTTCTTCCAAGAGGCACAAGAAGCGGCGGTGTCATGACTCACGGTGCCGTCATGACTCACGGCGCCGATCGACACGGAGCTGGTCGAGGTCTCCATCTGCTAGACATCGAAGTAATTGGGAGGTGAGCCCTACTGTGACTCCGCAGCCCCAGAGCCCAGAAGTATCAGTCTATGAGGTGGCTCCTCATAGCCCTCAGTTTTCCAGTCTATCGCCTATCGCCCCTGCTGGTACACAGGCGGGTCACACGGGGCCATTAGCATTTTCACTGGGCTCCCCGGCTCCATATAAGATGAGGCCGTTTATGCCGTTTTGCCTGGTTGAGGGTGCCGAGATACTTCCCCAGAATGGGACATTTCATCTCCAGGGGAGTTTACGGAGGGGGCAGTGTCATTCCATTCGGTCATTAGAAAGACAGCGGACTATTTAGAAATGCCTTTATCTGCAGCAGAGGTGAAGACAAATCTGCTAACTGAGGTGCTGCATCCCTCTACATCCTCGGCTGATCCTTTGCTGCCCTTCAACGAGGCATTGTTGAAGCCTATTATGGACTTGTGGAGGAAACTAGTTTTGTCTCCGGCTGTGAATAGAGCTGTAGCAAGGAGGCATAGGGGAGCACCCTGGGATCCTGGGTTCCTTTCACGGCATCCAACCCCGGAGAGTTTAGTGGTTCAAGCATCTTGCTCCACAAAGTCTGCTCCTGGTTCGTTCCCTGTAGCCCAGTCTGATAGAGAGTCCAAACGAATGGAACAGTCTTCAAAAAATATCTTTTCGTCTTGCATTATGGCGCTCAAGGCTGCAAACGCTACCGGTGTGCTGGGCTGGTATGTCCATGACCTTATGGACTCAGCCAAGGCTATGGTCGGGGATCTGCCGCATGATGCACAGAGGCCTTTTGGAAACTCTTTTCAGACGCACAGGCTGCGGCGCAGCAGATTATACAATCTGGCCTTGATACAACAGACTCAGTTGCCAGGGCAATGGGGACATCTGTTGCTACAAGGAGGCACGCTTGGCTGAGGTCCTCCGAATTCTCCTCGGATGTACAGACCTCCTTACTTGACTTGCCCTTTGATGGTGAAAGGCTGTTTGTGGAGAAAGCAGACTGTGCCCTTGAATGTTTTAAGGAGCGCCGGGCTACAGCAAAGTCCTTAGGCTTACAGGCTACCCCTGCTGCCCCTTATAGGTCTTTTTGCAGGTTCAGAGGGTTTGGTCGTGGGGCAGTTTTTCGGAGGCCCCAGTACTCGGCCCAACAACCTGCCAATCCATCCTATCGATCCTTTAGAGGGTGAGAGAGGGCTAGAGCTAGAGGGGTAGCCCACCAGCACCCTTCATCGTCATCCTCTTCCTCTAGTGGACAACAGCAGGGGAAGCAGCCCTAGTTTTCCCCACTTTATCGAACATGCCTCTCCTGTAGGGGGAAGGCTTTGTCTTTTTTCTCCGCGAGTGGGAGTTGATAACAACAGAGTCCTGGGTGTTGAATATTGTGGAAAAAGGATATGCTCTCCCCTTTCAGGAGTTCCCTCCTCCCTCCCCCCCCCCGTCCCTCGTTTTGTTCAGAAGACCATCTCCTGTTGTTGCAACAGGAGGTTCTGGTCATGTTATCAAAGGGTGCGGTAGAGTTGGTTCCAGAGCAGGAAAGGGGTCAGGGTTGTTAATCAAGATATTTCCTGATCCCCAAGAAGGGCGGTCACCTGAGACCGATCCTAGACCTGAGGATTTTGAATGGGTTCCTCAAGCAGGAGAAATTCAAAATGCTGACTCTAGTGCAGGTACTTATGGCGTTGAACAAAGAGGATTGATGGTGTCTGTCGACTTGCAGGATGCGTACTTTCATATCCCTATACTCAAGTCGCACAGGAAGTATCTCCGGTTTGTGGTGGGGTCGCAACACTACCAGTTTGCGGTCCTTCTGTTTATGCTTACTTCAGCACCTCGAGTCTTCACAAAGGTGATGGCGGTGGTTGCAGCACATGTCAGGCGGAAGGGAATAGCTGTATTCCCCTACCTGGACAATTGGTTGGTCAAAGCCAAGTCTCCAGAGCTGGTGCTGCATCACCTGCACGTGACAACCCAGTTGTTGTTTTTTCTGGGGTTTTCGGTAAATGTGCCCAAGTTTCACCTGGAGCCCTCTCAATGCCTCCTGTTCATAGGGGCAGTACTAGACACAACATGTTATCGGGCCTACCCTCCGCCTCAGCGGATTCGGGACATTCAGGCACTGATTCCAATGTTTCGAAATAGAGCAGTTATTCCAGTCCTCAAGGTCTTACGCCTGCTTGGTCTGTTTGCTTCTTGCATTCTGTTGGTCACTCATGCGTGCTGGCATATGAGGGCTCTTAAGTGGTGCCTCCGCAGGCAGTGGTTTCAGCACAAAGGAGATCTCGAGGATTCAATAAGGATCTCCAGGGACACTGCAGCGGATCTCCAGTGGTGGGCAGTGGACGGCAACCTTTCCCAAGGAGGGCTGTTCTCACTACCACCTCCAGTGGCCACAGTTGTTACGGATGCCTCCACTTTTGGGTGGGGTGCTCATCTGGGGGATCTGGAGATCAAGGGTTATTGGTCTCCGGTGGAACAGATGTTTCATATCAATCTGTTGGAACTGCGGGCGATAAGTCTGGCTCTCAAGGCCTTCCTCCCTTCCCTTTGCGGTCAGTCGGTTCAAGTCCTCACGGTAACACTACTGCGATGTGGTACGTAAACAAGCAGGGAGGAGTAGGGTCGTACCTTCTCTGCAGAGAAGCTCTGTGGCTCTGGTCCTGGGCTCAGGACCATCAGATTTGCTTGATAGCAAATCATTTGGCCAGGGTTCTGAATGTACGTGCGGACAGTCTCAGTCGGCAGATCACGAGTGGCGTCTCCATTCAGACCTGGTCCGGTACATCTTCGGAATGTGGGGATCTCCGCAGGTAGATCTATTCGCCACTCGGGAGAACGTGTACTGCCCGTCGTTCTGCAGTCTCCAGTATCTGATGCAAGGAGCGTTGGGGGACGCGTTTCAAATACCCTGGGACGGCCAGTTGCTTTACGCGTTCCCCCCATACTCTTGATTCCTCGGGTCCTGAGGAAGATTCGCCAAGACAGGGCCCAAGTCATCTTGGTGGCACCGGACTGGCCAAGAAGGGTGTGGTACACAGACCTTCTGCAACTCTCAAAGTGCCATCCACTCCGTCTCCTGCTCAGGGCAGACCTCCTCTCGCAGTCGCAGGGGCAGGTTCTACACCCCCACCTCCAGAGCCTGCACCTTCATGCCTGGAGATTGAACGGGCAACCTGAGTTCCTTTTCTCTCCCACCGGATGTAGTGGATGTTATTCTGTCGTCCAGGCGACACTCCACTAAATCCATTTATGCTGGTACCTGGGCTAAATTTGTGATTTGGTGTGGAGAGAAACAGAAAGATCCCTTGAATGCCCACCTTTCAGATGTTTTGTTATTTGCGCTTGCTTTAGCAAAGAAAGGCTGTTCAGTGGCTGCAGTTAAAGGTTATTTGGCTGCTCTATCTGCTATTCTTTGCCTCCCGGACCAGCCCTCTTTATTTAAATCACCGATTGTAAATAGATCTATTAAGGGTTGCTTAATAAGTTTCCTCCCACACCCTTTCATATGCCTCAGTGGGATTTAAATCTTGTTTTAACATTTCTGATGGGTTTACCGTTCGAGCCCATGCATTCATGTCCTTTAAGGTATTTGGTCCTTAAGACTGTTTTCCTAATCGCTATAGCCTCTGCTAGGAGGGTTGGGGAGCTTCAAGCCCTTTCCGTAAAGCTCCCCTTCACCTTGTTTTTCTCTGATAAAGTGGTACTGAAAACGAGGGCGGCTTTCCTGCCAAAAGTTGTCACTCCTTTTCATATAGGGCAAACTATTACCCTTCCCTCTTTCTACCCTCCTCCCCACCCCTCTAAAGAGGAAGAGAGACTCCATTGATTGGACCCTAGAAGGGCTTTCAGTTTTTATATTGAGAGGACGAAAGACTTTCGCCTGGAGGATCAGCTGTTCGTGGGGTATGTTGGTCAGCGGAAGGGCAGAGCAGTCCATAAAAGAACAAACTCCAGGTGGGTCATTCTTTGTATAAAAGTTTGCTACTCACTGGCAAAGAAAGTTCCTCCTGAGGGTATCAGGGCCCACTCTACCAGGGCTAAGTTGGCAACTCGGGCCCTGGCAAGGGGAGTCCCGGTGGTGGACATATGCAAGGTGGCAACTTGGGCATCCCTCCATACCTTTGCAAAGCATTACTGCTTGGATTCTGAGGTTCGGAGGGACGGCCATTTGATGGTTTGTATCCATCAGAAGAACAAGTTACTTACCTTTGGTAACGCTTTTTCTGGTGGATACAATAGCTACCTGTGGATTCTTCAGTCCCACCCGCCTCCCCGTTGCCTGTCTGATTGCACTAGGATATGTGGTTGCATAGATATATGTGTATATTGATATTTTTTCTTGTATATATAAATGATGGTTTTTGATTATGTTGCATCATGAAGGTTTTATGTATATATGTATTTATTGGAGTTATTGTGGAAGTCGGTTCTCACCTGTTCGCCTCATAGGCAAGTAAAAAATGGGTGAAGCTGACGTCAACACGCCAGCAAGGACCTCTTATTGGCACGGTGACATCAGATGGAGTCGCGTGGAGCCGTGCAATTGTGACGTCCTTGTCGACGTGGAGAGCTAGGAAGAAGACTTTCCGGCGGATGCTGGCGCAAGGACAAATTCATAAGGTGAGGAATCCACAGGTAGCTATTGTATCCACCAGAAAAAGCGTTACCGAAGGTAAGTAACTTGTTATTTTGAGACATGAACTTGAATAGACAATTCTTTGGTACATTCTTGATCTGTAGCCCCCTTCTGAACCACAACCTTCACTTATAAGTATATGTATAGCTAATCCCCTTCTACCTGGATTAGACTGTAATAATTACTCACACTAAACCTTGTTAAGAGTCCTGTTGCTAGCTCCCACTCCTTGCTCATCCCTTTTACTTGTCTGATTGATCATTTACCAGACCCATATCTCTATTAATGTCCCAATCAACCAGTGCTGATATTGCAAAAGATTGAAGTCTTCTCTACTTGTTTATCCTCAGCTGCCCATTTCATTTTAGTTGGGGGGGGGGGATTACAGCCTGCATTTCAAGATCATTTTCACGGTTTACAGCTTCCTCTTTTATTTTCTGTGGACTGCTTAGCATTAGGGAACTTAAGTATTTGAAACATGTTTAACTCAAGTTTCCCAGTATTACAGGCACATCTAGGATCTGGTTGTATTCACTACTGTAGTGTTGTTATTATAGCAGTAGTCCTTTGTCAGTTTCTGTATATTGCTCTGTAAATGCTCTTTATACTTACCGTTTGTAAACATGTTTTCTTTCACTGTGTATTCCATGTTCCAGCTCTCCTCACAGTGTATTCCAATAAACTGCTTCACAGTTAGTTGCAATTGGAAGTCACAGGAGATGAACTGCTGGACATGAGTTCCTCATTTTAAAATCAAAACTACCATTTAACGCAATGTGGTGTCATTGATCACTTCACAACATTTAGCAACAGGGATGAAAATTGGATACTGTTGCTCCAGGAGCCCACCCTCCTTGTCAATTTAGCAGGAAGCTGTGCATACCTTAGCTCTGGAGCTGTTGTCTTCAAGAATAAATTCTATTCAGCTTCACTGTTCGCTGTTGGCTTTTCTGCACTCATTTTCTGTTTTTGGCAGATTTGATGCCTCGCTGTTCTTTGCATGCCTCATGGATTGCAGAAGCCGGCGCCAACATAACACATCAAGAAGTTGCATGAGCCAGTTTAATGTACACTGACTGAGCACACGCACATCTGTGCGCCGCCTCCCTCCGTCATCACACGTTGTTTCAGGCACACCGATTACTACTTGGATGGGATGTACTTTTACACTATTTTAAAATATTAAGGAGGTACCAACTGAAGGTATTGCTGCTATAATGTTCATTCGAGTAAGAGTGAGTCAGCATACGGATCCAACGTTGGTCATCTACTCTGCCTCAGATTTTCCCAGGCAAATAGTGGAACGGAGAGATTATTTGAAAGCCTGGGGCATTGAGGTGACCACCTATCAAGGAGATAGATATCCAACTCCATTATTTAAGGAGCCAAAGATCAATAAGAAAACAGAAGTCTCCTGGTCTGTCCTACGAGGGGCAAGTGGAACATCTAATCCCAGTAAGACTAAGGAAGAAAAAATCAGTAAGGGATAAGGAGTCCAGTCCCCCTAAGAGTTCAAATTTGGAAAGGGGAGGAACGAAGAACGATACTAGCAAGGTCTGATCCTCTGTCCAACTGGAGTTGGCAACCCTTGGTTCTAGCCTCAGGAATGGTCCGTTAAAGTTGAACAACAACTCAACAGCCACTATCACTGCAAGGATCCCTGAGTATTTGCTCATAGAATATAGGAGGTCTTCAGGCAAAGTTGGAAGATACAGTAGTAACTCAATTTTTAGGCTCATTTGATATTATTATGATACAAGAATCCTGGGCCCAAGCATCTATACCCTTAATTGGATATAAAGAATTCAATAAGACAGCATAAAAAATAAGCAATTTCGGAAGGGCAAAAGGTGGCCTAGTGACTTATCTTAGCACTAATTTCTCTGCTAAAACATAAGAACCTAATACAGAAGATGTGCCGTTTCTACTAGTCCGACTTGATGGTTGGGAAAAAAACATATGCAAACCACTGATACTAATCAATGTGTATGTAAATCCTAAAAAGGAATCTGCTGAAACTAATACTCAGATAAAACATCTGCTTAATATAAAATGTTTAATACATCTGGCATATTGGCCAATCTCAGGTGACTTCAACCTCAGTTTATTCTATAGCCCAAGTGAGGAATATATAAAAACAGCAGAGACAGCCCCAAGGCAAAATATTCTGCTGTATATTAGGAAGGATAAGATTGGAGAGAATCTAATAAAGAGCTGTGAATTAGCTGGTTTATTTACTTTGAAAGGACAGAATTCGGTTGATATTCCCCCTGCATGGACAAGGATCTCTGGAAAGGTGGTCTCATATCTAGATTACACTTTGGTCAATCTCTGATTGTACAAGCATGTGAGCGATTTTAGAATCTTTGTCCGTGCGGCAGGTAATTAAGATATCCTCTACACTTTGTAAACAAGAGAAAGTTGCATGTTTGAAGGGGGAGATTGCCACAGAAAACCTTAAGCGATTGAAATGGACAACTAATTCTCTGAAAATTCAAGCAGAAGAAGCAGTGACCAGCCTGGAGTCTGATCACGGAAACCTGACAGCTGTTTGGAGATGCTGACCTGGGCAACTGGAAAACTTGATTGTAGGCTTTTACCAATAGTTTATCCAAAAGGGATTCCTCCAACCCCCTTGACTTATAAGTTCCTTTGCTAAGGAATTTATAAGTCAAGGGGCTCCGGAAAAAAAGAATAAAGGAGTCTCCCTAGGATAAAGCAATGGTGTACATATGCCACACGCATTGCGCATAAGAAAAGCGACTGTGTGTAGGATGTAAAGACAACTCTGTAATTGCTCAGAGGATGAACTGCTAGTAACTACCCTCTGGGAGCAAAGGAAGCTTTTAAAAAAGGAAAAATTGTCTTTTACAGCGACGGAGATAATGAAGATGACTAAGAAATCACGATCGGATTGTGCACCCGGGCCTAATGGTCTACCACAAGTCCTGTTCAAACACCCCACGAAGATGGGTGGATTTTTTTTTACAACACTATTTAATTATGTTTTGTCAACTGGAAATGTGCCAGCTAGTTGAAGGGTTCAATATTTCACCCTATTTATAAGGGGGGGGGGTAAGGGTGCCTCCCCAAGTAACTATTGATTAGTCAACCTTTTAGACGTGGACCTTTAATACTTTTCAATGTGCCTACTGCAGCAGTTGGAGTCATGGGCGGTAGGTAATGGCAGACTACCTAAAAATCAAACCGGCTTCATTAAGAGCAAAGGTCCCTTAACTAATCTTATGGCGCTGGGTTCGATTATTAACAGAGCAAAAGCAATAGGGACTCCATTATACTTGTGCTTTGTTGATTTTTAAGCAGCTTTTGACTGTCTCTCTCATAGCAACTTGTTGGCAAAATTACAGCGATGGGGATTACCTTCATCTATCCTGAATCCTATTAGACACCTTTATTCTGACACATCGGTAAAAGTTAAACTGGGCGATGGCTCGCATTTATTTAGGGCACTTAAAACAAGAGTGGGTTTAAAACAAGGCTGTGTGTTGGCTCCACTTCCCTTCAATCTTTACATTGCAGACCTCCCAACAGTCTTAAATAGCCAGTCTGCTTATTATTTACACTTGAAGGATACCAATTATCCAGTTTGCTATATGCGGATGACCTGTTGTTGATTAGCAATTCCAGAATAGGCATGCAAAAATTGATGGAGGATGTGCAAAAATGAATGCACTGGAACTAAATTGTCCTAAACCGTAGACCCTGTAAACAATGTAAATGGTATCTAAATGGAAAGATAATAGATGAAGTGACCACTTAAACATACTTAGGGGCTAAGGTAGACTCAAGAGTAACTTGTGTGCCACAAGGAAGTGATAAAGAATAAAGCGCAAGCTCCTAATTATGTATTTGGAACATTAGCAAGGACCATCTGTGGGCAGTCCCTGAAACCTTTAGCAGAAATTATGCGAAGTAAATTATTACCAATGCTTGCCTACGGCACAGAAATTATGAGTGGGTTGGAGGAATCCCTTTTGGATAAACTAATGGTAAAAGCCTACAAGCAAGTTTTCCGGTTTCCCAGGTCCGCATCTCCTGCTCAGGTTAGATTGGAATTCTCGGTAGTAAGGCAATTGCTGGCTAGACCAGCAGCTTTTATTGAATTTTGCCATAAATTTCATCAGTCTCCAGTATGGACGTTAGCAAATTTATTATAGCAGGAAATTGACCTTGAGAGGGGAAATATTAATTATAAAGTGTATTCGGAAAGAAGCATATAGTAGCTGGGTATCGGTGGCATATGGGATCAGACGTTATTGAATCCAGCATTTAAGAAAATAGTGAATAAATCAACTAAGCTACAACGCTGGCTAGAAGATAGGGAGTAATTAGCTAAAAGGGCTCCTGGGTGGTTGGTTCTTAAATCATATAATATACATGAAGAGTCACCAATGTTCGCCACACCCTACTCACTGAAAATCAAGACTAGGAGAAATTCCAACGCTAGATCTGGTACCATTATGGAAGAAGGAGTTACATAAACCCAATCAGGAATGCCACTTATGTCATCTAACGGTGGAAACAACGGGCATGTGTTCTTTATCTGTCCAGCTATGGCTTTTCAAAGAACAAAATTGTTAAAAAATAATAATTTAATGCCCTAGGGATTAGTTTGTGCAGGCAGGCCCAAACTGAAGCAATCGATCCAAGGAATGAAATTCTGAATGTTAGACTGGTTTAATTTATTGAAATCTTCATCTCCGTCACTGCTCCAATACGAAATAAATGACCCAGGTAAATGTGCGTTCAATAGAGCGGAGTATCCCCATAGAAATTGGGTTAGGATGTATATATACTGTTGTCAAGAATTAATGACATAACACCTAATGTAGATGGAATGTAATGCACCTTTTTGGCCAATTTTGCACATTATTTAAATTAGCAACTTATATTTATCAATTGCTTTTAGATAATACTGTTGTTAGACCTAAAAAATGTGACTTACAATATATGAACTGGTAGATATGAATGATGAGGGAGGGTCTATTTCATGTTCCATCCTTGGAAATTAAAACTATTTCATATGTTTGGTAATGGACCCTTGAGGGGTTACGAGATATTACTGACAAGGGGGGGTTATTTTGCATTTTATTACGATTTTAAACAGGTTCATAATTGGAAACGGCTTCGCGGGGGGTCAAGGTATTTACTGCACTGATCATGCTTTTCATATGTATTGCACTGATTATGTTTTGTTTTATTATATGAAGATGGAATGATTTATGGGTTTTATTAACTAATAAAACAAATTACTGTCTGTCACTGCCTTTAGGAAGTAGGGTTTATATGCAACTTTAAAGCTTTACTTATTGGCATGGCTTCCACACAGCAACTAGTACATTTAACTCCTTTTCTTACGCATCCTGGAAAACCACCCGTAGTATGGATGACTTGGTTCAGATCTTTTGAAAATTATTTAGTGGCAAAAAGGTTTTACCAAAAAAAGCAGTGTTACTATTTACTCACTTGGGTCAAGATGGTCAACAGATATTTGACAATCTACCTGAGGTAGAACCTCCTGATGGTGACTTTACAAAATACAGTGAATACACAGAGACTGTAACCAGACTCTCTAATAAAATTACTGAACAACAGAGTGTACTCCTTGAATGATTTAATTTTTTCAAACAAAAACAAAATTTGGAAGCTACAGTTGAGGAATATATTTCAGCATTGAGATATTTAGCACCAACTTGTAACTTTGGAACATCTTAGGATGTATAGATCAGATACCATTTGATGTATAGTTGTCACTCTAAGAATATACAAGAACGCTTATAAAGCTGTATGGACCCAACATTAAGTAAAGTAGTATATATTTTCAGAAGCATTGAGCATTCATTAATATCAAGCAAGTTTATAGCTAATGAGCATAACCTTTCGTCTATCAATTCTGGGGAAAAATGAGTTGATGAATGTGTTATCTGTAAGAGATAGGTCCATGAAAGGATTTCTAAAGAGGAATCTTGTTACTCCAGTGTGTTTTAAATGTGGATCCAAAACACATTTGAGCAACAATCCTCCATGCCAACATTCGAGTAATCTACATGTAAGAACTGTTGATATTCCAGACAACTAATTTGCACATGATCTATCAATTAGGACTTAGGCTGAATACTGATTCACAGGTATCGAAACAAGTAAAATGTCAACTGTGTGAACTAAGAATTGGTAACAAAAATCTTAATGTGATGCCAGTTTTTGGGGCTCCCATCACGATCATATCAGATGTTTTTTACAAGCAATTTTGGGCTGAAAGTAAAACGCACAGCCTAACAGATGTTCATCCCAAGGCATATGGAATACCAAGGCAGAGAAATGTGGGGATACGTCTTGGAGAATTTCGATGTGCTTGGGAGGGGAAACTATAACAAAAATGTAAGTGGCCATTAAAGGGAAAAATATTATTGTATGGTAATACCTGACCAGATTAGGCCTATTGCTGTTCCCAGCCTCTGACACACCTGTTATGGTAAATGATGCTGCCAGTTCTTTACCTCAATTGGTTTGGTTTGTAACTGAAATGTTACAAACATCATTGAAAAATTTCCTGAGGCATTTAATCCAAAGTGGGTCAGCCCCACTGTGATTGTACGCAAATAGGCAGGAGCCATTTGAGTGTGCTGATTTTTGTATACCTAACAAAACCATAAGTATAGATTGTCACCCATTGCCCAAGATCTTCCGACCAGTATTGGTAATGCAAAGAATTTCTCACTGCTAGATCTGAGGTCTGCCTACAATCAAATACCACGCACTGCAGAGATTCAAGAGTTGACCACTTTTATAACACCTTATTGAGACTTAAAAAAGTTTGCGTCCACCTTTTAGCCTAGTGTCTGCAGCAAGTGTTTAAAAAATTAATGAGACACTATTTTAGCAGGCATCTCGACCGTACAGACGAACTAAGATGACATATTGATATTTGCAGACACACTTCAACAACACAATAGTTTATCAGAGAAGATATTGGTCATTTTTAAGTAACTTGGTATTTCCTTATAATGTGAGAAATGCCAAACTTTAGCAAAATAATTGAGGTCACTGTATCACATCAACAGGTATCAAGCCCAAGATGTCACTTATCCAGGCAAAACTTGAGGTGACACCTACGAAGGATGAAGATACCCCCAAATCTTTTCCTAGGAATGAATGAATACTACTCTCAATTTATTCAGCACTATGTTCTTGTGGTGCATCCTTAAGGAAGGAATGTATTGAGGAAAGGTGTGAAATTTATATGGGATGAGTCGGTTAATGAGACATTTGAAAAAGTCAAGCAATTAATAGTTTTGGCTCAAATTCTATCTCCTTTTTCTCCTGGTCAAAAGTGTTTACTCATTGTAGATGCCAGTCAGTCAGGTTTAGGCGCAGTATTATCGCAATGGGTTAATAACCGAGAGCAAACTATAGCCTTTGCATCTCAATGTTTAAGAGAAGCAGAATTACATTACAGCACAAATGAACGTGAAGCATTAGCCTTCATGGATTGTAGAACAATTTAAAACATTTGTATGGGGCACACATTTTGACATTTTTACAGATGACAAACCACTAATTCATATGCTAAGTGGAAATGGTTCTGGGAAGGCATCATCCAGTTAGTCTCATTGTTGCAGTTGCTAAAAGAATTACATTTCACAATTAAATACATTCCAGGAGGACAGAATATCAGGAGGACAGAATATCAGAGCTGATTGCTTGTCTTGAATGGCTTTGGGTTTTCAAGAATTCAAAGTAGACGGGGATGATGTGGAATGTGTGGTGGTCCTGGTTGAAGATGTCTTAGACTCTTTATTTCTTTGAAAGACTGGTTCAGTGCAACTGAAAAAGATGATGTTTTGGTTTTAGCCATGGAATATGTTAAGAAGGGATGGCCTACTATGTTTATATTCAACTTGCCTCAGTTCACAACCTTTTAATCAAAACACTTCATGAAGGACATTTTGGGGTGGGTGGAACTTACAAGAAACTCAAACAGTATTTTTGGTGGCTGTCAAGGGCCACTCAAGTGTCCTATTGGGTATCCAACTGAGGGACTTGTTTGCTGTCAGATAAACATTGAAAGTGTTGTCAGACCACTATTCACATGATACCCTGGCCAGAAGATTTCTGGTGTAACGTTGCGCTAAATTTTGCAGGTCCATTTGAAACACTCACCAGTAACATGAGGTATTTATTAGTCTTAATTGAATACTTTTCTGAATGGGTATACTTTTAATTCACGTCTGACCCCACCACTACTAATGTGGCTAAATTCTTTTAGAAAGTCTTTGACATCGAAGGCCCGCCAATAGAACTGGTAACCGATAATAGTGCAAATTTTGCCTCACTGCAGATGAAAAATGTCATAGAATATTTTCATATAAAGCATCTTAGAGTGACGTTATATTGTCCAACATCCGATGGGTTAGTGAAAAGGATGAACACATTTTCTGAAAGAGGGTATCCAATCTGCTTTAGCCATTGGAGCAGTAATGCTGTAGTTTAAAAAAATTAAACTATTTGATCACCCCACAGAACACCCCAGGATTTTAACTTTTTATTTTTGTTAAGGAAAAGAGAACCAAGATCAAATATGTGTTCTGAATGGATAAACAGGTTAAGGTCAAAACGTGATTAATGCTACTGCAAAATGGACAAAGAGTAGCAAAGAAAACAGAATGTCAACAGGTGATTCTTAAACCACATTTTGATAACAAACATTAAGTAAGAGACTGGAATTTTCTTCCTGCCAATTGGGTCCAAAATATGCAACCTAATACAGTAAAAAGGGAGAGTGTGTGTACACAGAACCTGTACATGTAATTAAGTTCTCATAAGGTTCGGTTTTACTTCTCAGAAAAGGATGGTGGAGCAGTAGATGTTCAGTTTAGTTGTCCTCTGAACAGTCAAAAAAATCATCAGTCATAAAGGAGGTTTGAATGATCAATTGTCTCAAGATCATTCATGGTTCTCAATAGATGATGATGTGGTTGGCGATTCAGGGACAACGTTTCCTCACACATTGTCAGTTGAAGATAGTGATCATGGAAATTCTTGTATACCTGAGAATACTTGTCCATGTACTTCCTTGAATTTGTCTGAATTGAATTTGGGAGATGATCAGAGAGAGATGGTATCACAGTTTTTCAGATGGACAGTCAGAATCAGTGCATGGAGTTAGCCTCTTGTGAAATGCTCCCATACTGGCAAGGTGCAAAGTTTTTTACTTGCATTTACTTTTATTAATCCAAGTTACAGTAACCCCTTCGCTGCCAGGCCTTTTCCCCCTCAGGTGGCAAGCCTGTTTTTGGCTGTTTGGGGCAGTTTGCGCTTACACCCCCATAACATTTTGTCCACATAAGCTACCGATGCAAAATTTGCATCCTGTTTTTCCAACATCCTTGGGATTCTACAGGTACCCAGACTTTGTGGATTCCCCTGAAGGAGACCAAGAAATCTGTGAAAAGTTAGTTTTTTTTTCTTTCAAAAAATGGGAAAAAAGGGCTGCAGAATGAGGCTTGTGGTTTTTTCCCTGAAAATGGCATCCACAAAGGGTTTGCGGTGCTAAAATCACCACCTTCCCAGCTTTCAGGAATAGGCAGACTTGAATCCTAAAACCCCATTTTTCAACACAATTTTGCCATTTTACCAGGACATACCCCATTTTTACTATTTTTTAGTGCTTTCAGCCTCCTTTTAATGACAGAATCCCAGAAAACTAAACATTTCTGAAAAGTAGACAAAATTCTGAATTCAGCAAGGGGTAAGTTGTGTAGATCCTGCAAGGGTTTCCTACAGAAAATAACAGCTGAATTAAAAAACTATTGAAATTGAGGTGAATAAAACAGCCATTTGTGTCCACGTTTTACTCTGTAACTTTTTCCTGCGATGTCAGATTTCAAAAGCAATGTCCCGTTAAGTCTGCTGGACTCTTCTGGTTGCGGGGATGCATAGGGCTTGTAGGTTCATCAAGGACCCTAGGTACCCAGAACCAATAATTGAGCCGCAACTTGCAATAGGGTTTCATTCTATACCGGGTATACAGCAATTAATTTGCTGAAACATAAAGGCCCGTATTTATACTTCGTTTGCGCCGAATTTGCGTCGTTTTTTTCGACGCAAATTCGGCGCAAAACTAACGCCATATTTATACTTTGGCGTTAGACGCGTCTAGCGCCAAAGTATGGGCAAATAGCGTCATTTTTTGGCGTGAACGCCTTCCTTGCGTTAATGAGATGCAAGGAAGGCGTTCCCGTCTAAAAACAGACGCACATAGCGGTGCGTGGTATTTATGCTCCAGGGCAAAAATCACTCCCGCGTGGCAGGCGGCGCAAAAAAATGGCGCAAAGCACGAATAGCGTGAAATTTTAACGCCTGGGTCAGGGCAGGCGTTAAAATGGGGCAAACACACCTGTACTTAATCAGAACACACAGAACAAACAACAGAGCAGCAGAGCAGCAACAGGGAGACATGGAGGTGCTTTTTCTTCAACGTGCACGTAGACGCAGAGCCCTGCAGCAACAACAGCAGCCACAACAACAACAGCAGGGACCCCAAAGACAGCGCAGAAGGCAGGAGAGGATATTCCGCCCAAGAACAACCCTGCATGGCCTCAGGGAACGAGACATCATCCAGAGGTACCGGTTGAACTGGCAGGCCATTCAGCAGCTGCTGACAAATATTGAACAGCAATTGGCCCCCACTTTAGTGACTCCACGCACTATCCCAACAGAAACAAAGCTGCTTGCCGTACTTCACCTGCTGGCAAGTGGCTCCTTTCAGACAACTGGTGCCCTGGTTGGTGGAATCTCACAACCATCTTTCTCCGCATTCCTGCCTAAAGTACTGGATGCCATCATTGGACTGACACCCCGCCACATCTGCTTCCCTAACACACTGCAGAAGCAGCAGGAAACAAAACAGGGGTTCTACGCCATCAGTGGCTTTCCGCACGTCCTTGGTGCAATTGACTGCACACACGTACGCCTTGTGCCACCTGCTGCGAGTGAACACCTCTACCGCAACAGGAAGCACACACATTCCATCAACGTGCAGGCCATAGTCGATCACCAAGGACTGATCAGCAACATTGTGGCTAAATATCCTGGGAGTGTACATGACGCATTCATCTTCCGTCACTGCACCATCAACCAACACTTCCAGGATGGACGGTATGGCAATGGACTACTTGTTGGTAAGGACAAAAATCTACTTATATACTCACTGCACAGAAACCCTCTAGGATAAACAACACATACACCACAATAGCAACACCTAGACAGGAACACACTGAGGTACTCACATCACTAGCCATGTGTCACAAGTCACCATTGAACCTCTCACACATTTGAATTTACTCCACAGCTTAGTGTGAAGACATTCATGACTGTGGTTGCCTAAATGTCACCTTGCAAATTGGAAGTCTCACAATAACCTGTACACTAATACAATGCATAACTTTTAAGGGATGGGATGGCCTGGCTATGTTCATATGAACGTTTCTAATACCCTTTCATGTTTCAACTCTGCATGGAACTATCATCACACCCCCAGTGAGGACACACGGACACCTGTGTCACAAGTCACAATGCAAGGGAGGGCACACTGTACTTGAGAAACCAATACATCCTGCTGACAAACAGTTAGACAACAAACACTTGCTCAGCCAAGGAAAAAAAACAATGCCAAAGTTTCCACCAACAACCATAGGTTGTCACATTAGTACACAAAATAGTCACAGACAACACAACACAACTACTGCCATCAAAGATACGTACAACAGTGCCTCCTACATCTAATTGATACCATTCTGTGTTTCTCTTTCAGCTGATCAGGGGTATGGCATCCAGCCTTGGATAATGACACCATATGGGAACCCAAATACTGCTGCTGAGCGGGCATACAATGACGCCCACAAGAGGACATGCAGCATTGTGGAGAGGACCTTTGGGATCCTAAAGTCAAGGTTCCGCTGCCTTGACATCACTGGCGGAAGCCTACTATACTCCCCAGAGATGGTATGCAAAATCATACTCACTTGTGCCATATTACACAATATTTGTGTACAAAGGAACATTCCCCTCCTTGAACCGGACCCAGACATGCCTGAGGATGATGATGAGGAGGATGCTGGCCTGCAACAGGAGGGGGAACAACCTAACACCGCAGCAGGAGTGCGTAGGCGCCAACAGCTTGTGAACAATTTTTTTACTTAAGTCATTATAATCACTTGTATTCCACACTTGTAAATAAACACAGATCACAAACACCACATCATGCTTTGGCCTATTCATTTCTGACCACCTTTAGTTTGAAATAGCTGAAGATGAATGTCGTCTCATTGATCAAGAATGCCATTAAAATTCATCACACCAAAAATAAACATCACAACTGTATGCACAGAGGGTAGGATGTGACATGTTACATTACCATACACAGAGCCCAACAAGAGTACAAATGTGACAATTAGACATGCCGGATCCAAACAACTGAGACAGTCTCTCATCCAGCCCAAAATTGGAGATCATTTGAAAGTCACATCACACGTGTTCAGAGACAGGGTGGGACCATCCATGTGTACGTGAACATGTCATCAATGGCTTCTCTCAAGTGTATGATGTGAGCAATACACAATTGCAACAACATCAGCTGCCACTAACTCAGGAGGAGACCTTGAAGTTACAGTGACAACATACACACAGACAGGTCATACTGGATCCACATTCCCACACACATGTACACATATGTCATACAACCAACCTAATATTTGAAAGTAGACCATCACAGTTGTGTCCCAGTTTGAACCTAGCAGGAAGATTGTAACATGACACTAAACCAGTTAATGCAGAAAGGGACACAGACAAGCAAAACAATCTTCGCATTATCACATCGTGAACGCTGAGAGTCTTGCAAACTTAGGGGGTCATTCTGACCCTGGCGGTAATTACCGCCATGGCGGAGGTCGGCGGTAGCACCGCCAACAGGCTGGCGGTGCACCGATGGGCATTCTGACCGCGGCGGTTCAGCCGCGGCCAGAAACGGACTTCCCGCTGCCCTTGAGAATCCGCCATGGCGGCGGAGCGCGCTCCGCCGCCATGGGGATTCTGACACCCCCTACCGCCATCCTGTTCCTGGCGGGTCTTCCGCCAGGAACAGGATGTCGGTAGGGGATGCCGCGGGGCCCCTGGGGGCCCCTGCAGTGCCCATGCCAATGGCATGGGCACTGCAGGGGCCCCCGTAAGAGGGCCCCACAAAGAATTTCAGTGTCTGCTTTGCAGACACAGAAATTCGCGACGGGTGCAACTGCACCCGTCGCACCTTCCCACTCCGCCGGCTACATTCTGAGCCGGCGTCCTCGTGGGAAGGGTGTTTCCCGCTGGGCTGGCGGGCGGACTTTTGGCGGTCGCCCGCCAGCCCAGTGGGAAAGCCAAAATGACCGCCGCTGTCTTTCGGCGGGAACCGCTTGGCGGGCGGCGACCGCCGCCCGCCGCGGTCAGAATGACCCCCTTAGTCATATGAAAATGGTATGCAACTTAGCTCCAAATCATCAATACTGCAAACGTCAAATGGGCTAATGAGATGAATGAATGGTCAACAGTCATTCATACCATATGGCCTTACATTCGCCCGCTGCTGCAGGTTTGCCAGGATATGATAAAAATACTCCATGGATACAGTAGCTATTCTGGATGGTCAAATCCTAGGGTGCTGGGGGCCTAACTCCACCTCTACCACCCCCAAAACATACAGGAATCATGTACTTGTGAACTAAACACATGCATAAGGCACATGTGTGGCCTCCATGTCACAAGTCCTACACAAATATGAAACACAAAATCATAATGGGACATGGTCAGCCCCATAAAAACTGAAAGTGACTCTCCCACTCCCTGTTAGGACTACAGATAAAAGCATCCCCATCATAAAGGTGGGGACATTTTGGAGACGGAATACATAATGGTATCAAAAACCTCATTTCAAAATAGCCATCAGCAATTACACCAAGTATGTTGTCAAATATGGTCAATACATTAGTTAACGTATCCCAAACATCACAGTGTGAAGGCCGTCTATACATAAAAGTACGGACATTTGTCATATACAAACACAAATGTGTCTCACATCGCACCGTTTTACCATGAGAAATCACCTTTCCAAAGCTAAACACATGAAGACATTTGGATAAATTTGCTCCATATTCTACGCATACAGCATGGCCGTCATAATTTGTTCATGTACATGAGTGCACACAATGCAGAGTCAGATACAAATGTATCCAAAAGTGTCTTGATATTTCACCTTCAAATTATTATTTACATCCACAATATTTTTGACTCTGCATCATGTGCACTACTGTACGTGTAATAAAAACCACGCCCATGATGTATGCGTCGTGAAATTGACGCTATATGCACAATATATTGCTCATTTCATGTACAGTATTAATTATTAATATTCATATCATTTTTTTTCACTCCGCATCATGTGCACCACTGTACGTGTAAAAAAAATGACGCCCATGATGTATATGCACAATATGTTGGTCATCTCATGTAGAGTATTAATTATTAATATTCATATCATATTTTTTCACTCCGCATCATGTGCACCACTGTACGTGTAAAAAAAATGACGCCCATGATGTATGCGTGGTAAAAATGACGCTACATGGACAATATGTTGGTCATCTCATGTACAGTATTAATTATTAATATTCATATCATATTTTTTGACTCCGCATCATGTGCACCACTGTACGTGTAAAAAAAACGACGCCCATGATGTATGCGTGGTGAAATTGACGCTACATGCACAATATGTTGGTCATCTCATGTACAATTTGAAATATTAATATTCATAGCATATTTTTACACTCCGCATCATGTGCACTGTAATGCGTCAAAAAAATATGACGCACATCTGTGTATGCGTGAAAATATGACGCATTACGCGAAAAGAAAAACGGCGGCCATTTTATGCAGGAAGTGATGTAATAGGATATCCTGTTTACCAAATCTGTACTGGGAGTTGACTTTCACTTTCACTTTGCAGTCTCAGAGTTATCTAGACTGTGTGGTTGTGTGAAAGGTGTTGTCCTGTGTTTTACTGCTTTAGTGTCCTGTGTGCCTTGTATTTTGTCTTTGTGTCAATCTTTTATTGTTGTCAAACATTGTCTCAGTCTGTTTAGTGTTGTTTTGTCTATACCTGTGATAGTTTGTATTGTCTGTGGGAGTCTGTTGTGGGTAGCATAGTTTGGGGGGTTAGTTGGGCTATTTTTCTCCTTCTTCTTTTTCTTTCACACCTCTACCTTTCCCCATTTCCCACTTTTTCTTTCATTTTTCTTTTGTACTTTTTTACACCTCTCATCATGTCAGGTAGGCCTCGCCTGTCCAGGATGGGTGAGGACGAATTGGGGGGCTTCATATGGCTCGTAAGCCATTTCCTCCCACTGATGCTGGAGGCTGGGGGCCGTGTGATACAGGGGTATCACACGGAGGCGAGGAAAATCCGTTGGGAGAAGGTGCGCCATCACCTGGTCCGGGTCTACGGGAGTCTGAGGAATATCCATCAACTCAAGCACCGCTGGGCAGATCTGATCAGCAGGGAACAGGACCTGCTGGACCACCTGGGACTCCAGATTGGTGGCTATGTTGGTGAGTAATAATCAATTACATGGGAATAATAGGAATGTGTGCGTGAACATGTGATGATTGGTAGCCAATCTGCAAAATAAGTAGCTGACTGCGTGTTATACTAGGGAAACCTAGGCCCATGGGCATACACATAAATCCCCATTTTTGCTACACATGTACACCCAATAACAGCAGTAAAATGCAACATCTATTTGTATTTTGCTAAGTAGCCCCCTCTCTGCGTCACAAAATGATGCAAATGCTGCGCTACAAAGGTATACATATGTGTCCAAATGTGTATTTGTTGCCGGGTGTGTATGAAGACCTATGCTACCAGGCCGATGCCTCATTTTTGCAACACATACCAGATGGCTGTAGCTGCATGGAATGTACTGTTGCATTTGTGTCTAAAAAGCAACACGTGAACTGCTCTATTTGTACTCTACTGGTCATAATGGCCAGTGAGTACGTCAGGTAGAAACAACATACCTACATATGTAGACGCCATAGCTAGACCGAAAATTGCAAACACATGATGATGCAACACCTGTGTGTTGCCTTCACCGTCACATGAAGTTAGTCATGTTGTCCACACATATGTCACATGTGTGTCTGGTTGCTGTGTGTTGAACCTGTCCACATAGCCTGTTTGATTGTGAGTGGTCATGCAGTCCTCATGGAACCAGTTGTGGAATGTTTCTCTCTGGGATGCACATGCTGAGATGTATGGATCACATGATTGTTCGGGCCTACTAATGGAGGATTAACTTGGACGACACATGACTGTCCTGGCCACTGCATGAGTGTAGTAGGGTGTGTCACTGGAGCAGGAGACTCATCCAATGATAATCTAGAATACAAAGTCAGCCAGGCAGGATGAGCATGTGTGAAAGTGTATCATTACCATGTAATATTCACACACTGTCATTGTAACAGAAATTATTTGTCTGTTCACCCAGTCTGAGTATAATCTTCCTTTCATGCTTTACAGGTGGACCAGCCCCGTACACCGTTGGTGAGGTAGCCCATTTTGACGACCCCGATACCTACAGTGAGTGTTGCCTAAGTGCTATTTACATTGTTTGGAAATGAAGCATGATGGATTACTGTGTGTTCAGGATAATTCATGATTTGATGTGCTGGCCGTTCATTGGCTTTGTTGTTTTGGTGTGATATCAAATTGGAATAATGTTTCGGTAAAGCAATACCTAGTCATCTCTCAGATTGAGGGGCAGTAGGTCATTCAATTAGTGCGACAATTGGGAATAGCATAACTCATTTTGAATACACTGGTCAATGTTAGACTTGGTCAGGAACTTGCCATTAACTGAGTCAGCATATCAGACTGACAGTCTCCCAGATAGCTTAGGCACATGGCTTCGATGACAAGTGCTTCTTCCTAGTTGAGGATGGACTGTGTACACTGTAGGTCGGATCTTCCGGGGGCATGTACTTCCACAAGGTGACCTCGAAGTGTGTGTGACTTGAGTGCAATGGCCTAGGTGTTCTGTTGAATCATGTGAATGGGTGTTCTACCTCCTCTGTGTGTGTTGTAAAACATGCCTCACTAATAGTATGTTATGTTTGGCTAAGTCATATCATTTTGACATGTGTGGACCTGGGATGTGACAAGGTTGGGCTGACTCCTACGTGTTGCTAGCCCTTCATAGGTGTTGTGTGTGAAGGCACATGCTTGTTGAACTTTCTGTACACTCCTGGTTGTGCATTGATCATGGGATTGTTGTTTGTTCTTCCCACACCACCCACAAAGACTGGGATGTTACTGTGAAACAGGGTACCTAGGACTGTAGCAACCAGTATGTTACACGTACTTTACACCTTTTGTGACTTGAGTTTGTACCTAGGTCCAGATGTAGCAAAATGTCTCCACATTGCAAATAGCATAATTTGATGTTAGTGAGTTGCAAACGTCTGTTTCCTAATCCGAAATGTTTTTGGGGGTCATGTACATATTCGCAAAATGCTTTTCTAAATGAAAAAAAATAAAGGAGTTTACCAGCCCTACTTGCAAATCACAGTGTTAGGCAATCCCATTTGCTAACGAGTACGTGGTTGCAAAGTGAGTAGCTTTTATCATCCACTTGAAGTGGATGCTAACCAACTTGCTGACTGGAAGGGGTCCTCATTGTGAACCTTCACCTTTGTGAGTGGACCAAAATACTCCTGCACAAAACAGCCAGTGGTCTAGGGGAGCCATAATTATTGTGTAAATTTCGAACAATCAATTGTTGTGAATTTAAACAAATCGCAGCTCATTTTCCTTTCAGATAAAGGGCCTACACTTGGTGAAAAATAACTTGCTTCATTTAAAAGCAGTCACGTCTATGGAGTTCTGCTGTTCCCAGCAGGCCTCCATCCCCGTGAGTGCCCATAGTTGCTAAGGTGGTGCAAGTTGGAACCCACATCATTGATGTTCATGAGGTGGGATTTAGGGACCCCATAGTGACTCGCAGACGGTGTCAGAGACACCGTTCAGCTTTGCAATTTGCTAGTTGATTTCCCATCAATTCCTACATCTGGCCCATAGTGTCGACATATGATTCATGGCCAGGGGTTCAATCTTAGCACACAACTATTTCGAAATGCCATTGAGTGAGGAGTGTGATTCTTATCACATAGAATGACATATGTAGTGAAATCAGTATGCGGACGAGCTGGTGCCATAATGTATAATGGCTTAGGGATGAATTGTATGAGTAGTTTAGGGTGATGTCATCCATCATGTAGCGACATGGATATGCTATATGTGATATGCCCTTCAGTATGCATGATTCACATGTACTTCCTCTGAGCCTTCCCGTGAAATATGTTGTGACAATTGCTGCAACCAATACATTGCTAGTAATGGACAAATTACCCATTGTGGTATTCAACCCACTGTAGATTCTATGCTCAATATTTGCCTTTTCCCTTCACAGCTGCAAACCTGAGTGCCGCAGCTCGCAACCAGTTTGAGCGCCGGGCAATGAGGTACAGCCACATCCTGCAGGTGCAGTGTGGGTATCGGAGGATGGCCCGCAGATACAATTCGGAACGGGCCTCCGGGGCGTGGTATGCCACACCACAGGCTCCCCCAACGGTGCCCCCAACAACCCCCGCCACTACATCCACCAGGTCTGGCCAAGTGGACCCAGCAACGGACCAGGCATCCTCATCCAGACCTGGACCCAGCCGTGTGGTGGGAGCAGGGCAGTCCCGTGCCCACACCACTCCACCAACACAATCCACCTCCACCGGCACCCAGACCTGCACTGACCCTCCGATCAACCCAGCGGACTTCCACGCATTGTCAAGGAAATTGGACAGGTTGATTGCAAAAGTTGACACCCTGACGGAGGACATGGCTGAGGTGAAGAAGAAGGTGCGCTCCATCCGGCGAACAGTACGGAGGCCAAATCAGTAGACATTTTGCCCTCCAGAACTTTTACCCCTCCCCTCTCACCTCTTTCCTATTTCATACTGTTAGTTGGGTTTGGGGGGTTAGTTATAGGATAAGTGTAGGAAATTAGCTTAGTTAGTGTTAGGTAAGAGGGTGGGGGGTCCTTCTTCTTTATATCTTATCTTTTTGTGTGGGTGGGTGGGTGGGGGGCAATGTTGGGATTCCTGTTTAAAAAAAAAAATATAAAAAAAATACAAAAATATAAAAACTAAAAAAATACAAAAAAATATATGTTTGTTTAGGATAGTGTAGTATGTGTGTAGGTTAGTAAGTGTTGTCCTGCATGTGTCTTGTCTCATAATGGTGGGTGGGGGGTTGATGTTTAGATCGTTTCGTTACATGTGTAGAGTAAGTTTAGCTTAGGTTAGTTAGGGACAGTTGTGGGTTAGTAGTAGTCAGGTTAGATTAGTGTAGGTTTATCTTTCCCTTAGTTGCCTCTTTTATTACTTATTGGAAATAAAAATTTTGTTAACCCTTTACCTGATGCGTTAGGTGCTACCTTTTCATGGCCTTGACATCAGTGTAGCAGAAAGTTTTAGTATGACATTTGTGTCCTATGCTCGCTATCCCCAGGCTATTGAGGTTTAACATGCCAGCTACCCGTGTGCTAACTTGGTAAGTATCCACCATGTGGGAGAGCCACCATTGGTAGTGTGCATAGATCATCAAGATTTGGGGTTGGTATGTATCCTACTTCACAAAGAGTGCTTCCAGAGTTGATTTTGTAGGTAAATAGATAGGTCGGACAGCATTGTGAAGTTCAGGGAGAGCTTTGTAGATGAGTATTTGTTCACACTCTTGTCTTGTTGCTGTCATTGCTGACCTACATCATGTGTGTACTGCTTGAGCATGACTTTCCTTCATGGTAGTATACGCTGTAAGGGTGATTGATGCAGTGTAATTTGGTTATCATTCCTTTCATTTTACAGCATAATTTCTTGTTTTAGTATTGCAAGGTGCCTACATTTCTCAGCCACCATTAGTTGTCTAGAATAGCTATGGATGGGGCCTCATTCTGGCCAACACAGCATGATTGTGTGTGCTTAGTCCCTACATCAGTTATTTTCCTCAGTCTAGTAAAGCTATGATGCAATCCTGGCCACTGCACAGATGTTTCAGTATACATGAAATCAGGACAGTAGTATAGAGAATCGACATGGTTGCCACACAGCCACTTTGGAGTTATGTACTGCACAGTTGAAGTGTGAATGACACAGAGACACAATAGGTGTGCAAGTGATATTTATTTTTAGGTGGAGTAGTGCAAAAAGTCCATTAACAATGTTAGGTGAGTCCGTTCTGGTGCATTCTTAAATGGTGATCCTATTTACAGGGTGTGGATGATGCTCCTGACATGCTGGGGTGATGTCACAGACGGTGCAGAGGAACAGGAATTGCCAAATGGTAGGAGAGAAACATTTACAGCCAATGTGGACAAGTTAAACAGTAGATTGCCGAACAGTCATTGAGGGTAGTTGGAGTGAGGCTGGCATGTGTCAAAACGTAGGACCTTGGTCAGAGTAGGGCATGGTGCAGGGACTAGGGCTTCCGGGTACTCTTGCGAGTGAATGTTATCTGTTCCATGTCTTCTTCTTCTGATGTGTGTGTTGCCTGGTGTGTCCTTGTTGTTGTTGGTTTTGAAGGGGCAACACACACCTCAGTGTCAGAAGACATGGAGGCAGACATCCCGGGGGCTGATCCCTGTCCAGTTATGAAGGGCAGTACTGCAGCAAGGAGAGCGTGCTGGTTTTTCAGAATGGCAGCCACATCCCGATGGTAGGCAGCCAGGTCTGCCCTGAGGGGTTCGATGTTGCATTCGTGCACACGCTGACTGGCTTGCTGTTGGAGTTGTTTGGTCAACTGGATGACAGCTGTGCAGATTGCCTTCTGTGTTACTAAAAGTTCCTCCAAGAGCGATGTTCTGGCTTGCATTGCAGCTGCCTGATCAGCAGTTGACAGCATGCACGAACGCACCCCCTCAAGGCTGGCTGCCATAGTTTGCATCCCCACCCGCACCTCCTTGGCCAGCTCCCGCTGGACCCCAACGACTGTTCTTTTGAAGCTGGTGCCAGTGTCGTCAGAGTCCTCAGCTGTGTTGGAGCTGGCAGGTCTTACAATTGGGGTGGCGGGTGGTTCTACTGTGGTGGCTGCTTCTTCTTGGCTCCTCCTTGTTACTGAAGGGGGGGTTTGGAGGCTTTCGAGGACCATGTCAATGGTCTCTTGTGTGAGGTTGATGGTCTCGTCATCCATGTCATCAGGGAACTCATGGACAGGCATATCGGCAGGAGATCCGTGTTCCTCTGCAAAGAAACAGGGTACAATTAGTGTGTCTGTGTTGAGATCATTTTGCACTAAGATACAAGCCTTTGGATGCCTTAACTTTGTACTCTGATTTTGTCTTGGTATCTGCTGTCCGTCATAGGGCATTGTTGTAGGCCTATGGCCCACCTGTGTGTCACATATATGATATGGAGCTATCAGACATGCCTGCCAGGTCATCTCTAGGTGTTGATTTGTAATTATTTCGTAATATGCATTTTTTTGTCCTACTCCTCCCTCGGTGTTTCACTATTGTTATGGAGGGACATTTGTTTGGGTGGGCTCTCATTATCCTACATGTGATTCTTGGCTTTCTAGGCAGCAGGATAGCTAATGGTGTGGGGGACTAAGTTTGACCCACTTGTAAATAACTCGGTCACCCAGATATTCTATTTAGCTCAGACAGACTAGCAGTGCCTCTGGTCTCCCACAACAGAGGAATGTTTAGAAGTCCAAGCCCATGACATCTTTGGGACTTCTCAGGGAAGTGGTGGTCACTCAGGTCCTACACATTTCTATCTTTTCCGGTATGTTCCCATACACAAATGACACAGACAGGATTTGTTTGATATGAAGTTTCATTGTACAACGACTTGTAGGAATTTAGGTGTGAGCCCCAATAACCAAAACAATACACACAGTTAGAACTGAAATAGTCCGCAGGAGAGTAATACATTGGTACACAGCTATCATGGTGCCTAACAGTTTCTACTCTCCCTCTGCTTGTTCTATATATAGCACTGCATGTTAAGTTTGGAGCTTGGCTGTCTGAATCACAGGGGAGACATCATCCCTCATATCAGAGGAATGGGCTGGGATCTGGTTGTGCATCAGCAGCAAGGCAGGCAGCATCTAGATGTGATTTTCTGTTTGTAAACTCCCCCATGCGTGTCTTGGGACGAGGAAGTGAATTTAAAAGACATATGTCATTGTGATGACAAAGTTTCCCTACACAGGAATGGCAAACCTTAACCCCTACCACATCTATCATCAACGAACCAGACGGTATCCTTGACTGGGGCACAGAGTGAATATGTTCTGGCAAACT
The DNA here is from genome assembly GCF_031143425.1 of Pleurodeles waltl. Classification (NCBI taxonomy): domain Eukaryota; kingdom Metazoa; phylum Chordata; class Amphibia; order Caudata; family Salamandridae; genus Pleurodeles; species Pleurodeles waltl. Next base: position 561,325,661 of record NC_090451.1, read on the forward strand.
CCAGTGCAGAAGTAGGCAAAACAGGGTGATTTGACTAATTGCCAACACCTTAGGACTGACTATTTGCTACATTAACTGATAGGAAGGGCAATGAGATTCATTTAGTGCAAAGTGCTCTGAGGCACTTAGATGTGAGCAAATGAGTATAAGTACATTCAGGGTAAGATGCACAAAGGCCTCCAGCCTGAGGCTATTGCGCAAAGTATACGTTTCACTTGCCACGCTACACTTTGACTGACTGTGGGTGTTGTGACTGCCCTGCCAGCACACTTGCCTCACAGGCCCTGCACCATACACTTTTTATTCACATTGCATGATCTGTACATGTTAGGTGGCATGACCTATGTATGTCAATGTTAGGATGTGGTATGGATGTAAACATTGTTGATGTTTGTATGTGATGGGGTCTCATGTGTGTCTTACTGGATTGGCCTGTTTATCGTATGAATGTCCTATTTTTTGGTTAGACTGTGCAGATGTGTTTCATTGACCAGTTGCCTGTGTCCCCTCGTCAATGTTGTTGTCTGAGCAGTATGACATTTGTGATGTAGCATTGTTAGGCAGGCACGTGAGGGACCCTGACGTATGCAGCATGTGTGTGTCGTTAGTGCTGTGTGGCTCCTATTGCTGTTTACTTAGGCTTATGTATGTGTCAGTTATGGACATTCGGCATTTAAGTGTACTGGTACCTTTGTCTTATTTCTAGGAGTAGTTGCAGATGTCATCCTCACCCCCTAATTTAGGAATGTATGTTCCAGGGTGGGGTTCCTGCCATTTGGTACTATAGCTGCCCAGAGATGAGAGGTGTTATTGTCAACTGTGGTGGCAGTTAAGTTGCAGTTGTTGTATTTGCTACTGCATTACAGGTAGGGACCTAGTTGATGGGGAATAGTTTGTGCAAAACAAGTGCCTGGATGTGGATTCAGGGTAGTGTCCTTCCCACCTGTCACTGGTTTCCCTTGGCTCTCTTGTTGTAATTACAGGATGTCCCCGTGGGACTGTAGTGGTGGCAGTATTTTGTCGTGCCCCGGCTATGGTCAGTACTGCCCATTCCCCCCTGCCGTGCCCCTTTCCCCATGCCACTTCATATATGTGCTAAGTTACATGCATTGTGTAGTAGGTATCCCCCCCCCCTGCTTACAGTCCCCATTATTGCATTGTAATTCCCCATGCGACTTACCCTGCATGTGCGTAGTGTCGTGGTAGTCTGCGCTGTCCAGTCCTTGTATCCCTGTGACGATCTCCTCCGGGATGACGGCTGCGACCATCTCCTCCATGTGGTCCAGGGCCTCCTGTTGTGCTGGACTCCCCCCTCCAGTCTGCATTGCTGCCTTCCTGTTCCTGGCCATTTTCTCTTTGGTCCTACGTTTACAGTCATGCCAGCGTTTCTTACACTCGGTGACTGTCCGGCGTTCTTCAGCCACACTGTTTATCTTGTCCACAATTTCTTTCCAGATGGCCTCTCTCCTACTGAGTGGCAATTTTGAGGATATGAAAAGTTGGTGCTGGTGTTCCGTCACCTCTTTCACCAGGATTTCCTGCTCCTCTGCACTGAAGCGACACTTTCTTTTTTTCTTTAACATGTCCTGGTTCCTGTATGCTTCCTCCTGGCTGGGTCCTGGTCTGCTCTCATCCTCCTGGGGTCTGTTGGGGCATCTGGGATCCATTTTGGGTCTCCTCTCCTGTAAGTGCAGTTTTCGCACAAAAATGTCACGCAATAGCGTGAAAAAAACCGGCGTTTTCACGATTGCGCTGTCGTAAATCGACCCACAGTGATTTGCGTCCCTTTTACGTGGGTTTCCCTTACGACAGTCCGACGCTGTTTGCGTCACGAAATAATGACTCCCACCTGTTGGTTGTGCCGCCGTACGTCAAATTATAAATTTGACGCCCGAATGGCGCATCCAAATGGCGTTAGACGGCGCAAATTTTTTTGACGCAAAACTGCGATAGCGCAGTATAAATATGTATAATATGTATAAAGTATAAATATGGGCCAAAGAGTGAAAAATAGGTATAAAGAAAACCTTTGTTTTTCCAAAATGGGAACAAGATAAGGTGTTGAGAAGCAGTGGTTATTTGCACATCTCTGAATTCCGGGGTGCCCATACCAGCATGTGGATTACAGGGAATTTCTCAAATAGACTTTTTTTTTTACACACTATCTTATATTTGGAAGGAAAAATGTAGCGAAAGACAAGGGGCAATAACACTTATTTTGTTGTTCGGTGTTCCCCCAAGCCTCCCGATAAAAATTGTACCTCTGTTGCGTGGGTAGGCCTAATGTTCGCGACAGGAAATGCAACATGGGCACATCACATTTTTAAATTGAAATCTGACCTGTTTTTTGCAAAGTGCCTAGCTGTGGATTTTGGCCTCTAGCACAGCCGGCACCTAGGGAAACCTACCAAACCTGTGCATTTTTGGAAAACTAGATACCTAGGGGAATCCAAGATGGGATGACTTGTGGGGCTCGCACCAGGTTCTGTTACCCAGAATCCTTTGGCCAAAAAAACACTTTTTCCTCACATTTCGGTGACAGAAAGTTCTGGAATCTGAGAGGAGCCACAAATTTCCTTCCACCCAGCGTTCCGCCAAGACTCCCAATAAAAATGGTACCTCACTTGTGTGGGTAGGCCTAGTGCCCCCGAAAGGAAATGCCCCAAAACACTATCTGAACACATCAAAATGATCAAATACAAAGCTACCTGTTTTTGCCGGGGGGGACCTGCGTTTTTGGTCCTGGGCTCAGCAGCCATCTAGGGAAACCTACCAAACCCAGACATTTCTGAAAGCTAGACACCTGAGGGAGTCCACTGAGGTGTGACTTGCGTGGGTCCCCAATGTTTTCTTACCCAGAATCCTCAGCAAACCTTAAATTTAGCTAAAACAATCAAATTTTTTCCACATTCCTGTGTGGGATCACCACACCGGGACAAATTTCGTACCACCCAAAGTTCCCCTCAGTCTCCCAGTAAAAATGATACCTCTCTTGTGTAGGTGGGCCAAGTGCCTGTGACAGGGAAGAGCCAAAAACATGTCAAAATTGAGGGGGAACCAAAACGGGTCCAAAAGAACAGTTTGAAAAAAAACATTTTTAAGCTGACAAGAGCAGCAGAATTTTTAACGGTATAGATGAGACAATGCTGGGTGGTAGGAATTTTGTGGATTCCTGCAGGTTCCATCACAAAAATGTGGGAAAAATGTGTGATTTCAAGCAAAGTTGGAGGTTTGCAGGGCATTGTGGGTAAGAAAATGGTGCGGGGTGTATGTGAAGCACACCACCCTGGAATCACCCAGATGTAAAACCAAAACCCAAAATAATCAAATGTCCTCTTGCTTTCCGTGGGATAAGATGTTTTAGTGTGCGGGGGAGAGCTGAAAGACTGTTACCCCCTTCAGTTGGGGGTCGGCGCATAACCAGGCTCATACTGGTTGGTAGCCACCTCCCCACTATTTTTTTTTTTTAATTGTAGACTATCTGGTCCCCCTGTACCCCCCCCTCCCCCCAGGGTCTGGATTGGGGGTAATGGCCCCATCTGCCCACTGGTGGGCAAAACAACTTTGGCCCCATTTATTTGGGGGTGGGGGTATGGCCATACCCCTACCCTCCTATTTTGAAAAAAAATCTTCCCTGGTTTCTGGTGGGCTTTCTGCCTCCCTTGGGGGCAGATGGGCCTTCCAAAAATAGGCCGATATGCTCCAAAGGGGGGCAGATATGGGCAACAATAATGTGTCCCCTTGGGGAGCGACCCTTGTCCAAGGGGCTGCCCCCCCCCAAACAAAACACACACATACACACACACCAATCCCTGGTGCATAAGTGGTTTCTGCCCCCCTCCAAGGGGAGCAGAATGGCCTAAAATAAATTCCAACCCCCCCCCCGGCGAGTGACCCTTGCCTAAGGGGTTGCTTCCCTTGTGTGAAATTGGCATAAACAAATTATCTTCCGTGCCTAGTGGTTAATAAAAATAGGCCGATCTACATAGAAATGGTCTAAAATAAATTTGACCCCCAGGAGAAAGACCCTTGTCTAAGGGGTTGCTCCCCTTGTGTGAAATTGATGCAAAAAAATAAAAATCCCTGGTGTCTAGCCTAAATACAATTTGTCCCCCAGGGGAGCGACTCTTGCCTAAGGGGTCGCTCCCCACATATTAAAACAAAAATCATCCTTGGTGTCTAGGGGGTTTCTGTTCCCCCTGGAGGCAGATCGGCCTAATTATATTAGGCCGATCTTACCCTGGGGGGGGGGGTCAGAAATTTCATAAAAATAGTTCCCCACCCCCCCCCCCCCCCACCCCCCCCCGGGGAGCTGCCCTTCTACAAAAAAATTCCCTGGGGGGGTCTAGTGGGCATTTCTGCTGCTCAATCGCATTGAAATGCTTGCAGAGACATGAAAGGAAAGGCCATTTCTCTTCCGCATCATGCTGAAAGCATGCTTCCAGCATGATGGGAGGTGACCTCTGATGTGGTCAGCATGCGATCGCGTGCTGATGTCATCAGACGTCACGGGGGGTCAGGGGTGGAAGGGGAAGCAATTCCCCTTCGAACCCTGCCCTGGGGGGGGAGGCCCTAGGGGGGAGCGCCAGCGCTTTCCCTGAGGGCCTATACCAGGACGTAATGGTTACATCTGTAGTGAGCCAGCACCGCACCACAGGACGTAACCACTACGTCCTTGACAGGGAAGAGGTTAATGGTAACATTGCATTGTTAACAATTGTTCTTACATTTTGTGAAGGGAAGAGACAATGCACTGTGGTTATTATAGCTTTAGTCCTTTGCCAGTTCTTCAGTATTGAATCTTTCATAGATTCATATACTTGAATCTTTCCCATCATCCTGGTTGGAGTCTCACAGTAACAAAAACAATAATAATAGTAATAAGCAGTGCTACGCCTAAGCAGTGAAAAAAACATAGAGAAGCCAAGTGACATTGTTTTATTAGAACCAAACTTGAACCAGTCAGAACCCAGATCCTGAAGCACTCTTCTCCCGCAGAGACACCACACATCAGATTTCTAACTGCAGGTCATGTGTGAGGGACTCTCCCTGAGTTCTGCTCCGTCTCAGTGCTGTGTTAGCTTTTGACCTTTCATCTACTCTCATGACTGATATTTTGACCTTCAATCAACTCAAAGGTAACCTTTTGGTTCTTTTTCCTGGTTAACACCATGTCAGAGGAATCTAAGGAGAGGCTTTTCAGGCGTCGCAAATCTTGTGGGAAAACAAGTTTATTCTCTGAATATCCCCGTAAGGAGTGCCTTTAATGCTTAAACACCACCACCACAAACCTAAGGAGTGTACGCATTGCAAGAAGGTTTTGTGTAAGACCCTAAAAGATCACAAAGCCACACTGCTTCTTTGGATTCAGAAAAATAAGACCCATTCTGGCTCAAATTCAGATGATGAGGGTTAGAATAATTTTTCAGCAGGAGAAAACATGAAAGAGTGCTAAACCAAAGATATCAAGAAAGCAATGTCTTACAGCAAGGACTCTGTGACAGAAAGTTTTGTGAGTAGAGAACCCTCTAGTCCGTACTCTTCTCACAAAAAGGCTTTGTCTTCCTCCTCATCTGTGCCTACGACTCAGTTTAAGGAGCTGTCATCGAATAAAATCCGTCCATCCACGGACCTATCACACTGAATCATATTGTCAAAGGCTGACTCATTAAAGGTGACATCGCCCACGCAGATTTCACCACCTTGCCGGTGGTGAAATCTATCTACTGACAATGACCCTGGTAAGGACACTTCTACATATTTGGAAGGAGATTTTTCTTGACAGACAACACCCTGCTGCTCATCGTTATGACACTTTTCAGGAACATCATCTGTGCGATCAGCCCTGGAAGGAACATCATGGCTCGCATGAAGACACCATTTCGGTACCTATATCACTCGTGACTGACTTACGCCACATGTTGAATGACTACTGCAGGAGGTTTTCTGAAGCTAATGCTCCAATACAGCATACTCTGGGCATTCTTAAACACCAGGTGCAGTGTCAAGTTTTGCCTCCGATTACAATAACAGATGACTTTATTGAGAGTGATGTGGAGGAACAGCTGGAAGGAGGTGAAGTTCCTTGTGACTCATCAGATGATAGCCAGGAATAGGATGATTATGTAGCTCAATTGTCTGCCTCGACCACACCATCACCTGCTAACTCACCTGCAGGTGACAGGAGGTTTTTATGAGCTCTTGGAACAGACTTCTAAGCGTTTTGACTTGTTCTACCTCTAGAACACACTGAATGTTTCCTATACGATTTTAAATATATAACATACAAATGTGGTCTGACATTTCAGCCCTTCTAGAATTTTTACCAGAGTATAAAAAGAAAGAAGTGAAAGAAATTCTTCATAAAGGTGAGAGATCTTTCTCCAAAATTATAGATACAGCAATTGATCTCTCAACAGCTTTTCGACAGATGGCGGGTGCGGTGGTCCTGTGCCATCAAGGTTGGCTGAAAGCCACAACCTTTAAACCAGAAGTACAAGCAAAGATATTAGACATGCCCTTTGATGGGAAGAATCTGTTTGGGAAACATGTTGATGATGCTCTTCAGTCTATAAAAGCGGACACGGATTCTGTGCGTTCGCTGGGTACATTGAAACAGTGTTGCTTTTAGCCCTTTCGAGGAGGCAGATGAAGAGGCCAGTTTATGCTGAAAGCATCTCATCACCAACATAGGTACCAGCCCTGTTCCCAACATTGGTATTGTCCTCAATATGCATCACAACAAGAATACAGAGCCACTTCAGCCTCTTCGTTTTCACAACAACCTACACATAGACATCTTCAAGCTGGGGGAAAAACCCAAGAAGCTTCCAGGTACTAGTGACAATTTACAGGCACTGGTCACCTCAGTCCCTCCCCAATGGTATCTAGGAAAACACTTTTCCTAACTGTACAGTCAGTGGAAGAGCATCTCTTTACAAAAATGGGCATCAGGTGCAACACAACATGGGCACACCCTGGAATTTGTTCAAAAGTTTTCCCAATCACCCTCGGTCTCATCATCATCTAGCTCCGCTGAAGCAGGACATTTGTTTGCTTATCTCCAATGATGCAATAGAGGAAATTCTGATCATATATCACAACAAGGGCTTCTATTTCAACTTTTTTCTAATCAAAAAGAAGTCCATAAAATGGAGGCAGGTTATGGATCTGAGGCTGTAGAACAAATACATAATGAAACAATTATTTGGAATGCTTTCAGTGGATTTTACAACTGCTAAATATAGGGGACCACATGACAGTCTTTGAATTTCCTAGATGTATATTTTTATATCGCCTATACATGTAAAATATCCGATGTTTCTGAGGATCAAGATGGCTAGGTGCTATTACCAATTCAAACTGCTTCCCTCTGAACTGCGTTCAGCTCCCAGATTATTCACAATATTCATTGCCCCAGTTGTAACCTTCTTGGGAAGAAGCGGTCCTCTGGTGTTCCCATACCTGGACAACTGGCTTATCAAGGATCTCACATTCCAATCAGCAAAAATATATACTGGAGTCCGTCTTTGGCAACTCAGAACTTATTAAGTCTAAAGTTAAAGAAAAGTTAACCCTAACTCCATCTAGATCATCAGTTTTCCTTGGAGCAGTTCTGGATGCAAAAGTATCCAGAGCTTACCCAGCTACGGAAAGAATCTAATACATAACTGTTTCCCTATCACTTCTGTCCGGTGTACAAGTAAATGTTCAGAATTATGTTGTCTTGCATTCTGTTAATTCCAAATTGCCATCTGCGCATGAGCCTCTTACAAGAGCAATTGGATGCACAATGGTTTCAAGGCACCCAGGGAACATTTGAAGCAGATTAACAGTCACCCTAGCAATGAAACTAGTGGTGGCTTGGTGGGAAAAATAGAAAATATCTCTCTGGCCTGTCATTTGTTTCTGTGCAGTCCCATATCATAATGACAACAGACGCTTCCATGGAGGGTTGGGGAGCTCAACTGCAGGCCCTAGAACTTCACAGAAAACGGTCTCTTCTAGAGGGAAATATACATATTAATCTTCTGGAATTGACAGCGGTCTGTCTAGGCCTCCTAGCTTTTATTTCCAGAATACACAATTTCTCTGTGTTAGTAAGAACGGACTATACCACAAGCTTGTTCTCTCTCACCAAACAGGGAGGAACAAAATCAAAGGTCTTGTCTTCTCAAGTCCAGCAAATACGGGAATGGTTAATTACTCACAACATTTCGTTATGAGTAGAACATATTACTGGAGTAAAGAATAAATGGGCAGATGCCCTGTGCAGGACTGCAAAACAGTGCCACAAATGGGAAGTAAATCAGCAACTGTTACTGCAAGTTTTCCATATGTGGGGAACCCCAAATCTAGACCTATTTGCAACTCTTCAGAACAAAAAGTGCAAGATGTATGCAAGCAGGTTTCCTCAGAAAAAGTAATGGGGAAATGTATTCCTTCTAGTCTGGACACAGGAATGTTTGCTCAGGCTATCCCTCCTTTTCCCCTGATTCCAAAAGTTCTTCAAACAATGAAGCAAGAGCGATGCCACCTCATTCTGATTGCTCCAGGGTGGCCAAGACAATACTGCTTCACAGAGTGTCTTCTCCTATCAGAACGTCTGCACTTTGAGTTCAAACATACATAGAACCTCCTGTCCATGAACAAATGTCAGATTGGTCACCAACAAATACAATCTCTCAGCTTGGCTCCTCATGGCAATGAATTTGGATCACTGAATATACCGGATGATTGTAGGACAAGTCTTCAGCATTCTCCGGGGGATGCCACAAGTAAATGTTTTAAGGTGAAATGGAAAAAAAAAAATTTGACGTGTCAATAACAATCTGCATCCCCTTACATCAACTCCAGAGCAGATACTACCTTACCCACTTAACCTGGCGAAATGAGGTCTATCGCATTCCTCCATAAAAATTAATCTGGCAGCTGCGAGAAAGTATCCTCTTTCTAGCATGGTTACCCCCACGTTTGGCCTGTTTGTGAGTGTGTGTCAGTGTGTTTTTACTTTGTCACTGGGATCCTGCTAGCTAGGACCCCCGGTGCTCACAGTAAAAACCCTATGTGTCAATGTGTTTTGCCTGTTTCACTGGGATCCTGCTAGCCAGGACCCCAGTGCTCATAGTTTGTGGACTAATGTGTGTGTTGTCAGTAGTGCTTAACTGTGTCACTGAGGCTCTGCTAACCAGAACCTTAGTGCTTATGCTCTCTCTGCTTCCAAATTAATCACTATAGGCTAGTGACTTCATTTACCAATTCCAGTTGGCACCCTGGACCCCCTAATAAGTCCCTAGTATATGGTACCCAGGACATTGGGGTTCTAGGAGATCCTTATGGGCTGCAGCATTTCTTTTGCCACCCATAAGAAGCTCAGACAAACCCTCTCACGCGACTGCCACTGCAGCCTGCGTGAAATAGTACACACACTATTTCACAGCCATTTTCACTGCACTTAAGTAACTTATAAGTCACCTATATGTCTAACCTTCATTTACTGAGGGTTTGGGTGAAAAGCTACTAAGTGTGAGGGCACCGTTGCACTAGCAAAGGTGCTCCCATGCTGTCCAGGGCCAAATCCCCAGATGTTGTGAGTGCGGGGACACATATGTCAATACCTATATGTAGCTTCACAATGGTAACTCCGAATATGGCCATGTAAGGTGTCTAAGATCATGGGATTGTCCCCCATTCCAAATCTGGTATTGGGGAGCCAATTCCATGCATCCTGAGGGCTCCGCCATGGACCCCAGTACTGCCAAACCAGCTCTCTGAGGCTTGCACTGCAGCTACAGCTGCTGCCACATTACAGACAGGGTTCTGAACTCCTGGGGTCTGAGCAGCTCAGTCCCAGGAAAGCAGAACAAAGCATTTCCTTTGGGAGGAGGGTGTTACACTCTCCCCTCTTGGAAATGGGTGTTACAGGCTTGGGAGGGGTAGCCTCCCAGAGCCTCTGGAAATGCTTTGAAGGGCACAGATGCTGCCCTCCTTGCATAGGCCAGTCTAAACTTGGTCAGGGACCCCCAGTCCCTGCTCTGGTGCGAAACTGGACAAAGGAAAGGGGAATGACCACTCCCCTGTCCATCATCACCGCAGGGGTGGTGCCCAGAGCTCCTCCAGTGTGTCCCAGACTTCAGCCATCTTGTTTTCCAAGGTGTGGGGACACTCTGGAGATCTCTGAGTGGCCAGTGCGAGCAGGTGAAGCCAGAGACCCCTCCTGATAGGTGCATACCTGGTTAGGTAGCCAATCCCCCTCTCAGGGCTATTTAGGGTCTCACCTGTGAGTTCCTCTTCAGATTCTGCTTGCAAGTTTTCATCAGGAATCCTCTGCAAGTACTGCTTCATCCTCTGACCTCGGATCAACCTCAGACTGCTCCACGAACCACTGTTACTGCAACAAAGTATCCAGAAGGGTTACTTCGACTCTACAACTTCAGCTCCAGCCAGCAACTGCAACAGTTTCCACAGTGTGTACGTTCTGGGGACTCCCTGTCTTCACCCTGCACCATAAGGACAGAAGAAATCTCCCGTGGAGTGACAGAGTCACTTCCCTGCTCCAGCAGGCACCTTCTAAGATGACGACTGGATCTCTTGGACTCCTCTCCTGGTGACGAGCCTGCTCCTTGGAACACAGGTGGGGGACCCCTTCCACACAGACTGTCCTAAGGTCCTGCTGTCCAAATTTGGAGGAGGTAAGAACTTGCTGTCCCCATTTGCGACAGTTCCCCTGTGCACCGGGTGAGCTTCACCTCCTGAGGCCTCTGTGCAATATTTGCAAGAATCCTTCATGCACAGCTTGGCCCAGGTCCCCAGCACTCTGTCCTGCGACGCTCAACTCAATGAGTTGTTCCCCGGCGGCGTGTGCTGCAGCAACCGTAATTGTCACCTTCTTTGTCCCGGTGTCCTGGGACCTCCGTGGGTGCTGCCTGGTCACCTGTTGGGAGCCCCCTCTGCCTCCTCAGTCTGAGTTGATGCCCCCAGGTCCCTCCTGGGTCCAGGCAGCACCATTTTGACGCAGTCCTTGACAATATTTGAACCAAGGCTTGTTGGACGAATCCAGCGCTGCAACTCACCTGCATCCACCATCTCCACGTGGGACATCCTGTGCATCATGCAGGAACCCGCAGCCATCTTCTTTGTTGCTCTTCTGCAGACTTCTTCCAACCGGAGAATCCTCTTTTGCACCGACTTCTAGGTTGGCAGAAGCTCCTGTCCTTCCTGGAATCTTCTGCGACTTCTGGACTCCTCTCTTTACAGGTCTTCAGGTCCAGGAATCCACCATTTATTGTTTGCAGTCTTGCTTGGTTCTTGCAATAACTCTAATCACGACTTGTAATGTGTCCTAAGGAAACTTGCAGTACTTCACTCCTACCTTCCTGGGCTCTGGGGTTGGGTATTGTACTCACCTTTGTAGTTTTCTTAATCTCCCAGCGATTCTTTACACACTACACTTGTCCAGTGGGGCATTTGTGATACCCATTCCACTATCTTAATATATGGTTTGTGTTGCCCCTAGACCTATTCTTCCTATTGCATTCTATGGTATTTTCTATTGTTTGCTCTATTCTATGACTGTTTACTTACCTGATTTTGGTATCTAGTGTATATATTGTTCATAATACTTACCTCCAGAAGGAGTATTGCCTCTAAGATATTTTTGGCCTTGTGTCACTAAAATAAAGTACCTTTATTTTTGGTAACACAGAGTATTGTCTTTTATTGTTTATAAGTACTGTGAAACTATAGTGGTATTGCAGGAGCTTTGCATGTCTCCTAGTTCAGCCTAAGCTGCTCTGCTACAGCTACCCCTATCAGCCTAAGCTGCTAGAACACTACTAAATTTCGCTAATAAGGGATAACTGGACCTGGTATAAGTACCCACGGTACCCACTACAAACCAGGCAGCCTCCTACAGCAGCTACTTCCAGATTTCCAAGTGAAAGCGGAGAAGTCTTGTTGTGGTTCAACAGACTAATCAAGGAGTTGACGAAAGGTCTTTTTAGAGGTTATCCTCAATTAAAGCATTCTCCTATGACATGGCAGCTAAATACAATTCTGTCACAGCTCACATGAAGTCAGTTTGAACCTATCGTAAGGCAGACATAAAATATGTTTCATGGAAGGTGACTCTTTTGTTGGCCCTTGCCTCTGCAAGGATGAGAGAATCATATTAAGAACTAATCCTAAATTAATTCCAAAAGTGGCAACTTCATTTCACCTAAATGAGCCAATCGTGTTGACCTAATTTTTTCTTTTAATCCTTAGTCTACAGCTGAAACATCACTAATTCTCTGGATGTTAAAGTATGTTTAGAGTTTTATAAAGACAAATTCAAGAGCTTTTAGAAAATCAGACCAGTTTCATCTTTTATTTGCGCCACCTAAAAAGGTCACAGTTTATCATGAAGCAATATAGCTCTGTGAGTTCCTGCAGCCGTTCCTTTTTCCACAACAAACCAGGAAAGACGTTGATTGCAAAGGTTAAAACGTAGTCTACAAGAAAAGTAGCAGCATCTACAGCCTTGTTTGCTGGAGTTTTGTTACTGGACATTTGCAGGGTGGAGTCGTGGACTACTGTCCACACCATCACAAGACATTATTGTCTGGATTCTCTGTGAAATGCGGATGCCGCAATTGGGAAGGCAGTGTTACCTCACCTTTTTCAGTAAGGTACAAAAATCTTATTTTTACCCTACATATTGTTTTGTAATGTCTTCAGAGCTTAATGTTTGTATTAATACTTAAGTTCTGTTTTTTATGGTAGCCTATATATTGTCATGGTTGCTTTTCACTATAGAGCTATTTGCCTTTCCCACCACTTCTTTACCTTGGTACTGCTTGCTAGTCTGATTCAAGCATGAGAATGTATGAAAGGTTCAATACTGGGGGTGGAATCATGTTACACTGTGGTTCTCCAGTACTGACATCTGTCATAGATTCACATGCGACCCTTGCTACTCCCCATTAGGGCTCACTACTCTGAATACCTCTTATAATCTTTTACTTTACACTTGTGCTCCAAATCTAAGGTGTGGTGGCTCCATAGGGGAAGAGTGCTTAAGGGTCTGTGTTCTGATTGGTTGAAGTTTGGTTCTAATAAAACAATGTGCATTGGTTACCAATGTCACTTGTCTTCTGTTTTTTTTTTTCACTGCTTATTATTATTATTATTATTATTATCATTCCTACCACAGCGGGACTCCCACCACGACGAGGAGGAAGACTCAAGCATCTGAATCTATTAAATAGATCAATACTGGAGAAGCACAGTGTACAGGTAAGTAACTTGCTTTTTTATGTCCTGCTCTTTATACTAAATGTTTGCAAACATGTTTTCTTTCACTGTGTATTTCATGTTCCAGTTCTGCTCGCTGTGGATTCCATCTAAGTGCTTCACGGTTAGTTGTAGTTGGACCTCACAGGAGGTGGACTGATGGACGTGGGCTTTTTGTTTTATGATTAAAGCTACCATTTTAAGTGATTTGGGCTATTTTCTCAACAAATGCTATTGCTGAGTTGGATCAAGATTCAATCTTCCCTTCTGACCACTACTCCTCTAGGCTTAATATTTTAACTTCAATTAATGTTTGATTTCTTTTTCTCTAGTGTTAAAATGAGTGATTCTACTTGAGACTACTCAGCAGAGTTATTCATGCCCCCTCCTTCTGCTTTCACTGGGATGTTTATCAACCGCAGATGGGTGACCCACAGTTGGATTGCAGAACATTCTTTCCGATGCTCCAAATATTATTCTTCTTCATCACTAAGCCATTAATCTCTTCATGACTCTATCCTCTGCGTTAAATGCCATGGTGCTGATTTCTTCTTGCATAAATGAGTAGCTTAGCTTAGTTTGAGGTTGCCTTCTCAATTATCTTGAGCGTTTCCTAGAGGGCATATTTAGATTGTGAGAAAGCTTTGGGAGAACGTGATACTCAATCCTCTCCTTTGTGTTGTCCCTTTTTGGGAAAGAAAAACTCTTCCTATTCAAGAGACACACCCTGCTTCTTTAAACCTGACAATATTGCATGATCCAGCTGTTTAACCCTGCCAAAGTTAAGTAAATATTACATTTTTGTGGCATGAAAATTCATCACTAAATTCCATTTTTCGTTTGTAGTATAAATGATATCACTTGCACTTCATCCATGGTGACATTAAAGTCTTTGTCTCACCTCCAGTCTGCAGTAGCTTCCTGTTTGCTGCTCATACACAAGGAAAAGGGAAAGGAGAGGAAGATATGGAGTGTAAAAGTAGATATGGTGACAATGTTTATTACAGATGCCAGTTGCTGCCTTGATAACCCCTGATATAGTAGTGGCAAGAGCATCAACGGTGATCTCAAAGGCCCACCAAGGTTATAGCTGCTGCTCCTAATAGATGCCTTTGCACTGTGGAAGATTTTCTGTCAATCACTGTGTACAAGCGTATGGGGCACGTTTTTCCCTTCTTGCGTATAGCTAAGGGTTCCTTCATAGTCCCTTCCCATGTATGTGGAGCATCTCTTCAATGAGTTTTCTCCTGCCTTCCTATAGCAAAATGGTTGTGCATGACACCCTCTGTGTGATCAGAAGGCACAGGAACTCCTATCACAGTCTCCTACAATGTTATGACTGCAGGCATTCTAGAGGAGTTGTTTTTAATCTGTGGTCCATGGACTCCTGTGGGTCCATAAAAACTGAGTTAGGTCTGCGAGCCCTTAGAAATGTATATAAAATTAACAGATTAAAAAAGTGTGTATGAATAAGCAAAATCTTAAATTGAATATTTTAAAACATTCTGTAGATGTGAATTTGAAATTGGAGCCTAAAAATTAAGGTAGTATCCTCAGATTGATTTGTGTGAGAGGTGCAAGTGTTTCAAACAGACAAATAGTATGGACAGTGGATGGCCTCAGTTGAATTTAGAAACTCTCTAACCATCCTATTAAAATTACATTAAAGATTTTTTTTAATATATTTGTCTGCGAATTAAATTTAAAAAATTCATATTTTCTGTGTATGTTTTATGAATGCTTGCTTTTGTATTTGTAGTGCATTGTTTTGTGGTGTAAGTCATTCGCTTAGGCCAGGGTCCCCGTCTTCAAGTAATGGCTCAGCGAGGGTCCCTGTATTCCATTAATGATTAAGTGGGAGTGCACAGCTTCAACTAATGATTAAGTGGGGTCACAGAAATCAAAAGATTAAGAACCTCTGTCCTAGATGATAGTCAGGTTTTCGGTGCCTGGCCTTTGGTGGGCTAACTGCGCACCCCTGCTCCATCAATCTTACCAGGCGTTACATCACAATGTGGAATCTCTTCTGTGGATGAAACAAAGCCTTAAAATACACAAAGGACACAGAAAGTGATGTTGGAAAGCTCCCAAATTAGACCTGCATGACAGGAAGGCATATCGATTTATACTAAAAATCACCCAATCAGAGCAGCGAGCCAAATAGTCACCCTGCACCTCCTCCTTGTCCCAAGTATTTTGTACTGTCATGCCCCCAACCAAGGCACCTGCTGCTCCCAAGGTGCAACCCATAAAAGCCCAAAGTCTATATAATGATATTGGGGGAGCACCAAAAAAAAAGTTCTCACGAAGATTTGAGTTATCCAGGCAAGTTGCTTCCAATTTAGCCTTTTTTTCTTCCATACAACGGAAAACAGCCAAAGTGTTTTGTTTACCACGTGATCTTCCTCAGGGCTGTAAAGCAAACATATACAAAATACATGAATTGCTCATTTGCGACATAACACATTACCATAATCCCAAATATAATAAGACAACTTCGACAATACAATTGAGTGTTTAATGACAAAACTCAGAAAAAATGCCCAACATTCCCAAATACAACACTTAATTTTTTTTTAAATAAAATGAATCCCCTCTGTACATGTTAAATGCTGTTAAAAAACACATATCTACATAAAACCTATACCAATGATGGAAAAAATTAAACCATGGGTCTACTCCATAACACTTATTTAATACCCATATTTCATCCAAAACCTAGGTGTGGGAAATGTACTAATCCATTCCATATTACAAAATGTGATAGTTAAGTATATATCATCATGTTAGTGATTAGTATATATTTGCTTCTCCCTAGTGTATGACCATACTCATACCGTTGTAGCATAGTATTAGAACAAACAAGGCCTTGAGTAGGGTAGTCTGTTAAAAGTATTGTGCACCCCTGTAAAATACAGCCAGGGGTGCATATAACATCATTTACTTATTGTGGTGTACCAGACATTAGTTATTTATTGAATCCTACCCAAAATAAAACTGATGGTGCCTTTGATGAACATATACCTCCTCTCAGTGTAACCCAAACGCAACTATTCATATTACATACCATTAATGCTTTATAAGGAACTTTGTAACCTCCAAATATATCAACTTGACAGATTTGACTGAGTATGTTCACTCTTGAAATGTCCAACTTTTTTTGGTACCTCCCCAACTGCATTATATTGATTTAGTCTACTCTTCTATCTGCTATATTAGCCAGGTTGTTGGGGAAAGTGCTCACTGGATTCTGCATCACTTCTCAAGGCTACCACTGGCTTAAGATAAATTCAGCCACTTTGTGAAAAAGCCAGAAGGCAAACTTAATTAATTGGGAGAACTTTTGGGAGAATCTGGCCAACTTGCTTCATTGCAAAACTCTACCCTAGTGCACATTTAAGAGCCTTTCAAAACATGTTCACTTTGGAGTGAGATATGAAATAACTAATACTGCTAGTCAGGTCCATGTGATCTTTGTTTTGTTATCACAGATGCCCTAATGGAATTTAAAGTGTTGGTACCTTTTTAAACAGACTGGCTAAACATAGACAACCCACAGGAGCCGACTCATACTGCAGATCCCATTTTATTCCTATAGAATTCTAAGTGGATGTTATTTGACAGAGGCTAGTCTCCCAAAGGTGGCCACGGTGGACACTGCTACTAACACATTTGACCCAGAAGAAGAAAGTGGACCACTGCAAACCAGTAGACTATATAATTTGGGTTGGTCTAAGGCAGTGCTGCCTTGGGACATAATTAAACCTCCAAAACGAGCCTCTTCCGTCAAAACTAGGATCATCTTTTACTGCCAAGAACTTGCTGTTCTTAATTGTTCTCAGAGTATAGAGATCTTTGTTCTGAGCTTCCGCTGTTGTAATCCTGGTCAAATAAAACCCACTCAAATATCAATGTTTTCAGACTATGGGTAATGGTGTTTGCTCAAATCAGTTTTTAGTCCTGCTTTGTAGTAAATCACAAAATCACAAGTATAATTAAATCTTTCATTGACATTAATATTGATAAAGCACTCCACTTTAGGAAGCCGTACTTTCATGACCAGACGAATTTCTGTTTAACTGCATCGACAAGACGTAATGCTGTGAAGTTGAATGCTTCCTGTACATGTTTAAGCATCTGAGTTGTGCGTGTAAAAAACAAAAATGAAGACTCCGGGAAAATTGTAATTAAATATTTTTGTGTCCCAGGGAGAAGACCAGAATAAACTTTCGCAACTGGAGGACTGTGTTGTCTAAAAGATGCTTTTCTTTTTCGCGCTGAAAAGACACCTCACATGCAGTTTATCTCATGCAAGGCAATGGAAATGATTACTTTATCAGAAGCAATATACAAAGTGGGTGTCCACTGTAAAGGACATTATTACAGATATCAGTTTTGAACTATTACTAACTCAGACAGACTACAGGATACAGTGGCTGATTTAATAACTTTTGGTGCAGTGTTGCCAAAGTTGCTGCACTGTGTTTCATCATTGGGAAAGACAACAAGCATAGGCAAAGCAAGTAGGTCTCTCCTTTGTGACAGCTATTGACTTTGCCAATGTCTTTTAGCCATGTTGTACAGCTGGGTGGCTAAAAGTGGTGTAGAGTGGAGTAAAGTGGAGGAGTGGAGGGTAGAATGGCATAGGGTAGAGTGGAATGGCGTACAGTAGTGTGGCAAAGAGTAGAGTGGTGTAAAGCTGTGTTGAATGCTCTAGAGTGACACTGTGTGGAGTAGAATGGCACAGAGTGGAGTGGTGTACAGTGGAGGGGTGTAGAGTGGCATAGAGTGGGATGGAATGGTGTGGAGTAGGGAGTTGACATGGAGTGCCAAAGAGTAGAGAGGCCTGGTGTGGCATAAAGTAGAATGGCTTGGCGCAGTGTTTAGTGGCGTAGCATTGTGTGGAGTAGAGTGGCACAGAGTTGCTTAAAGTAGAGAGACATAGAGTGCGGTGTAGGGGTGTAGAGTAGAGTTGAGTAGCGTGATGTATAGTGGAGTGGCATAGACTTTCATGGAATGGATTGGCGCAGAGTGGAGTGGGGTAGAGTGGCTTTGTATGGAGTGGAGTTGGGTAAAGTGCAGTGGTGTGCAGTAGTACAGTTGTGGGTGTAAGGAACTATAGTATCAATAAACACAGTAGGTAGAATGAAAGCAGCATAAATAAGAAGCCGTAAAACATTTTGAATTGCTGCAAAGATGGGCAAATACATGCATTGACATGAATTGATTAGTTGTAAACAAAGCCCTACATAAAATAAAAGTGCATCTTTTGAAAGTAAGAAACTCCAATGTAAACTAAAGGTGCATCTTTTAAAAGCATTCCTCAAAAATAAAAGCACATCTTTTGAAAGCATTCGCCAAATATACTCGAGTGGTGTCTCAATTTTACTAAATGGTTGATATAGCTGTATGCCAGAAGCTGTATGCCACTATTAAAAGTAGGAAAGCACAGTACACGTCTAGGAATAATACCCAAATGCTTATTTAAAAAAATAGTGCTTTGCAAAAAAGATGAGGAAGAAAAAAGCTGAGGAAGAACACGCACTTGGTCAATGCTCCAGTGAGGAGCTAACACGAGAAAGTATGGAAAACTTATGGGATCCAAGCAATCGAAAGATTGCAAATGAGCATGACAATGAAAACTACCAATGGTTTAGGTCCACTGAATAGTAAACAATACTTCTTGCAGCATAGTGGATGCAGTGTGAATGCAAGTCCTAAAAAGCATTTGCAATGCAATAGGTCTTGCAATTGCGAGAGTGCAAGTTATCGGCGTTGTAAATGACAATATCTTTTATTTATGTGTTTTGGTTTGGAGTGTAGGGGATATATGTGGTGTGTAGTAGAAATGTGTGTTTTTTCATTTGAATTACTGCTTGTGGAATTGTGCAGTGTGGAATTGTGTGGTACAGTGTATTTGTGTAGTGGAATTATGTGGCATGCTCAATATATGTGGGTCATAGCTGCATAGAATAGAGAGGAAAATAGAGCGGGATAGGTAGTTTATTTGGGAACTGAGAAGAAACTATGCAAGCTTCCCTCACATAGAAGGTACAATGCAAGCTTCCCTCGCAGAGAATGTACCCTGAAAGCTTCCCTCACACAAAGGAGATGTAATACAGGCAGCAGCAGTGTATGCTTCTCTCACACACAACAGATATAGCACAGACAGCAAGGCATGCTCCCTCACAGAGGTACAATGCAAGCTTCCCTCACACAGAGCACAGATACAATACAGGCAGTAGTGCAGTCTTCTCTCACACACAGAGCAGATTCAGCACAGGCAGCAGCAGTGCAAACTTCCTTCACACATAGCAGATACAGCGCAGCAGCAGTGCAAGCTTACTTCAGACACAGCACAGATACAGCATAGCAGCAGTGCAAGCTTCCCTCACACACAGAGCATATACAACACAGGCAGCAGCAGTACAAGCTTCCCTCACACACAGCACAGATACAGCACAGTAGCAGTACAACCATCCCTCACACACAGCACAGCTATAGCTCAGCAGCAGTGCAAGTTTCCCCACACAGTGCAGATACAGCACAGCAGTAGTGAAGCTTCCCTCACACACAGCAACTAAAGCACAGGCAGCAGCAGTTCAAGCTTCCCTCACACACCAGCTACAGCACAGGCAGCAGCAGTGCAAGCTTTCCTCGCACACAGCACAGAAGCAGAGCAAGCTTCCCTTAAACACAGAGCAGATACAGCAAAGGCAGCAGCAGGGCAAGCAAGACCTATTGCATTGCAAATACTTGTTTGTCTTAGGTGATCATGCCACATCTTGCAGCTAGTGTCAGTTCTTCACCTGTGTCATTTTCTAGTGTTGGTTAAACAATTTACAGGGGTTGGGCCATCATGATGGGAGGGAGATGGCGAACGGCGGGAAGTAAACCTCGAGTCTGTCAGTCACTCTGTAGTTAAGAACCTGGATCTTTTAGAAGGAGAAAGGAGTTTGCACCTGAAGTTATAGTAAATTGTTAAAACTGCAGCCACAACATATTTGGAACCTATTTTGAGGCCGCAAGCCTAGTAAGATTTATTTCAAGTGTGGAATCTTCACCTACTTGTGACCTGTTCAGGCATGGTATGTGTTTAACTTCTATGTAGCATTATTCATAAGGGGCTTTTATGCATATTGTTTCACTGAGGAAAGCCACCAACTGTAGGTACATACTAACATTTTGGCTACAGTAAGAGCGTGCGAGATTCATCCGGTTAGTAATTTGATAATACTGATGCTTTTATAAGACACCTAGTGTGAATGAAACTTGCTAAATTGAAACAGTTAAGTTGAGTCAGCTAAGTTTATGATGGGGTGAGTGAGGATGCGGCCGGATCTCCAAAACGCTACAGTTTATTAGCAGACAGGTATTCAGATAGCATTTCTTCCAGTGGCTGACTCGATATGTCGAGGATTGTGTCCAACTTCCCCTAGACGTTAGTTTCAGCTGATCTATAAGTTAATGGTGGATTAGAGGGACAGGATGTAAGGGTTCATTTTGTATCTTTCCGTATTAGGGCATGGATTTACTGTAGGGCAGGTGACATACCAGATTTGAGAGGATATATTGTAGGACAAAACGCGCTTTTTGTGAACATAAACAGAAATTGAGACTACAAACTTCCGAACTGAGGACTGAACCATAATGTTTGTTGGTGAGGCAGAAACACCAGCGTTGCCCTTTATGGACAACTGTGTTTTCTTTTTTAGGGTTGAGACTGCGTCGCATGCGTTTGCTCATGCGTATCGCTAGCGAGACGCTTTAGGTATTAGAAAAGGGCTCGGAGCCCTGTCGATGTCACGTCAGTGTCTTTTATTGGCAAGTTGGCTTGCCTGTTAGAATCCGCTTCTTTTGATTAGTGGAAGGCACGCATACGTCATGCCTTTTCCGTGGTTAGCACTCCTCGAGCGCAGCAACAAAGTACAGAAAACATGCAAGGCTCGCTGGGTTTGTGGACTACTTTTTCTCTGTTTTCGCAGTGCGATTTCGCTGGGCAGAAGTCCAGCGCTTCACATACTATTGACCTTGTTAGTTACAGCAGATACAACATTTAATGTTCAATGTTCTCTCGTAGTCACTGAGCACGTCCAACAAAGATAACAGGTTCTCCTACAGGATATATGTAGTGCCTAATTTGAGCCAATGTTTTATTTTTGGGGGCCGGCACTTATATATTTTTTTTTGCCATCAGTCATTTACTACGAGCAAAAGACACTAATGGGAAATACACAGGAAGAAAAAGACTGAAAGCGTCACGAAGGGAGAAAGCAGAATGCTGCAAGAGTGAGCTGAATGGGTAGGAAGTAGCCCTAAATGGATTAAAGAGGCCCGAGATGACTTTAGGGTTGTGCTGCCTCGTTGTTGGGTTCTAGTACATTTAAATGCAGCAGCCGCTTGTTTCAGGGGAGAGCTTTGGACACCGGCATGTTTTTATTTACAAGTTAACCACTGGATACATGTACACAAAAGGCAGCTGCTTTTCTAGGCTCCTTCACGCAACAAGTTGGAAAAAGAAACATTTTTAACCCAGAAATCCAGAAATCAGATGTAGCGTCTCGCCCAAACGCTTATCAGCTTTTGACTTGGTGCCAAGAGAGTTACAGAGCCGAACAGCCTCGGCCCTCCAGCTGGGTTCGAAAGCGAGGGCATGGTCGAGAAAAATAAACATAACAATCCATTTTTACCACTGCTTTGGTCTGTGCTCTTGCCGTCAGACTTTCAGCGTGATTCTGACAACATTTAGATGGATAACGACTTTATTTGTAGTTTGTGCCGAGTTCTTTTTAGGGTCGAGCATGTGTTGCATGCGTTTGCGCATGCGTATCGCAGCGAGACGCTTTAGTGTTTAGAGAAGGGCTCGGAGCCCTGTCAACTTCACGTCAGTGTTTTTAATTGGTTTGTGGGCTTGCCTAATAAAATCTGCTTGCTTTCATTAGTCGAAGGCATGCATACGTCATGCCTTTTCCGGTGGCTAGCCCTCCTCGAGCGTATCGACCAAGTACAGAAAACATGCGAGGCTCGCTGTTTTCTGTCCGCTCGTGGACTACTTTTTTTCTCTAATTTACTAGCGCGATTTCGCTTGTTAAACTTTGTTGTGCCTCGGTGCGTGATCACCTCAAACCTATGCAAACGTTTTTAAGACAACAATTCCACCCCACCCCCTTTCAGTGCTCTCCTATAGCCCCTCATTAGACCTCCCTCGCTTCGCCCTGACTCTTTGCAGCTGCACTCCCATGGGGGTAATTTCCAGCCGTGTAGCAGGGGCAGAAGCACCAGGACACCGAGCACTGACCCTAATTAACGCTTCATTTTTAATTTTAAACAGGACCCACCGGGCCTAGTTAGGTTTGGTGATTTGGTGAAGTGGAGGAGAGATGAAGGACGGCTGCTCTTCTGTGGGTGTGCTGGTTCACCTGAGTCTTTACTTGCATTTTGACACTCTGTGGCTTACGCAGTCCTGGTACTTATACACAAGGTAGAGACGTGTGGTGGTCTTTTCCCCAGAAGTCTAACCTAGGTGATACGTCCCCATCCTAGCGCATAAGAGCAGCAGAAAGCTCCCGGAAGCAGACCTTGGCAGCTGCTGTGTACGAACTGAGAGCAAGGCGCCCCTCTCACGCCCACAGGAGTCATCAATGGAACAGGCCTCAGTGAAAACATATTTTTGTACTGATTTAGTTTCATTTTTTTAGTGCTTTTCAATATGAGGCACAGATGAGCCATGAAAATCAAGAAACCAATGTGAAATAAGAGTATTGCATGTGTTAATGCATCTGCTGCGGAGAGCTATGCATAGATGCCAGGTGCAGCTTTGAAGCCTAGTGGAGCCGACTCTGTCATTCATCCTTGCGACGTCCATAAAACAGTGACATTAAGTTGTGTAATAACAGGCTATGTTATTTCATATTATAGGTTTACATCTTTGTCTTTTTCATGCAGACGTCATACCTTCACAACATCTTTCTTGAATATGACAGACTGAGCAGGAGAGGGCAGGTGTACCTCACACTCCCCTTTTCCCGCAGCTTCTTGGGCAGAAGCAGTTCACTTTTACTCAGTGCGTGAAATGGAAAAAAAGAAGTGCAGGTGCAGATTGTTTCTGAGAAGTTCCGGTACTCTCCGATTGAAAGTATTAAGTTTCTTTGGAGAAGTGAGGATACTCTCCCTCTCAAAATACAAAAAGTGCCAGTACTAGGTACCGGACAGTACTGGCCCATTTAAAGCACTGCTTTTACTTGCAGATCAGTCACTTTGCAATGCAGGGAACTTACATTTCAATTATTTTAGAAGGCAAATACTCGATGAGCTAGCACTGCATGTTTCATGTTTCATCAGAGAAGAGTATTTCTTCTGCTTGGGGGCTGAGGGGGCTTAACCGTGCGTATATTTTAAAACTGCCTCACTAGCTCGGCACACCGATTGACTTACCTCCCGCACAGAAGGACCCCTCATTAACACTCCAAACGTGTGTTTTGCACTCTCACAAGAGACCTCCCAGGGCATAATGACACACTGCTTAAACTACTGTGCACTTTAAAAAAATGTTGTTCCTCCGTGAGTGATCACCTCAAACTATGCTAACATTGTTGATACAACAAACCCCTCTAATCAATGCTGTCGTATAGCCCCTAACAACACTTCTCTGACTCTTTGCAGCTGCATTCCCATAGGAGTACTTTCCAGTCGTGCAACGGGGCAGCAGCACCAGGACACTAGGCACTGATCTAAATTAATGCTTCAGGGGCCATCACACCCTGCCTACTTCACTGCGTGCTGCCAAATTTTTTGTACTTGGCTCCCTTTTTATGGGTGAGTGGAAAGTGCTCCGTCCCACGCTGTAATCTCTCTTTGGGCTTCTAGCCACGCCCATGTCACGTCAGTCACTTTCATTGGTTCGTGGGCTAGCCTTTTAAAATCCGCTTGCTTCCATTTGTGAAAAGCATGCATACGTCATGCCTTTTCCGGCATTTAGCCCACCTCAACAGCACCGGTAAACTACTGAAACCATTTGAGGCTCCATGTGTTAAGCATGGTTTCCTGACTACTTTATCTTTTTATTTTCCATGCAGCACAATCGCGCTGGGGTTTACATAGCGCAATCGCACTCGGTTTTTCAGTTTTCAATTTCAGCGCGATCGTGCTGCATTTTACATAGCGCGATCACGCTGTGTGTTGTTTTCTCGTAATTTGTGTGGCAAGAAAAGTCCAGTTAGGAGTTTAGAGTGCTAATAGCTCTAACTCGAGCAAATGTGAGACCCGTTGCATTGCAAATGCTTGTTTTACTTGTGTCAAGTCTGCAGAACAAATAAACGTTGCCTTTCACAGGTCAAGCAATGAATAGCCCTCGACCTATCAGAGTTTTAATGAGGGTCGACCTTCCACTTTCAGTTGCCGTTCTTTCGCCTAGATAAAGATTTTGAAGGTGACGTCAGAAAGGGGACTTAAACGATCGACAGGTCATCAAATGACAGAGAACTGAGGCCTATAGTGACTTGGCTCACATAAACGCCTGTATCCAAATACTTTAAATACTGGGCTCTGCTACTGTCCAGACCAGTGATACCCATTTATCGCCCTGCATTGACCCAGCCTCATTTCAAAGATGCAAACATTGAAAGGTACACAAATTCTGTAAAGCTGTACTGCCCAGATCTGTTAAACGAGTCTTTCCAAATTATTAGTCGCCGAACAGCAGCATACTCGCATGTGAATGGCATAATATTTGGAGGTTACAATAATCTAAGCGATGTTTATAACTGAGACGTTATTCTTTGTATTTTATGGTCAGGTTAGGTGTTATTTCACTTAGAAAAAAACGAGCGTGAAAGTGTAATAACAGAGATCTATGATGAACTTGTATGTGGCACAAACTCTTGCAAAATCAACCTGATCACTGCCGCCCACTCGTTATTGCTGTAATGAGAAACCTTGGGGACTGACATGTTGGAGAAACAGGACCTTCTCCTCGACGCGCGTTTTAATGACTGGGTATTGTGAAAGGACCATGTCACAAACTGTTCGGCAGGGTCTTTAGAACTGAACCGCTGGAATCTCCCCGAACCTCGTAATGACATGTCAGGGCAGCCGTCCATAGTTCACGTATTTGTGTTCAGTGCCAAAGTGTATTTTGTGATATACAACACTACAATAACATTCATAACCCTTGAGGTAGGGGAGCAAGCTGTGTGACAGGCTACCAAAGGGCGAGCCAGGGTGTTGCAGGTGGAGGCCTGCCTGATTTTTCCGCCGTGTATTTTCCCGGTGGGATGGAGCCTTTGGATGCGTTCTTAAAGGAGCCTGTCCGGAGACAAAAATAACACTAAGAACACGCAATAGCTTTATTAGGGTGCCTTCAGCAGCATTAAGGCTGCTGCCAGAGGAAAGGCCCAGTTGAGATGGATCCTCATGAGATGTGCTATTACAGTAGCTGCAGGCCACACTGGCACAGTGCAGCTGTTATTCACTAATAACCCAGAATCCAGCAGCCTCCTTCAACCCTGCGCCGGACTCTTAAGAAGGGCTTTAATGTCATTTTTAGGGTTGAGCGTGCGTCGCATGCGCTCGCTCATGCGTATCGCTAGCGAGACGCTTTAGGTATTAGAAAAGGGCTTGGAGCCCTGTCGAAGTCATGCCAGTGTCTTTCATTGGCAAGTTGGCTTGCCCGTTAGAATCCGCTTCTTTTGATTAGTGGAAGGCACGCATATGTTATGCCTTTTCCGGTGGTTAGCCCTCCTCGAGCGCAGCAACCAAGAACAGAAAACATGGGAGGCTCGCTGGGGTTGTGGACTACTTTTTCCCTGTTTTTGCAGCGTGCTCTCACTGGGCACAAGTCCAGCGCTTTGCATACTATCGACCTTGTTACTCAGTTAATTGCACTTTTGCCGATAGGTATTATTAGTGTGAACTGTAGCAGCGCGATAGCGCTGTTTATTTTCTTTTTAATGCAAGAAAAATCCGGTTCGGAGTTTACAACTGTGAACAGCTGTAACTCCGACAAATGCGAGACCCTAGTGCATTGCAACTGCTTGTTTCATATAACTGCTGTTTTTAAGGGTTTGCGCGGTTTGTTTTGAGAGCACGCTCTTATTGTGGCGTGTGTCTGTAAGGTGTAGAAAATAACTTTGAGGGACAACCATGTTTTAATGTCCAATGCCTCTTTTTTTTAGGAGAATGATACGGTGTACTTCCTGTATATAGGGCAGACATCTGGCTCTTGATTCCACAAAAACATTTATTAGGCGGGAATGGGCTTTTCTTGATTTGCAGAAATGCTCATCGTCACAGCACAATGGTTCAGAGAACACAAAAATGTGCATTTTGAAGTCAAGAACTTGCCTTTTTTGGGAGACAGAAGTGTGTGTTTTACGGCCTCGATGTACTGTTTAAATGTAAAACGCTCAAATTGTTCAGACTGGTGGGGGGCAATAAGAGTATTGGCGAAAATGTTTCTTGCCCAAAATTGCTGAGGAAATCGTTTGGTCTGTGGGGCACCTTTCAGAATGGGTTGCGTCTGTACTTAGAAGTGCTTACAAGGCAGAAGACGGGCTTCCTCTCCGCAGCTGCGAGGGATGGCTGTGCTTACAATCTCTTTATCGAAGGTTCATTGGCGGAGCTGAAGCGAGTCCTAGTACGGCTGGGGCACAAAGGTTTAGTAGGCGCGCCATAATGTACATTGGCAGAACTAGGTAAAAGCTGGCGGAAAAGTAAACCTCTAAGTCCGTCTGTCACTCCGAAGTTAAGAACCTGGATCTTTTAGAAGGACAAAGGGGTTTTCATTCAAAGTTATAGTAAATTGCCTTTACTGCAGCAACAACGCATTTGGAAGCTATTTTGAGGCCGCAAGCCTCGTCAAATCTATTTAAACTTCCGAATCGCAGAGGTGAAAGCCGAAATATCTAGAGCACGAGTGGAAAAGCACAGGAACACGAATGGCAGTACGGCAGGCTTGTACAATACTTACTTCAGCTGCTCCCAGAGGCTGAGCAGAGCTGCAAAAGAAACAAGCATTGTCAATGTTACGGGTCACGCATTTGCTCGAGTTAGAGTTATTAGCGTTGTAAACTCCTAACCAGACATTTCTTGCCACACAAATTAAAAGAAAAACAAATTGCAGCGCGATCGTGCTGAAATTGAAAACGGAAAACCCCAGCCCGATCGCGCTGTGTGGAAAATAAACAGATAAAGTAGTCTGGAAATCATGTTGAAAACATGGAGCCTTGTATGGTTTTTAGTAGTTTACTGGTACTGTGTAGGTGGGCTAAACACCGGAAAAGGCATGAGGTATGCATGCCTTTCACAAATGAAAACAAGTGGATTTTAAAAGGCAAACCCACAAACCAATGTAAGTGACTGACTTGACATGGTTGTGGTTTGAAGCTCAAAGAGAGATTACAGAATGGGACGACCTCTTTGCGCTCACCCATAAAAACAGGTCCATCCTACAAGGATATGGCACTGTTTTTCTCCTACCACAGCAGTGGCACACTTTAGTCAGTCATGCTGCAAAGTCAACATCCTTGCACCACAGTCCAAGAGTGTATGTGTTGCGTTAAGAATATGTTTTATACTTGACAGAACCCTTCTAGTACAAAAAACATCCTTTATTACTTTTTCCATGTTGTATGTGTGCTATAAATTACAGTGCACGTACCAAAGTTTTAAAAGGGTAGAAAAAAATGTCAAACTGTATGTCTACCTCAGAAGGCATGCCTTTTTGGTGCAAAAGATTTCCAAATTTTATCCACTTGTCTACTGGTCAAAATGGATTTGTCAAGGTATACCTTAGTTTGATCGAATTGTAGATCATGATCAGTTTCTCATCATGAAATTGCACACAATATCTTCTTAATAAACTGTTGAATTGCAACACGATAAAATGTTGTATTTCTACTTCTCAGTTTTCAGTGTCAAAGACTACCACAAAATAAAGTTTTCAAATTGTGCTGCCTCCTTCCTCGACCGTCTACAAACTAGTCATAAATAATTGCTTCCACCTATGAAAGAAGGGTAGGCAAGATTGGGACAAGGTCCTTAATTATCACATATTAATCAAATGCTTTAAATAAATAAAGTAGTAACATTCATATGATATATAAGTAGCATAGAATTCTTATGAGGCCATATAGGTGCCAAGCCAAATGCTCAGATATGGTCTTTGGGTCCTACTTGTCAACCTCTTTTTTAATGTTACTCTTTTATAATGTTACACCGAAGATGGTACTGATACTACAGCTGGAACAATGAATGCTCCTGGTAGCCATGATTCATCTTGCAAATATTTAGACGTACAGAACTAGGGCCAGATGTATGTGGGGACTGGTTTGTGATTACCAAATAGATTTTTTTTGTGATTCGCTATTTATTAGTCTCAAACACCCATGTACCAATGTGTGATTCACACAATACGCGAGTCCCAGTGTTTTGCAGATAGACCTACCCCACTAATATTCATGAGGTAGGTCTTGCTTTGCAACCCACTGGGAATCGCTACAGGGGTGGTGGCCTGCTGGGGTCAGCAGACCACCATGTCTGTGATTGCTTTTAAAAAAAGCTTTTTTTAAAATGCATCCCGTTTTCCTTAAAAGAAAACGGGATGCATTTCAAAATGAAAAATGAAAAGTTTTCTTTTCCTTTTTTAAGAGTAGGCAGTGGTCTGTGCTCTTAAAAAATGTTTTGACAAATATTCTCAAAGCGGAAGTGGTCAATGATACTCATTCCTAATTGCGAATGGGTTATCACCAACTTGAAGTTGGTGGTAAAATGTTTTGCTACTGCATTTTGGTAGCAAAACATTCACACATACCACTGAGATTCGGTATTGGAAAGGGTTGCCCTAAATACACCCAACTGAAACCTGGATCACAAACCCAATGCCAAGAGGGCTTGGTACATCAAAAATTACTTTTATGTAGTCGCAAACAGTCTGATCTTGCGAATTGAACCATTTGCAACCTCAAAACAGCTTTGTACATCTGGCCCAAAGTGCTTAATTTACCATTTGGTGAAAACATGCTTTTGACACTACAGTTAAATAGCAGTGCAAAAATGAAAAATTTGAGCGGATATTGCAAAATTTGGAAGTGCCTGTTTACTGTGTAAATTTAGTAAATGCCAGCTGGTACCCACTACACAAGCCAACACAAAATGAGCTTAGTTTTGGTTGTGTGAAGGTCTCATCTTTCCATAAAAACAAATGTTAGAAGAAAACTATTGACCAATTAAATCCCTGGTTTCTAAAAATAGTTTGAGAAAAATGTTCTGTCCAGATGCTCTAGACCCGCAGCTGTCCCCACCAATATCTCAGAGGTTTTCAACAGAACCCCGGTCTTATATCCATTATATAGGAATGCCATGTAGCAATAATCAAACATTACATAATGTTTACTATGAGTTATTGGTTGCCCGTTTGGACACCATACCAACACACTGTCATTACAACCTTAACCAGTTTAGTTTAGTTGAGTTGCCCCATCTGGCTCTTGTTGCACTAGTTTTGTGAAAGTGATGCATTTGGGAGATAAAAGTAATTCTTTGGAGCTCCAGGGTATTTATTTATTCCCAGCAAGAAAGAACATCAGAACTATCTTAGATTTAGATAGAAAGCTAACAATATTGGAGCAAGGGCGTTCTGAATGACCTAAACATCTCACATTATTTACAACAGTGCCTTTCGGAGACAGCATACCTTCTTCCTGGGATCCATCTTTACCCCTGTCTTTGTTACAGGATGCTTCAGGATCCCCCACCATCTAAAACATTACTTAACCTTCCGTTGGTTTGATCTATACATTACAGAATGTGATGATTAAATAAGAAAAAACAATCTAAGTACTCAAGCCAACAAAGCCAACTGGCCAGATAGCTGGCTACACCTCTGGTGATCACCTGATTTATAAGGAGAATGATCTCCTTTATAGCGAGCTCAAGCCTGGTTCAACCTGTGTGTTGAGGGTCCCCTAATGCCACAGCGCCTTCCTACTGGGTTTGGCTCATGACGTACACCTAACAGGACATCTGGAGCAGGCCAAGTCCTCTGCAAGGCTGGTCACCGACTGCTATTGGCCATGTAGGAAACACAGTTAATTGGAAGTATTGGTAGTCAGTTTGACCTGTCATTTCTCCTTCCATAAAGAATTTGGCACCCAGGAAGCAACACATAATGTTCTCGCATACAAAAACTGCTTGGTGGTTCCAGCTGTTGCTAGGTTCTGTAGCCTCTTATATTGTTGTGTATTTTGCAAATCTGAGGCGAGGTCTCTAATAACATCTAGCTCCACACTAGTATTACACTGTAGAGTCAAGAAGACAATGACTACAGTTGTTAGAATCTCTCCAGTAATGCAAAATGCTGAACATTTTAATCGATGTCCTAAACAAGCAAGCAATACATTATCCTTCCTTAGATGAACAAGCTGTTCAACTTTTGGTGTGGGTACAATGCTTTTTTTCCATGTCCAAGGGAAGCTAGATTTTACTGGGTAATAACAATTCAGATTGTTTTGTTCACCAATGGTATTTCATGGCCTTTGGTACTGTTTCTCTCCAGTTGTATTGCCTAAGTAGTCCCATTGCAACCCTGAATCTCAAGTGGTAGCTTGAGTGAACATTGAACTGGTAAATACACAATAAAAGTCAATGTCTAACTGAAGTTACACTTTATAAAATAATACACCTTTAGTCACAACATGAAAAGGTAGGGATGTTAAATAACGATTTCAAAGTTAGAAAATCTACTACCTTTTTGGTCTGTGATATTACCACAGATGTTAAGTTAGCTGTTTAAAAGAGGGCGTGTCCAAGATTGTGAATGAACATGTCTCACATTAGCCAACTCCGCTCAAGGTACCCCACTGCAATTATCCTTTGTCACAACCCCACACTGTAACCGCTGCAGGGGGAAGTGTAGAAAGCCAAGAGACTGCAAGTCCTGCCAGAAGCTGTTGGGTGAGACACTGCTGTGGTCGTGGGCTGCTGTGTGCTTGCATGGCCCTTGGGAGCGCTCCCGTATCTAGCCTCAGTTTAACCACAAGTCAGAACAGAACCCCACCTAGATGAACAGGAGGCAGCCTGGTGCACAAAACCTTCGGCATGGGCCCCAGCACAGGCACTGACCATCGGATTCTCCAGGAGGAAGCACAGAGCAAAGAGACTACAGGAACTACTGGGAGCCGGCTGAATATGCAGTGCTGTGGTCGCGAGCCATTGTGCAACACAAGTATACTGAACCCAATGTGGAGGCGAAGAACGATAAACTGACCCCAACAACATGGTGACTACTACACTCAGCGAACACACTGCCAAATTTGTGGACATATTACAGGCAGTCCTAGATGTGAAAACCACCCTGGAAACCAAGAGAGACTTTGTGCCAGTGGGATTGGAACTTCTGCAAGCAGATCATAAAAAACTAGCAGTCAGGGTGACGGAAAATGGACCCGAACTCACCATCATCCACCCCACAGTGCCGGATATGCAAGCTCAACTCCAGAGGCTGCGAGAGGAAGTGGAGTACCTGAAAATCAAAGCAGAAAATGCAGAGGGGGGCTCCCAGAAGAATAACATGAGCATAGTGGGCTGTTTGAATGTGTGGCGGACCCAGCATGGTTCTCGTAAGGGTACATAGGATACTGGGCATGCCACGAGGGCCTCCCCCAGGCCAGTGATGGCATGGCTACTAAATCACAGGGACAGGGACCACATACTTCAGGCCTCATACAGCAAAGGGCCATGGATGGTCAAAAACTGCACTGTGCACATTTTCCCTGGTTATTCAACAGAGGTCCAATGGCAAAGAGGATCCTTTCTGGAGGTTAAGCCATGGTTGTGCCAGACGAACATTTAATACTCTTTAATGGTTTCAGCCAAATTACATGTACTAGATGATAAGACCACCAGATACTTTACCACCCCCACAAAGACGTGGGCTTGGCTAGAGTCAAAGGGCATGATGAGAACAAGTGACAGAGAGAGCAGAATTAGATAGGCAAAAAGAAAGGTATGGGCGATGGTCCTCCAGAAGACCCAGGAGCAAATCAGCTACTGAACAGGCGGCCAAGGAATACACTAAGGTGCTTGCAGCACTGTAAAGGCAGCACAGTCCCCTGACAGAGACACTGAAACATGACGTCTTCACCCACCTGGAGACGGGCAGCAACAGTACCGGCAATGCCATGGCAATATTTAAGCAAGGTCCGGAACTTACACCAACGACTGCAGATTACATAATTTGATGTGTGTGAATTGTCGGAAGGGATCTGATTAGAAAAGAAGGCACTGTGACCCTATGATGTAGGGCGGGTGGGAAACCACAGCAGCAAGACACTATTGGACCACATTGTATTTCTTCATGAGATGGGGCTAACCCTGCAAAACTATACAGGATACTCTTTTATCTGAAATGGCATCATGTACACGTTGATGACCTTCAGTAGACAAACCTGATCGTACCAGAGCTAGCAGAACAAAAATCGGTTGCGTGGGATTACAGTAGGCACTCCATAGTCTGGCCAAGCCCGAGAAGTGTTGCTGTGGGTGGCTCTGGAATCCCATTTACCCTTTGTGCTGGCAAGGTCAAGTGGGAAGGGCAAGTATATTGTGGTGAAGGGCGTATCTGCGCCTAGCGTGGGAATAAACACATTCTTCGCCATTTTGATACCAGCCCTCTTGAACAATATACATGTACCTTGCATCTGGGGTGGGGGCTTCAATTATGTACCAGATGTCCATTGTGACCGTATACTTCCCCTTGTTGGTGGGCACACAGGCAATGTTTAGAACAATGGGCAGATGCCATCGGACTGACTGATCTGTGGTGATCCCTATACTGTGTCTCCCGGGTGTATTCCCTGTTCTCAGGACTGCCTGCACTCCATGCAGGAATATATTTATTCTATTGTACAATGGGCATGACCA
The DNA here is from genome assembly GCF_031143425.1 of Pleurodeles waltl. Classification (NCBI taxonomy): domain Eukaryota; kingdom Metazoa; phylum Chordata; class Amphibia; order Caudata; family Salamandridae; genus Pleurodeles; species Pleurodeles waltl. The sequence goes on from NC_090451.1 coordinate 561,358,850, forward strand.
ATAAGGTGATTGGTATGGCATACTTAAGCTGTACCCTATCTGATCACTAGCCACTTAAACTTTCCTTTCAGTGGGGTCGCGCATGACCACAGGTGCCAACATGGAAATTACAGCCAGAGGAGCTTAATGATGTAATCCACCATGAGAGGTAAATAGAGGAGAATGAAAACAGTGGCATGCACCAGTGTGGAGTGGGATGCCTTCAAGGTGGTGCTCTGAGGCCAATACATCAAAACCACCTATGGAGTCAAACATACACTGCATAGGGAACTGGTGGACATGGAACGAATGACAAGGGCCTTTGAACTGCAGGTCCTCAAACACGCCCAGGGCACGCAACAACTAGCACACCACGTGACAATGTACTGAGACACACAATTCACAATGCTGAGTGAGCCAGCTGGAACCATTGGGGCTGGATCATGTGGCAGCATGCAGAAGAGAACAATTCGGGGCGCTTACAGCCCTGAGTAATACACACTGATCAACAGCACATGACCCTAAGAGCAATGTGTACCCTGGCAGGGGAGATAGTAAATACAAGAGCAGAGATTAACATGGTATTTCATTGTTACTACGCAGCTTTATGCACCTCACCACATGGGCATGATCCCGACCAACTCCACAGTTTACTAGCTAAAATATTGCTCTCTGCAGTTAATGCCCCCCAGTGATTGGAACTCAAGAAACCAATCACAATTCAGGAGGTGAAAAGGGACATCCATCAGATGCATGAGGAAAAACACCAGCTCTAAATGGGTTACTGGTGGAGTTTTATGCAGCGTACCCACCAAGTGTTGCCCCCAGGCTATTAAAGTTATATGAAGCTGAGGAACATAAAGGCTGACTCCTCCTTTTAATGAGAGGCACAGATTGTGGTGCTCCTGAATCTGGGATGAGACCCGCTATAGGTGGTGTCCTACCGCCCCCTTTCATTATTAAACTTAGATTACAGAATACTGAGAAGGGTGCTAGCAAGCCGATTACTAACTTTGGTACAGACACTAGTAGACCAGAACAGTTTTACATCAGTGTGGAATTCCATCTTAAACCTTCGCTGCCTGTTTAGTGTTATGAACAGGGCGAGACACCACAAGGGAGAACATTGGATTGCATCGCTTGATAAGGAAAAAATGTTTGATATGCTAATGTGAGAATATCTGATGGAAGTATTGCAGAGAATCTGATTGAGTTTGGAGTTCTGTTGCGGGGCGCAGCTTCTATAAAAAGCCGCCATGGTGAGAGTGCAAAGGGTTGAGGTGAAATCAGACGTCATACACATACAGAGGGCCACCAGACATGGGTGCCCCCTCTCACCATCATATGTGCGGTACACATGTAACCTCTGAATTGCCTGCTGCACACAAAGGCCCTGGAATGTGGTATATTGGTAGACAGGACCTGGCAGTTAGGCCCTCCTTATGACAATGGCGGGCGGCAACGCCATCAGGCCGTCTGTGCGGCCTAAATCTTTCCGGCCCTATAATGGCTTCCCCACTGGGCCGACAGGTGGAAACAGAGTTTCCACCCGCCGGCCCAGCGGGGAAAAGGGGCTTAACATTGCAGCCGACTCCTAATGGAGCCGGTGGCAAAGCGGCAGTGCAGCGGGTGCAGCAGCACTCATCGTGCATTCCAATGCCCGTAATTCAGGCAGTGGAATACGTGATGGGGCTGTGCATAGGGGCCTCTGCCAAGTGCATGGGCAGGGTACGGGCCCTGAGGGACCCGCTGAGTCCCCCATTCCGCCAGCCTTTCCATGGCAGTGTTTACTGCCATGAACAGGCTGGCGGATGGGGACTCGTAATCCCCAGGGCAGCGCTGCCCTGGCGGATTACAACCGCCATGACCACCAGGCTGCAGGCTGGTGGCAGCCTGGCGGTGTGGGTGGTTTGACCATGGTGGCTCCGCCATGGTCATAATGTTGCGGTCGGACTGCCACTTTGGCGGTGGTCCGATTGCGACAGTTACGATCTAGTGACTGCCAGGGTCATAATGACCCCTTTAGTGTCTCTATATGCTGACAATCCATTGATCTACCACGTAATGAGATTACAAAGATTAGGAGACTACCACAGGTAATGGAAATGGTGGTGTCAGGGTTACGGGTTAATTGGAATAAGTCATGCCCCAACTGCTGTACTTTTCCGCAGCACTACTGATGATAATGAAAAACTCTTTTTTTAAACAAAATGGAATTGTTACTCACAAACTTGGTCTGGAGAGAGGGCTGCCCCCAAGTGGCACTTCCAACACAATATGCTCTGTTAACTCACATACACATCCCTCACCAAAAACAACTACAGCAATATCCCCTCTCACTATTCCACAAAAACAATACAGACCACAAACATCAGCACATCAAAGCAACACAAACTTACATTACACTTATCGTCATACCCACTCCCACCCTCAGGACTACACAAAGAATACAAATTCCATCCTATCTCTACCCCTCCTTTCTCACTCTTCACAAACACCTACTACAAGTACCCCAACCCAGCAACTTTCATTCACTCGCCTCTCCTCCACTGCACAATTTAGAGCCTTACATCATGGTCCACATGCTCCTCCACCACCCCTAACCCATACTCCATCCACACTAAACAAACGCAAACAAAATAAAAAACATGCCACTCATAGCAACCTCGCATCCCCTTGTCTATTACATAATAAAACTACCCTACAAAAAACAGTACACTCCTCATGGCTCTCTCAGCCACCAAGTCCACCACCCACACACACAGACCCAACAAAATGCCTTCTTAACCTGCTGGAAGAGGAACACTATATTGAAAAGCAAGACTATGGTGAGCCTCAAACAGTTATCGCAACTAGCAACACTCCTGCTTCAAGCTCACATTATACTACTTACCCTTCTCCTAAACAAAAAAACCCTACCACTAACACACCTTTTCTAAACTGCCAGCTCATAAATGCTCGATCACTCTCAAAAAACAAGCACCACATCTACGACCTGCTCACAGACACACAACCTGACTTACTATTCATAACTGAATCCTGGTTGGGAGATGACATGGCCCCAGTGTTGCACTAAGCCGTTCCTCCAGGCTATCAAACCATCGCACAAAACCGTATAGGCAAGAGAGGAGGTGGACTAGCTATTATATTCAAACAGGCATTGAACCTCAGTAAAACTGACAACATCTCCATACAAGGCTGTGAAGCCCTCCTTACCAGATGCCACCCTACTCCAACTTCCTCCTGTAACTTTCTCCTCCTTTACAGACCTCCACCTAACAACTCCACATTCCCGGATGCTTTTCTAGACACAGTCTCAAGCCTTATTACACTATACTCCAACCTATGCATTCTTGGGGAGCTAAACATTTGGTTTGACAAACCCAATATGCCCCATCCAAAAGCTATCACCACTGGCCTAGTCGCATTGAACCTACATCAGAGTGTACACAATCCCACACACTTCGCTGGTCAGATCTTAGATGTCATTTTTGCTAAGCCTGAAATACTTACTATTCATAGCATCACGCCAATCACTTGGTCAGACCACCATTTGATAACTTTCTGACATACAACTCCACAAATCAACACACCCCACAACTACTTACATACATACACCTATCGACCATGGAGCACACTCAGTTTGGATGACTTAGAAACACAACTAACAGCCAACACAGATCTAGATACAATTAATTCTGTGCCAAAACTTTGAGTGGCTACAGGAAGCTTTTGATATCCTAATACCACTCAGAAAAACTAAACACAACAAAAGAAAACCAACACCTTGGAGAAACAAAGAACTTAAAAAGATAAAGCAACAAATCAGAAAGTTGCAGCGGACCTGGCTCAAAACAAACAACAGTCAAGACAAACTGCAGCTACACAAACTTAACAGGATAAACAAATCATCAATCAAAAAAGCTAAAAAAAAGGTACTACTCATACAGAATTCATAATGCTCAATCTACAACCAAGGAATTTTATAAAATTCTCAATGAATTTCGAAAACCTATTTACATGGAAGGAAGTCATCCCACTACTCAAGATTTCACTAACAAATTGGCAACTCACTACACAACCAAGGCAGACACATTGGACTCCTATTTAAAACAGAAGAAAGTCATCAGCACCAACCCCTTTCCTAAAATACCCTCTAAGAATAAACCAACCCAACCTCTACAGTCAATCAATCAATCAATCAGTCCATTTATAGAGCGTGCTACTCACCCGAGAGGGTCTCAAGGCGCTGGGGGGGGGGGGGGGGGTGTTACTGCTGCTCGAAGAGCCATGTCTTGAGGTGTTTCCTGAAGGCGAGATGGTCCTGGGTAGTTCTTAGGTGTGCAGGGAGGGAGTCCCATGCTTTGGCTGCCAGGTCGGAGAATGATCTTCCTCTTGCGGTAGTTCTGTGGATCTGTAGGACAGTGGCGAGGGCGAGGCGGGTTTAGCGGAGCTGACGGGTGGGCGTGTAGAACGAGAGGCGGCTGTTGAGGTATTTGGGGCCCATGTCGTGGAGTGCTATGTGTGCGTGGGTGAGGTGCCTGAAGATGATCCTCTTGTTGATGGGGAGCCAGTGCAGGTGTTTCAGGTGGGCAGATATGTGGCTGTGGCGAGGAATGTCGAGGATGAGGCGTGTGGAGGCGTTCTGTATGCATTGTAGTCGTTTCTGAAGCTTGGTGGTGGTTCCTGCGTATAGGGTGTTTCCGTAGTCCAGTTGGCTTGTGACGAGGGCATGGGTAACCGTCTTTCTGGTTTCGGTGGGGATCCAACGGAAGATCTTTCGGAGAATGCGTAGGGTGTTGAAGCATGATGACGAGACGGCATTGACTTGCTTGGTCATCGTGAGGAGGGGGTCCAGGATGAACCTGAGGTTGCGTGCGTGATCTGAGGGGGTTGCTGCAGTGCCCAGCGCCGTGGGCCACCAGGAGTCGTCCCAGGCAGATGGGGATTGTCCGAGGATGAGAACCTCCGTCTTGTCTGAGTTCAGTTTTAGGCGGCTGAGCTTCATCCATTCCGCGATGTCTTTCATTCCTTCCTGTAGGTTGGTTTTGGCGGTGGCAGGGTCTTTGGTGAGGGAGAGTATCAGCTGGGTGCGATGGCGGCGAGGGGGCTCATGTAGATATTGAAGAGGGTTGGGCTGAGCGAGGATCCTTGGGGGATGCCGCAGATGATCTCGGTGGGTTCTCAGCGGAAGGGAGGGAGGTGGAATCTCTGGGTTCTGTCGGAGAGGAACGACATGACCCAGTCCAGGGCCTTTCATAGGATTCCAGTGGTGCGGAGGCGGGTTATTAGGGTGCGATGGCACACGGTATCGAAGGCTGCCGAGAGGTCCAGGAGGATGAGGGCGGGTGTTTCTCCATTGTCCATCAGGGTCCTGATGTCGTCGGTGACTGCAATGAGGGCGGTTTCTGTGCTGTGGTTGGCTCGAAATCCAGATTGGGATGGGTCGAGCGAGTTGTTAGCCTCGAGGAAAGCGGTCAGCTGCTTATTGACGGTCTTCTCGATGACCTTGGCCGGGAAGGGAAGAAGAGAGATGGGGCAGAAGTTCTTCATGTCATTGGGGTCTGCCGTGGGTATTTTCAGGAGGGCGTTGATTTCTGCGTGTTTCCAGCTCTCGGGGAAGGTGGCTGATGCGAACGAGCTGTTGATGATGTTCTGGAGATGGGGTGCGATGATGGTGTCGGCTTTGTTGAAGATGTGATGGGGGCAAGGGTCCGAAGGGGAGCCGGAGTGGATGGTGTTCATGATGCTTCTGGTCTCTTCTGAGCTGATAGGGGTCCAGGAGCTGAGGGTAGTGGTGGGAGCTGCTGGTTCGGTGGTAGGAGGCGGGGTCTGGGGTCCAAAGCTGTCGTGTAGATCTGCGATCTTTCGGTGGAAGAACGTGGTGAGGGAGTTGCAGAGTTCTTGTGATGGTGTGATGTCGTTGGAGCTGGCGCTGGGGTTGGACAGCTCTTTGACGATGTTGAAGAGTTCCTTGCTGTTGTGGGTGTTGTTGTCTAGTCGCTCTTTGAATGATGTCCTTTTGGTGGAGTGGATCAGTTGGTGGTGTTCCCGGGTGGCGATCTTGAGGGCTGTCATGTTTTCTGTGGTTCGTTCGTTGCACCAGGTTTTTTCGAGGGTTCAGCAGGATTTCTTAGATTCTTTCAGGGCGTCCGTGAACCATGGGGTTTTCCTGTTGCTGGTCCCGCCTGTTTTTTTTTTAAGTGGTGCGAGGTTGTCGGCACAGTTGGTGATCCACTGTGTGAGGCTGTGGGCTGCGTTGTTGACGTCAGTGATGTTGGCTGGTGGGTTCTGGTTCAGTGTTGAGAGGAGCTGGTCTGTGGTGGTTATGCTCCAGCATCTGCGCGGGATTTGTTGTGTGCGATGGTGGTGAGTCTCCTGTTTAAAGGTGAAGTGGACGCATCTGTGGTCGGTCCAGTGTAGTCCGGAGGAGTGGCTGAAGGAGACGTGGTTGCTGGCGGAGAAGATGGGGTCGAGTGTTTGGCCAGCGATGTGGGTGGGGGTGCTCACCAGTTGCTTGAGTCCGAGGTTGTCGAGCAGGGTTGTGGTGTTGTTGTCATTGTTTTTCTCCAGGTGGAAGTTCAGGTCCCCGAGGAGGATGTATTCTGGTGAGGCTAGGGCATGCGGGCTGATGAAGTCTGCAATGGTTTCGCTGAATTGCGCGCGTGGGCCCGGGGGTCTGTAGATGAGTGTTCCTCTGAGGGTGGTTTTGGGGTCGGTGTGAATCTGGAAGTGTACGTGTTCGGCGGCGAGGGGTGTGTCTTCGGTGGTGGTCGTGATGTTGATGGTGTTCCTGTAGATGATGGCGATTCCTCCTCCGGTTTGGTTGACGCGGTCCTTCCGGAGCGATCTTGTAGCTGTCGCGGATGGCTATGGCGATGTCTGGGGCAGAGGAAGCGTTCATCCAGGTTTCTGTGATGAAGGCGACGTCTGGTGCTGTTGTGTCCAGGAGGTCCCATAGTTCGATGGCGTGCTTGTGGACAGAGCGTGTGTTGAGGAGGATGCACTTGAGGTGCAGGTGGTGGTTGTTGTTGTTGCGAGGGCCGATGGGTGGTCTGCAGGTTCGGAGGCATGTGTATTTGCAGGCTTGACAGGTGAAGGGTCCATGGGTTCGCTTTGGGCTGGCTTGGTAGCAGGTGGCTGTTCGTCCGGCGTTGAGGGAGGCGGAGTCGTATCTCAGTCGGGTGCTTTGTGTGCAGTGGGGGCCAGGGGTTCTGGCGCTGGGTGCGGTCCAGGTGCGGACGGGCACAGACGGGCTTACCTTTGGTGCACCAGCACAGCGCCACCATAAGAAGGTAGGAGGGGAGGAGGGGTCGGCTGGGAGGCGGGAGGCGGGAGGGTAGGGCAACGAATGGGAGCAGGGGGGGCGGGGCCGCACGGGAGGCAGCGGCGGGAAAACAAAAACGGGGCTGAGGACTAAGCAGGCGGAGCAGGGGGGCGGGGCCGCACAAGAGGCAGCGGTGGGAAAAATAAGAAGAAAACGGGGCTGAGGACTAAGCAGGTGGAGCTGCAGCGGTGGGGAAGCGATCTACCCAAGGGTCAAGGGTCGCTGTCTCCACCGCGCAGCGGCCGCCATAAGAAGGTAGGAGGGGAGGAGGGGTCGGCTGGGAGGCGGGAGGGTAGGGCAACGAATGGGAGCAGGGGGGCGGGGCCACATGGGAGGCAGCGGCGGGAAAAGAAAAACGGGGCTGAGGACTAAGCAGGCGAAGCAGGGGGGCGGGTCGCACGGGAGGCAGAGGCGGGAAAAAGAAGAAGAAAACGGGGCTGAGGACTAAGCAGGTGGAGCTGCAGCAGTGGGGAAGCGACCTACCCACAGTCCTTCAAACAAATATCCCAGGGTGAATATATGGATTTGGTCAAAGCAAGCTGACCTTCTGGTTGCCCTTCTGACCCTTGCCCACCACAAATCTTCAAGAACATTCTTCTATCTACTTCTGCTGCCACACCCGTAAGAAGAATCATCAACAACACTTTAACTTCAGGAACTTTTCCTGTAGACCTGAAAAAGGCATGCATACGACCTTTATTAAAGAAAACAAACCTAGACCCGCAAGACCCCAAAAACTACAGACCAATCACAAATGGACCTTTCCTGGGCAAATTGATAGAAAGAGCAGCATTCGCTCAGATGTAACAATTCATTGAAGACAATTCTATACTTTCAGACTTCCAAACTGGATTCCGCCCAGGAAGAAGCACTGAATCGGCACTCATAGCAATCTGGGATGATCTTAAAAACACAGTCGACCAAAATGGAGTTGCTGCACTACTTCTCTTGAACCTCTCAGCTGCCTTTGATACGGTTGACCATGACACCCTAATTCAAAGACTCCAAGAAGCCGGCATACAAGGGATTGCTCTCGACTGTATTATTTTCTATCTTCAAAAAAGATCGAATCTCATCCACTCGCCCCCCTTCTCGTCCGAACCCTACCTCACAAAAGCAGGGGTCCCCCAAGGATCAAACATCTCACCTTTGCTTTTCAACATATACATGATATCTTTACCAAAACTGATCAATGATTTCCATCTCACATGCTACAACTATGCAGATGACACACAAAAGTAGAATGCCCCAAAAACATTGAAAACTCACAAAATCTTCAGGTGCCTCAGAGCCATTGATCAGTGGATGACCTGAAGCCATCTCAAACTAAATACCTCCAAAACAGAAATACTCATATGTGGTGACTGGAAAAATTATGACCCTCTGTGCGTCTGGCCTGACGATCTCGGACCATCTCCTCAATTATCCAAGGAAGTTAAAAACCTAGGAATCACCATGGATTCCAAGTTAACTATGAATGCCCAACTGGACAAATTAGCACGAACAAGCTTCATCACCTTGAAGACTTTACGACGCATCTTCCCCCACCTCGGATTTCCACACAAGGTGCAAGCTACTATCTCGCTTGTACTATCCAAACTGGATTATGCCAATGGTCTCTACCATGGATCATCTCTATCTGTTATGAAAAAACTACAACGTATCCAGAATTCCGCAGCCAGGCTACTATTACATGTAAAGCCGCAAGCCCACATCTCCCCTGCCTTGAGAGCACTACACTGGTTACACGTTGCCAGAAGAGGCACTTTCAAGCTGCTTTGTATCACCTACAAAGCTATACATGGAACAGGACCACTTTTTATCAGAAACAAAATAACCAAATACATCCAACAAAGAAACCTCCGCTCAAGATTGGCACCCCGCCTTAGAACACCACCATACAAGAAAAAGACTATAGGTGCTACATCCTTCTCCGTTCAAGCAGCCACACTATGGAATTCATTACCCCAACTATAAGAGCCACAGATAACTTTCTTGTCTTCAGAAAACTACTCAAGAGTTGGCTCTTTCCTTCACAACCACCATATTCAAACAACTATGAACTGCATATGCCTATGTTGATAAATATTTTTTGCAGATTATGTGTATATTTCTAGTTGTGTATAGTTTCTTTAGAAAATATGTATTGCTACTATGTCATAACAATAAAATACACACACGCTCTTTAAACCTGTTTGACTAAGTATATTTTACCCATGGTTCTAATTATGTATTGTATGTGCATATGTGTGTGTATTCATGTGTGTGTGTGTGTATGTGTGTGTATATATATATATATATATATATATATAAGTATGTATGTGTATATGTTGTTTCTGTGCTTGGCATGTTAGTGGGTCATTGCATGGCTCCTGGGTGGGTTGTTATACTAGATATCTATGAATTCCTTCTCTCATCTTATCTACCCATCATCATATGTCATGTCTCTATCAAACTATCCTCCATTCTCACTCTGACTCATCCCAAATCCTTTCTACTACTTTCATCTCCTAAATAACTCTGCCTAAGCTCTTCCCTCCGCTTCCACATCTAACTCACCAAACCTCACTCTACTACCGTGACCTCCCACACAACCCTACTAAATTCTCCCACATTTATCTCAACCTGCTACTATGCTCTCTCTAACCCTTCCACATACTCTTCCCTCCTCCACCCCCCTTTACTCATCCCAAGCCTTTGGGTTGAGTAAATTAAGGATATACTCCCAAATTAACACTTCTGGATTTCTTTCCTCCTCCACCCCTCCATTACTCCAGTCAATCTAACTAACAAACTCTCATATCCGCGGCTCAAATGAACTCATAATAATACTAAAACTATACTCATTATTTCCTGATACTAATCCATCACTAATTCTTGTTGGGTTCCAGAGTAGCGTGCTACTCACCGAAAAGCGCTTCGACGCCTCGTGAGGGGTAGTAAGAGCTATATCAATACGATACAATACAATACAAAGGGGGCCTCGGAACTCCCATTTACAAGCGTTACTACGCTGTGGCACAACTCTAATGGCCTATGTGATAGCAATACTGAGAGATAGGGAGACACTGGATGTGCAATCACATTTAGGACACAGATCCATTACACAGTGGTTGATGACACAGGTATGGGACGGGCAGATGCCACTCCTTTAGGACAGTAGCCAACGGATGCTGGATGACATATGTCATGAAAAAACCCACCTCCCTTGCCATATGCAACTGAATTATCTCTGAGGTCCCTGACAGACTCCGCCAGACTTATAATGCTGCATGCCACACACCACTTCCATGCGGCAGACTTACGCGAATGAGGGGATCTAATCATGGACAGAGGTATGAAAACATTTCAGGATGAATATGGTTTGAGTCCTGGGCAGTTCCTGGCGTATAGCACACTAAGCAGGATAGCAGCATCTAAATGGACGCTGGGATGAGGCTTCTAATATGTCAACCTTACTCCAGGCTGTCCTTACACATGGCAACATTAGGTGAGCAATTATTTGCCTAAATACCACCCTGTTACAACAAGCCAGATCACCACAGTGCTCGATAAAAGAATGGTGGGAGGAGCAACTAGGCTTGGAGATATTACCCGGTGACTGAGAATGAGGGATATGCAGTGTGAAACTATACTGTGGTTTACACAATTCAACTATGTACATCACACATAATTGCCAGTGGCACGGCTAAGGTAGCATCAGCACCACACAGAAGGAAATGACTATAAGACTTTTGGAAGTGGACAATGGTGGAAATAGAGGATTTGTCAGCTCTTCCGGCAGAGGGAGGAATGGGAATCAGATACACACACTGGAATGCCATTCTTGAAAAAATAGAGGCCAAATCTGTCAGTAGGACCACTTGAGGGGACTGAACTGGATAGTCATGGGATTTATAAGAATGGAAATGTGAGTTGGAAATGACGGTAACGAAACCCTCGTAGAGCCCTATGCGATCTTTGGCAGAAACAAACTTGAGTTGGGCCTGCCCAGAGCTCCCCTTGTTACCTGCGCCACCTCTACTGAGGCTTGATCACTGACCAGGGGACTCCCATACGTAGGGCCCTTGATGACATCCAATTTGCCCAATTAGTGAACAGCTAAGTCCAGTTCGGTTATGTGTTGTGTTAATTATTGCTATATTTGTCCATACATTGTAATTGACCCCTGTGATCATTGGACACAGGTGACTGGGATACCCACAGCACATGATTGCAACTAATGCTCGATCTGTGTGATTGTGAGAGAGCGTAGTTTACATAACCTATATTAAAATGAAATGCTTATATTAATGTGTAATGATGCAGCATAGAAAACAATAATAATAGCGGTTTTGCTTAAACATGCACCTAAATTGTAACCACGGTGAATGGCCACCAATGTATACGCAAACTAATAATAATGAGTAAAATGTTCATGTTATGATTAATTAAGTTTATATTAACATTTATGTTACTGCATTGATATTGAAAATCTTCATAGGCCTTAAATTAACGTAATCTGTGGGTTTTAGCTGCCCAGCTCTCATATTAAATGCATTTTCTGTTTTTCCAGTGTGCCGACTCGCAAAGGGCCATGACCCTGTAAATGTTCTTTTTCTTCAACTTGGAAGATGAATGTATCTATGTTGATTCCGTTCCCAAGCGCATATTTGGTGCCTTGGTTTAAGATTTGTATACAAATTGAAACCAATGTAGATGAATGTAATGTACAAGGACATCTAGACCGATGGACTATGGATCTGCTGACCCGAAAGGACGTGCCAAAGTGTGAAGTAACACCGGACGTGCCACTGCCGAAGACGTCAATTATGAAGACCAATCAAAGTGTTATGAATAAATTTGGGGTGACAATTGCGATTACCTAATGTTTAATTTGATAGGTTAAAGATAGTGGGGTATAGTAAATGACCAATAGAATTTTGGGGGAATGTACTACGAAAAAGGAATAAAAACCCATGTTACAGAAGGGTCATTAGAACTAGGTAGGGAATGCTATTGATTTTATCCAGAAACTCTGTCACTCTGTTTGGTGACTTTGAGACTTATTAAAACCATCCTCACCCATAGACTGCCCATTTTACACTTCTCCTCCTTATGAGGAAAGTGTCCCCTATGCCTTTAGTTGAGTTTAGACTGATGGCGTTTTGACTGATGTCCTGAAGACGAAGACTGATCCTGTGTGCTGACCTAATCCTTGGAGGGTAATTATGACAATGCAATTTGTAATTTGTCTGTTTGCTTTTCCTTGCTAGGTAGCAACTGCTCGTTTTGATAGAGACCATAGCTAGATGTTTTTCAAATTGGTGTTCTAAATTATTTTGCATGAAGCCCAACATGCTAATGCTAATCAGTGGTTAGGACAGGGGTTCACTTAAACTGACGCAAATAGACAAACGACTGACATTATGCTATGTTGAATTGACGTGTATTTGACACTTGCTGTATTCTGATCTATGTTTACGCCGTGCTATGTTCTGATGTTTGTGATTCTCGCGTTAATGAAATCTTATCACAGTTGCCATATCGTGACTATGCTATTATGCTTCTTGGTATTGAGATTAACCCTTTTGCTCGTAGATTGTAACCAATAGGGAAATAAAATACATAAAATTCTATTAAAAGTTGTGGTTATTCATGGCTGAAAGGTCATGGTTGCGTCGTCTGTTTGATTAATGTCTTTGACAAAAGTGAAGTGCATTGTTGTGATAAATATTGATGACATTATTGATATTTTGCTTGACATATTGATCAGCTAACTCGTCCTACGGTGTCTCTCAACTGGGTCACAAGATTCATTGGCCTAAAACGAGTCCTAATGTGTAATATATTAACATAAAAGGACGCATTAACAGTTCTGGTAGCAAAGCAACGGTTTTGGCCCTTTGGGGCCCTAGGACAGAGAATCATTGTTTAATTTGTTTTTCTGTAATAATGCAAATTGGAGGTATGATGGGTTTCTAAGTTCACCATGACTTTCCCAGGATCTCAGAGCCTGCCTAAGTGAGTTGGGAATGTTCTCGGCGTCATAATGTGTGTGGTATAGGGTTTCTGCGCTTGCTCAGCTTATGCCTTTTTGCAGGTGATTGTGAAATCTATGCGTATTTAGGTCAGGTAAATGTTGTTTTAGTAGGAGTGGGCGTACTCCGCAGTATGAGAGTAGGGAAGTCGGCGTACTTCACATGAGTGTGGCGCTTTGTGCTTAAAAAATTATCCACGTGGTTGGTTGTTTATGTACGGACCTGTCGCGGTCTAAGACTCCGGAGTATATTGACAAGTGTAGGAGACACTTGAGTCTATGTTGTAATCTGTGCGGTTTAATAGGTCAATCGGCCGTGGTTGACAAGTCAAGTTTGAGTCAAAAAATGCATGTATGAAACCTTCGAAGGAGATTTGGCAAGTTCTAAAGTGCACTAGGACGAACCATTGACAAGTCGAGAGTAGAATTTGTGGGTCGAATTCTGCTTGCGTATGCGGGAGCTGATCAGGAGAAAGTAGCGGCTGAGGCTTCAAGTGAAATCTCTGTTAAGTTCTGAAGCGAATGTGTTACCCTTCCTGTAGTAATCTGGCAGATTTGTGTTGTCATTTAAGGTGCTCGCAATAATTTGCATTAGTTTGTGTGGATTTAGTGAGGGGCGGACGAGCCGCAAGACTGTCAGCTGCAGTGTGTGAGTGTGACGTCAGTGGTGCTGCACTGAGATAGGTCAGTTGTCAAGAGGGGTCGCGCACGAATTGGCTGCCGTCCGTGAGACGCAATAGGTTGGGAAAGGTGGGTGAAGAGTGTCCTGGGAACTAAGTCACTTTCTGATTAAAATACAAATAAGAAAAAATCACAAAATGAATTTTTTCAAGGCATTTAAGAGCGCTCTGAAAGGAGACGCCTATATTATGGCAACTGACGGGGAGCCTACACCACCCGAGGGTACTCCGGCTTACATGGTTATGGAAGAGAAGGGTGTCGCGCCTTGATTATGGATGAAACAGTGGCGCAAATTAACAGAGAAGGAGGGATGTTTAGAGTTCCCAGAGCATGGGACATTCAATCCGAAGGTGCTGGAGAACTTAAGGTGGATGTTAAGCACACAAAAACCACCTCCGAGGCCAGCTCAAAATGAGGCTTTAGCAATTTGAGATTGGATGGCTCTTAAACATAGACAAGAAAGGTTTCAGAGAAGACTGAAAAGGGCAGAAAAATCCTATGCAGAGGCTAGGTGGGATAACGAGAACAAAATGTGGACATGGGGAATTGTAGACGGATTAAAATTGTTCCAAGCAATAGCACAAGGAGAAGAGACACAGGGGAAGAAAGCCTCCTGTAAAACAGATAAAGATTCTAATAAATCTAAAGAGAATAAAAGACCTTGGGAAGAGGAAGATGATTCAGACGATGAGGAATTCATGGACAGATTATTACATGATAGCCCGCCACCCTATGCGGTAAGCGATATCACTCCAAGCACTAGCATGGATCCTGGGAACCAGACGCAGGAGAAGGGAGTTACTGATACGGTACAGACCAGTGAAATTACTTTGATACAGAATGGTGTCAGTGTACCCACTGCACCAGACATGCAGATACAGTTGCAACCTCCACCGCAGATACAGAGAATCTACCCAGACGTTCCAGTACTTGAGACTACTACAAATCTGATAGTGCGCCAGACCCGATATATACGAAATCAAGGTTAGTGCAAATTGAGTCAACTCCGAAATTGCTGTCCCAGCCGCAACCACAACTGATACCAGGGTACAACCCAGTAGCTGGCCCTCCATTAGTACCTGTCCCGGGTACTTTGGAACAGACCTATGGAGTTACTGCTCCACGGAGTTTGGGACCAGGTCAGACACCTGCTGCCATATTGTTGCCAATTACTGTCGGTCCACCAGTGCCATTGTATGCTCAAGGCAAAACTGGCGTATGTGACCAGGGAGTAATGACCCAAGATGTGATAAGAGAAGGGTCTATAGGAACTCCCCAGATAATGGCCTCAGGAGAACAAGCAGTTGAAAAGCCAAGGTCTTTAATAGACCTTAGCCCAGTGGGAGCACCCATAGAAGCAATACGTCAAGCAGGGCTATGGGTTTTGACTCCACAAACGATGAGTACGAACGCCTCACAGTCACCAATGATACATGCAGGGAACATTTCACAGCAGGGTTTTACAGTGCAACAGCTAAACGAATGGCTAGAAAAGACTTATACTTTGCAAAAGACTACAGTGACTACAGTCGGACTGGAAAAGGAAAGGCAAGATGATTACCTAAATCTTGTAAGATTGGGGGCAGAAACTGCTGAATTAGTGGAAGGTACGATGGGAGTAAATAGATTGGAGTCATACACGGAAGCAGAATTGAGATTCCTGTGCCCCAAGATTACCAAAGAAATAGGCAATGTGCATCAGAGAGTAGAGAACCTGGCAGATAAATATAATATTGATATTGAAAACACTAAACATTTGAAAAGAAGCTACAGATTAGATTTTGACTCAAAAGATTTTGAGCACATGAGGTCTGCAGGAATGAAGGCACATTTAAAAGAATTGATGCAAAGTGCGCAGATTTGGGGTGCATTGGAAAAATGGGAAGGCAGGTGGGTAAAGAAAAGAGATAAGGAAAAGGGTGACAGTCCAGGGTCAAATCAAGCCAAGGCTTCACCCGATCTGGAATCAGTAAAAATATTACCTATGAGAGAAACAGCTGGTGGTGTGTTAGTTCATGTACCATGGACCAGAGGAGACATCCTATCTTTTACCAATGATTATTTATCCTAGATTGAGGGAGAAGCCGATCGAGTGGCATCAACAGACAGACAGGTTTGTGAAACTTGCAAAGTGTCTTTGGGAAGACTTGAATACTTTATTCAAAATAATTTTTCCGCCTGATTTGTGGCTTGAGTGCAAGAGAGGAGTACATTGGCCAACGAAGGAGCTGGCAAGGGATAAGGTGACCGGGGCACCCTCTGAAGAGGTGATGAAGTACTATCATAAGTTGATTGAGTTTTTGAAACAAAAGGTGTCGCCAAAGATGACTGATTGGCAGAAAATTGACCGGACCTCTCAAGAGGTTAAGGAATCAATACATGCTTATTATGAGAGATTGTTAAAGGCGTTCAAACATTACAGCGGTACCGAGACCATTGAGCCGAAGGACATGAACCTTCTTGTGTTCAGATTTGTTGAAGGGTTAAGACCAGAAGTTAGCCAGATGATTAAAAATCATTTGATTTGTTGGCAAGCGAAGCCGATTGATGAAGTGTTGCAGTATGCGAAATACTGTAGTGATGAGATTGAGCTGAAGCAGAAAAAGCTAAAAGAGAAAGTGATGGTGATGCAGATAAGGGCTGCACAGGCAGGAATACAGGGAAATGGAGTTCAACAGATGATACAGCAGCAACCGCAAATGAATGGTGCATTTCAGGCACAGCCGAGAGGCCGAGGTTGAGGGATTGTGAATCGCGATCCAGATCTAAATACCGTTGTGGTTTAAAATGACGTACAAGGGGTTAAAAAGATGTCGCCATGTCACGCGTGCGG
This sequence comes from Pleurodeles waltl, assembly GCF_031143425.1. NCBI lineage: Eukaryota > Metazoa > Chordata > Amphibia > Caudata > Salamandridae > Pleurodeles > Pleurodeles waltl. The sequence continues at coordinate 561,375,689 of NC_090451.1, forward strand.
GGGCGTGGGGCACTGGAAATGGGAGTGCCCGAATGTGTTGCAGGATGGTGTTGTTCAGCAAAGCACTAATGTCGGTAGATTGCAAAATGTAAGAGGTCCAAAACTGAGACATCAAAACCCGAATTTTCAAAATAACCTGGTACAGATGCAAGGGGTACAGCCCATGCAGCATATGCAAATGCCGCGTTTCCAGCCAGCGCAAATGCAACCAGAACAACAACAGGTTCCCATGGTACCTAGACAGCAAATGCAATTACCAATAGCTCCGATGGGACAGCAACAGGTGATGCTTCCTCAACAGGTCACAGGCCAGGTAATGAGTCAAAATAATACAGTACAGCAATTCCCGTTACGAGGCGAAAATGGCATGAATGGAGAGTGGTCAGATGATAGCTCAGATAGCAAAGAGTGCAGGCTTGCAGCATCCCTAGAGGTGGATCAGAGGGGTCCATATGTGGAAGGAAAGGTAATGGGTTATAAAGTCTTGTTTTTGGTAGACACTGAAGCTACACGCTCTACAGTCAGGAGTGCAGAGGTTCCGAAACTACCACTTTCTGGACATACCATAAGGGTGGTCGGAGTTGCAAACCGATATCTGACAAACCTGATTACAGATCCAGTACAGGTTGAGATTGGCAACTTCCAGGGGCTACATAGGTTTGTAGTCTGTGATTCGAGTCCAGTATCCCTACTGGGAAGGAACTTATTGTGCAAGACAAAATGTTTGATTACCTTTTCCAATGATGGAATCGAAGTACAGACAAATAGTGAGTATGAGGGAGACGAAGTACAGTTTTCAGAGGAAGAGACAGGGACGGCAAATGAGGATTATCCTTTGATTACCTTGTACCCAATGCTTACAATGATTGACCTACCTGTTGAGTTACAAGGAACAGTAACAGAGAAAGTATGGGATCTGACAGGAAAAGAAGTGGGACTAATAAAAGGCCTGTAACCAGTTAAAGTACAAGTGAAGCCAAATGCAGTGTTTCCCCAGGTGCCACAATATCATATGGCACAAGATGTTCTTATTGAAGTGTCACAAATAATTGCAGATTTTCTGAGACAAGGAGTCCTGAAGGAAGTTGTGAGCAGTCCATGTAATTCTCCAATAATGGGTTTGAAAAAGCCCTGTGGGAAAGTCCGAATTGTGCAGGAATTGAGAAAAATAAATTAGATTGTGGTAAAATGTTGCCCCATAGTGCCCAATCCAGCAGTGATCATGTTTCAGGTTCCATGTGATGCTGAGTGGTTCACCGTTATAGACCTGTCACAAGCCTTCTTTTCGATACCTCTCCATGAGGATAGCCAATTTTTGTTCAGTTTCAAATTCCTGGATAAGGTGTACAGTTGGTTCAGAATTCCTCAAGGGTTTTCTGAATCACCGTCCATTTTCAATCAGATATTGAAAAAGGATTTGGAATACTTAGTACTGCCTTTTAACTCAACTCTAGTGCAGTACATCGATGATTTGCTGATTGCGTCCAAAACAAGGGATAACTGTAAATACGATACCATTGCCTTACTGAATCATTTGGGAAAGAATGGACACAAGGTGTCACCTAAGAAGCTGCAATACTGTCAGAAAGAGGTGAAATACCTAGGGCATCTAATCGAAAGAGGGTCTAGGAGAATTTTGAAAGAAAGAATAACAGGTGTACTGCAAATGAACCCTCCAACGACAAAAAGGGATGTCAGGATGTTTTTGGGAATGGTGGGCTATTGTCGCCAGTGGATACCCAACTTCTCAATCATCTCAAAACCACTGATAAAATTGACAGGCAAAGAGATCAAGGATGAGCCATATACCATAGCTTTGTCCAAAGAAGAGCTTGAGTCATTCATAGAATTGAGAGAGTGCATGTGCAGTGCACCAGGGTTCGGTATGCCTGATTATATGAAGCCTTTTCTACTGTTTTGGCATGAACGTGATGCTTGTTCTTTGTCTGTCTTGACACAGGTCCATGGAGGTGCAAATCGCCCTGTAGCATATTTTTCAGCTACCTTGGACCCCGTCGCAGCAGCCTTACCGGGTTGTTTGCGCGCAGTTGCAGCAGTTGGTCAGAGCCTTACGCAGTGTGAAGGCATAGTCATGGGATATCCCCTAATAGTAATGGTTCCACATTCAGTTGAAATTTTGTTGACTCGAACCAAAACTCAGCACATGACAAATGCTCGTCTTACCAAATATGAGACAATCATACTGGGGTCACCGAATGTTTCGCTAAAACGATGTACTGTATTGAACCCGGCAACTTTACTTCCTGCTGAGAATACTGAAATTAACAATGAGGAAGAATTTGAACATGACTGTCTTGAGGTAACGGAATTATGTACCAAACCACGACCAGATATTCAGGACACACAGCTGAAAGAAAATTACTGTATCATGTTTGTCGATGGGTCCTGTTTAAGAGATTCTGTTGGAACACTGAGAGCTGGTTATGCTGTATGTACCATAGCTGGTATCATTGAAGCTTCCTGGCTCGAGAGAGTGTTTTCCGCACAAGTCGCAGAATTAATTGCCCTTACTAAAGCATGCCACTCAGCTGTGAATCTGAGGGTCTCTATTTATACTGACAGCAGATATGGATTTGGAATTGTACATGATTTCGGCCAACTGTGGTCACAGAGAGGTTTCATGACCTCTTCTGGTTCTCCTGTGAAAAATGGTGAACAAATAAAGGATTTGTTACATGCAATTCAGTTACCTCTTGAAATCGCCGTGGTGAAATGCAATGCTCATGTTAAGTCACAAGACTTTGTGTCCATGGGAAACGGTTATGCAGATCAAGTCGCAAGGCTTTGCGCATTGAACTGTATATCATTCAAGTAACAGTGGGAATTGTTACCGCAAACTGAAAATGACATATGTTTGAACCTCGCATTAAGGGTGGTTGATACCCTAGATGAGTTAAAAACATTACAAAGTCGTGCTAGCAAGGAGGAAAAACGTTCCTGGCAAAGAATGCAATGTGTACAGAGGGCCGATGATTTGTGGGTCTCAGAAGAAGGGAAATTAGTCTTGCCAAACAGCCTTCTGTCCCAGTTTGCCAGGCTATACCACGGACAGGCTTACCTTGGGAGAGATGCAATGATCAGGTCATTTAAAATCGACTGGTTCAACCCAAAATTCAGACATGTTGCATAGGTTACCTGTCACAGGTGCATCATCTGTCAACAGATGAATGCTGGAAAAGGAACTGTGGTAACCTCGAGCCACATCGGGAGAGCTGGTGGTCCGTTCAGCAAAATTTAAATGGACTTCTTTGAAATGCCTGTTTGTGGAGGATTGAAATACGTGTTAGTGATTGTGTGTGTTTTCAGTCACTGGATTGAAGCCTACCCCACAAGTAGGAATGACAGTCGCACAGTTGCAAAGCTGCTACTTAGGGAACTAATACCAAGGTTCGGGTTTCCGGTCTCTATAGAGTCAGATAGTGGCAGACACTTCAACAATGAGGTGATTAAACTCCTGTGTGCCACACTAGACATCGAACAAAAGCTGCATTGTAGCTACAGCCCTGAAGCATCAGGACTAGTAGAACAAATGAATGGTACTCTGAAATCGAGAATGGCAAAAATGTGCGCAGCTACCAATATGAAATGGCCAGATGCATTGCCCTTAGTACTGATGTCAATGAGGAACACCCCTGATAAGAAAACAGGACTATCCCCCCCATGAGATCCTCGTGGGCAGAGCTATGAGGTTGCCAGCAGTACCTGCGAATGCTCTAGTGAATATCACAGATGATATAGTGTTGGACTACTGCAAAGGTTTGGCTGATGTGATCTGCTCTTTCTCTCACCAGGTAGAGGCTAACACATTGCCACCGATTGGAGATCCAGGCCACACCCTACAAGCCGGTGACTGGGTGGTTGTCAAGAAGCACGTGAGAAAGTCGTGTTTGGAGCCACGCTGAAAAGGGCCGTATCAAGTAATCTTGACAACAACCACTGCCGTGAAGTGTGCAGGACTTCCAAATTGGATACATGCCAGTCACACAAAGAAGGTAATGTGTCCTGCTGATGAGGAACTTGAAGTTTCCGGCACAACAGTTCCAGAAGGAGAAGTCTCAGGGCCAGAAAACAGCCAAGAAGGAACTGAGACTACAGGAGTGCCCACTGAGAACAGCCTTGTCCCTCAAACAGTGAATGAGTTCGAGAGAGGTGACCGAGTGCCTATCTCAGTAGAGGCAGCAGGAGAACTAAGTCAAGGAGAGGTTCTCCCAGAAGTAGATGGATAAGGGTTAGAACTTGAACCCGTTACAGATCAAGAAGAAGAAGAAGGAGAAGAAGGGGAAATAATAGAAAGAGATCTGAGTGTGCCAGCATCCCCTGAGCCAGTTGCAGGTCCATCAAGTGAAAACACCATATCACAAAAGGAGGGTGATGTCCAACGTCCTGAAAAGACACATCGAAAGAAGACACATAAGGGTGATAACTGGCCAGAGAAACCACTCTTAAGAATAAGAAGCATACCAGATGAAACAATAATAGAGGAGACAGATACATCCAGAGTGGAAGACCTAAGTGAAGGAGAAGAGCAAGGCGAACGAAGGTTGAAAAGAAAAAGAGTGGCAAACAGAAGATATACAGGTCCTGAATGGGCGTATGCTACAACATCTGAATGGCAACAAGAATTCCTAGCATTCTGTTTTGATCGAGAGGGACCAGGCCAATACTACTGTACCTGAACTAATTCAAAGGAAAGACTTGGTTAAAATTTAAATTAAAAACTGAGGAAAGAGACTTATAAATTACCGAACGTGACATTAAAACCGGACTCGACTTTGAGACACCTGATTATGACAAGCTGCTAACCTGATTTGACAAAGGGGTCCTGGAGCGAGTGAAAACGCTGTAAATACACGAAGAGAGCAAAAGAGAAAAGTTCTAAATCATCCTCGAGTTGATTGTTATTCTGCTATCTGATTCTATACAGACATGGCTTATAATAGAGGTAGTAACAAGGGGAGTAAGGTGTGTGGTTAGTTAAGCCTTATAATAGGTATTGTGTGTGCGATAATAATTGTGGGAGTGATTGTGGGAATGCCGTGGTTGGAGAAAAAGACTATTAACGCTACTTCAAAACCTGAAACTACAACACTAACACCGTGGGAAAGATTTGAACAGGATGCAAGACACTTGCATGAGGGAACTAATTCAAAGGGGGAACTTTCTACTAATGTCTTCTATCGCTTGCTGAATGAGTATGTGGAGACCATGGATACGAAAGACTGTTATGTGTGCACCAAGATTCCTTCATCTGTGCAAGAAGGGGTTACCTACCATAGCCTTCCTTTGACCTACAGGATTAGCTGTAGTTTACTACTAACCAGATTCTATAATCAAGAGCATGTACAATATTTTTATTCAAATCTGGATGTTGTGTTTTCTTTTGTGCCAGTGATTGAATTCCTGAATAAACTAGCTAAGGAACATGATATAAAAATAGTTAGAGGATTCTTTGAGCCAACGCTTACATTTGGAACTGCTTATTCACATCGCAATAATTTGACTTGCTTACTATCGCCTGTAGAGAAAAGCTTTTTAGATCACACTGATGATAGACGCAAAGCATTGAAAGAGAGATTAGAAAAAGGATTAGAGAATCGCACATATGCAAATGATTATGCTTACACCGCAATCAGAACACAAGGCAAACTAGCTATAGATGCATTACATGTAGGTAGGCTTTGTATATATAGGCCAAAATCTGAGCAGGACAATTTGTTTGTGGGAATGAGTGAATGTAGACATGTGTTTTTGTTTCAGAGTAAGTGGACATTTATGTTGAATGGACAAGATCCAGCGATCCCTGGGATCTATTACATCTGTGGACTTAATGCTTATTACCATCTCCCTAGGGGATGGTATGGGACATGTTATTTGGAAATAGTTTTCCCAAAGATTTACCAGATTGATGACTTAAAACAGATACCTAAAACGTTGGAATTACAACATCCTAGACAAAAACGAGAATCAGTGGCTGCTGTCATTGGTGATATATTTGGAGCTATAATCCCTTCAGTAGGGGTTATCTTGAATTCTATGAAGATTCAAAAGTTGTCTGCTATTGTGGATAACATGCTGACAAGTTTTACAGAGGCTATACTCCTGATGGATACTGAACTTGCTGCAGAAAGAGCTATGACTCTTCAAAATTGGCTTGCTTTAGACATTCTTTTAGCAAAGAGTGGAGGGGTCTGCAAGATGCTCAACGAGCGCCATTGTTGCTCGTTCATTCCGGACAATAGTAAAAAGATTAGAGGTATGCTTACTAACCTAACTAGAGGTAGTGCAGATTTGAAGGACCTGAGGGAACCTGGAGTTTGGGAGAAATTTGGAAAGGGGATTGCCAGAGTAGGGAGCTGGTTTACCAACATTTAGAATGGGGTACTTGCTAAAATACTAATGGGTCTGTTAATTGTTCTGGCTTGTCTATTAGGATTATGGGGAGCATGCAAAATTAATGATAAGATTAAGAGAAATTGGACCAAAAGAACCAGAAGAAATGAAGAAAGTGAAAGGGAGAAAATGTTCAATGAAATCTGGGAGAGTTCACATAAGGGACAAGATGTTGAAATGCGCATTATGCGTAAAGTGAAAAATTAAAGATGAAAGGCTAAAGGGAAAGGTTTGTGTGATGACGAGCGTCATCAGAGGAGGGACTGAGAGAGCGTAGTTTACATAACCTATATTAAAATGAAATGCTTATATTAATGTGTAATGATGCTGCATAGAAAACAATAATAATAGCGGTTTTGCTTAAACTTGCACCTAAATTGGAACCACGGTGAATGGCCACCAATGTATACGCAAACTAATAATAATGAGTAAAATGTTCATGTTATGATTAATTAAGTTTATATTAACATTTATTTTACTGCATTGATATTGAAAATCTTCATAGGTCTTAAATTAACGTAAACTGTGGGTTTTAGCTGCCCAGCTCTCATATTAAATGCATTTTCTGTTTTTCCATTGTGCTGACTCGCAAAGGGCCATGACCCTGTAAATGTTCTTTTTCTTCAACTTGGAAGATGAATGCATCTATGTTGATTCCGTTCCCAAGCGCATATTTGGTGCCTTGGTTTAAGATTTGTATACAAATTGAAACAAATGTAGCTGAATGTAATGTACAAGGACATCTAGACCGATGGACTATGGATCTGCTAACCCGAAAGGACGTGCCAAAGTGTGAAGTAACAGCGGACGTGCCACCGCCGAAGAAGTCAATTATGAAGACCAATCAAAGTGTTATGACAAATGTGGGGTGACAATTGGGATTACCTAATGTTTAATTTGATAGGTTAAAGATAGTGGGGTATAGTAAATGACCAATAGAATTTTGGGGGAATGTTCTACGAAAAACGGATAAAAACCCATGTCTCAGTAGGGTCGTTAGAACTAGGTAGGGAATGCTATTGATTTTATTCAGAAACTCTGTCACTCTGGTGACTTTGAGACTTATTAAAACCATCCTCACCCATAGACTGCCCATTTTACACTTCTCCTTATGAGGGAAGTGTCCCCTATGCCTTTAGTTGAGCTTAGACTGATGGCGTTTTGACTGATGTCCTGAAGACGAAGACTGATCCTGTGTGCTGACCTAATTCTTGGAGGGTAATTATGACAATGCAATTTGTAATTTGTCTGTTTGCTTTTCCTTTCTAGGTAGCAACTGCTCGTTTTGATAGAGACCATAGCTAGATGTTTTTCAAATTGGTGTTCTAAATTATTTTGCATGAAGCCCAACATGCTAATGCTAATCAGTGGTTAGGACAGGGGTTCACTTAAACTGACGCAAATAGACAAACGACTGACATTATACAATGTTGAATTGACGTGTATTTGACACTTGCTGTATTCTGATCTATGTTTACGCCGTGCTATGTTCTGATGTTTGTGATTCTCGCGTTAATGAAATCTTATCACAGTTGCCATATCGTGACTATGCTATTATGCTTCTTGGTATTGAGATTAACCCTTTTGCTCGTAGATTGTAACCAATAGGGAAATAGAATACATAAAATTCTATTAAAAGTTGTGGTTATTCATGGCTGAAAGGTCATGATTGCGTCGTCTGTTTGATTAACGTCTTTGACAAAAGTGAAGTGCATTGTTGTGATAAATATTGATGACATTATTGATATATTGCTTGACATATTGATCAGCTAACTCGTCCTACGGTGTCTCTCAACTGGGTCACAAGATTCATTGGCCTAAAACGAGTCCTAATGTGTAATATATTAACATAAAAGGACGCGTTAACAATGGTATTACATATATTCATATATTGTAGATCGGCACTGTCTTCCATAGTTTACTTTCCTTGTTCATAAAAAAATAAACAACTACAATGGAAAAAAGCTAGCAGTTTTAAAAATTCCAGCTGTTTGGCCAAAATCTCAGCAGGGTGAATAGGATACTATGTATACTAGCCATGAAACCCAAATAAGGTTTCTGCCACTGGTAGTGCAAAGTCAGTTAGGATTTGTGTGACCACTTGATCTATGGCCAGGCACAAAACACTGGACTGTGTGGACAAGTATACAGGGAGGCTGGAAAGGGGGACAGTGCAGTGCTATAGTGATTCTGCATTTGTTACAGGTCAGACAAGGGTCAGATTCTTATGGCTTTATAAATTGCTCTCATCTTGAGTCTGTCCTCAATGCATGTCTTACTCACCAGGACCTTGGTTCTGTTACTCTATTGGTCAGGGTAGCTCCTTTTCTTATAAGGTAGTCTAGCCCTTTGCTTTCCAAAGAAGGATAGCAACTCAACTGATGGAGAATAACTTTGTTTTTATGAGTTTCAGGTAGTGGCATCAGAAAGCAAGAATAAATGTTGAACTGCTGACACTGGAAGTAAGCTAGCATCTGTTCAGGTGTGGTCTTTCAAATTCAAACTATCCTCCACAGAGAGTGTGAAAAGCACATTAACTGAATTATTACCATTCTTTGTTTCCTTTATGAGTACAAGAAACACATAGCAATTAAAGTGTGTATTGGTATGACATAGGCCAGACATCTCAAGTGAGATTAGATTGTTGCTGGTCAGAACCAGAATCATCCTACAATGGTAGACAATGGGGCTGGTTCCTGGACTGTATTTATGTTGCAGCCCAGAAGCCAGACACAGGAGAATTCCCTATTGGTTCTCTAAGCCTAATCTTAGGACAGTGGAGCCAGACTGGCCTTAATAATAGAGCATGGACCTTATTCTTGAGCAAGCTACATTGTGTGTCATCTTAAAGGGCTTCACATGGCCTTGATACATACTCAAATGAATACAACCACCTGGCAAACAGTGAAATAGAAAGGGAATAAAGGACCTTCGTTATGGGCTGAGAGAGTAGATACACATGTCTCTCAGTGGTAGTGTTAATAAAGACTAAGGGCCAGATGTACAAAGCTTTTTTTGCAAAATCGGACCTTTTGCAACAAGAAAAAAGCATTTTCCGATGCACAGACCCAATTTTGCATTTCGGTAATCTATTTACCAATCGCAAAAAGGGTTTGCGAGTCGCAATTAGGAAGGGGTGTTCCCTTCCTAATAGCGAGTCACAAAGTGATGTATGATTGTTTTGTGACCGTAAATGCGGTCACAAAACAATTGCAGTTAGCACCAATTTCAAATTGATGCTAACCCATTCACAAACAGGGAGGGGTCACCAGGGTGCCCCTTCCCCTTTGTGAATGGATGAAAAAATATTTTTTCAGAGCAGGCAGTGGTCCCACAGCCACTCAATATTTATAAGGTAGGTCGTTTGCGACCCCATTGGGAATCACAAACAGTGTCTTTGACACTGTTGTACATCAGGTTTTGTGAGTTGGAAATTGTGAGACACTAAGACTCGCAAAACCTGACATTTGTACATGTGGCCCTTAGTCCTTGCCTGGGGAGGGGACTGATACCGCCCTCCACCATCAGTGTGGTAGACCTCAGGCGCATCCGTAGTCAAGGACTAGTGCTCTGCTATGAGAGCAAACAAAATCATATGTTAGATCTCTAGTGGTCCTACACCATTTGATCCATCTGCCAGGGGCGTAGGTTCAGAGGGGGGGTTGTTACATCCCCCTAATAAATGTTTTTTGTGATAAATGTTTGGGTGCAGGTGCTTTCAGTTGGGTATGGTGAGGTGTCTGTTTGGCAAGACTTCAAAAATGTTGGTTATTTCACCAAATAATGCACTATCTCTCACCTATCTTCATTCCTCTCCCTTTCCACAGCCTCTTAAACCCCTCTTGTGTGCATTGTCATATAATGTATTTTAAGATTATGTGCCTGCAGGATTGTCGGGAAATCTGAAGCTAGCCCCCCCCCCCCCAATCATACTGACCAAGGTACGCCCCTACCACTGGCAGGTAAAGAATTAGGAATAGAGGGAAAACAATAGAAAAGCAGGGTTGCCTGACTCTATAATAGTACAGGGACTTTTGTCCTTATAGTGGGGTCTGTCAAAGAACAAGCTGACTATTGCACGATTTAAGAAGATTTGAAGAATTTGGACGCTGATGGTCTTAGTGGACATTTTCATGCTGTTCACAAATAGGTGATAAATCACAAGATCAATCATATTTATTCCCCAAACCTGGAGCTTCCTTAGATACATCTATTTGCCATAGAAAACAGTAATCATTTGCTTCCTCCTCGGGTTCTCTCCTATTAAACCAGTGGAAAAGATTTTGAAAGCCTGTTTCTTTTGAACTCAGATTAAGCACATCTTAGTTTTTTGGATGACAACATAGCTAAAATCTGTGCTATCAAGAAAGACTACTCTAGGAATCAATAACTGCCATTGGTCTTTCATCGGTATGAGGATACCATAAACTGGTCACATTTATTTCTTGAGAATGGACTGTAAAAAAGGCTTTTGGTCACTTACTTCAGATGCATCCTTCCAATCTCGATCACCTCCCTAAATAGAACATGAATCCTATACAGAATCATTTGTGAGCTGATGATTTTTATGTCGGCTCATGTCTGAAAGTCTGCCTTTCTAGAAGCAGCCCCCCTCTGACTGAAGGATTAGCAAACTGGAGGTCTCATCTTTCAAGGAACCATAAATCATCTGTACTAAATTTCTAACAGTGCTTGAATTAAACCATGAGATACTTTTTGCTGTCTGAAATCCTGATTTAAAGCTTCTTGAGATGAAAACCTTTACACTGTGTGTATTATTACTTTAGCTCTCTAAAATAGGAATTTAAAAGAGCAGTATCTTTCAGGTCTTCCAATAGTTTATTTTTCAACTAGGGTGAAGTTATTTCTGACAATGAAGCATTTGAAGTTACCATCGTCAAGTATCTATCTTTATGTACATCCAAATGTCACTTTGTAGAGTTGATGTTCTTCTGAGAATTCATAGTCATTTAGCCATCATTCAGGAAGAATGCTGCTTTTGGTCAGTTAGTTCTACACAACCCATGTGCTTGAAACCTGCTGTTTCCATCCTTCCACTCCTCCAAAACTTTCTTGTTTGGCTGCACAATGTATTTACCAAACCATTCAGGAGAAAAGCTGAGAAATGGGTAATTAAAACATTTTTACTGCCTCTCAACATTGGGTTTTCTTTTTGAACTATCCCTCGCATTTGAAAAACCACCACCGGAGGACGATCCTTCACCTACATCGCAGCAAAGAGCTGGAACAACTAGCCCCTATTCCGCAGACAAAGCCCATTGCTCACCATCTTCAGGAAGAACCTCAAAACATGGCTCTTCGGATAAGACACCACCCTTCCCCATCCTCTCCTTCACCCCCACACCCAAGCGCCTTGAGACCCTCACGGGTGAGAAGCCACGCTTTACAAATACTAATTGATTGATTGGAACTGCAAATCTTCCACTGAATTGGTGAGATTGGCACACCACCAAAGGTATCAGTTTTATGGAGTAAAGTGTCAGCAGAAGATACACAAATACCCAAAGACAACATTTCACAATTACTCTAGTTATGTGAGAAGTGGTTGGAGGTCTGTCATCTTACCTCATTACCTACATCGCCAGCAAGACAGAGAACTACCTATTAGCTCTAGGATTACCCCTAGGTGGAGAAGAGGCCTGCAAGTCAGAGAGGCAGAGGGTCGACTTGCAATGTTGGATCCCATTTTGTTGCTTGAGCTCACTGTGCTGCCTGAATGTGTAGAAGCCTAAATTAAAAAAGACCCAAAGCAGTTGGGTTCAAAATCTATCTCTTTCATTCAACAGCTGCAATGAGCCAAGTACATATTTGGACATGCTGAATTTACAAAAATTAAAGGTATGTATCTTCCCCATGCCCCCAATTTCCTGTATATTTCCTGCTTCCTTACTTATCTGATAGATCAAATACATTGCCTTTCTAATGTTACCACTGTTGCTAGGCATGTAGGCACAATACATTTGGCCCATCACTTGGCACACTCCACATTCCTCAGCAAGCAGAATATCAGATTCAATCCTATGTTGTACAACTATCACTCTCACTGATGTTATTTCATCTACAATATTCTCTAGGCCAGCTGTTGTTTTATTAGACAAGTCCTCAGTCAGTTTTGACAACTGATTTATCCTATAACTATTATGAAATACCCCTAGTGGTGGTATTATTATTATGAAATACCCCTTGTGGTGGTATTATTATCCCTGTTACCCTTTTACTAATCCAGCTGGCCATTCTCCTGTGCCTCATCATCCCTTTGTTTGCTCTAGATATTACTTCAACCAAATGTTGAACAAGGAATATCCTGGGCATAACAAAAGATAGGTAACAACTCCCATACCAAACTTGGGGAAGATGGGCAGATAGAATTAAGTTTACTTTGCACACACATATTGCATGACCTTTATATTTAATTACTTTTGGAGACAACCCCTCAACTTTTATTGGAACAATGTGATTATAAACATGCACATCACTATGTTTTGGCATGAATCACCTTGGTCACAATGCTGCCCACCATTACTCTTGTTCTATCAGTACACAATACTAGCATAGACATAAACAATAGGCTAGTCTGAGTTTCTATAATACAGCGCCATGTTTGAATGGACATGTTTAAAAATGACCTCCATTGTTTGAAATTGCATCTTGCTTATTCCGATCAATATTTAACATTCAAAATAAATTAATATTATTTTGCAGGTGTGAAAAAATAAAACAATATACAAACAGTTAACACTGGCCTGAAGTGCCATGTTCATCTTATATTGCAGGAGAAAAGGGAAGTTGAAAATATTGGTGCACAAGTGTCCCAACTGGCAACCCGGTGAACAAGAGCTGGCCAACATACGTGTGAGTCATTGTAAAAATATACACACATATATATATATATATATATATATATATACACACACTCATATGTACTCTGAAAAAAACAAAAGTTAGAGGGGAATTATAGTTAGGCTCAGTTTTCACTTGTAAAAACCTATAGAAATTCAGTAGGTATAGTTGACAGACCAAACTATAACTCATGCCCCCGCAATGCATTGCTTTGACTGCACATATTATATCACTCATGACATGGTCGGTGACATCACTAATGACATCATCCAGTGAGTTAGTGTAAAAAAACATTTACAAGAGTTAAAGATAGATAGTAAGCTATTTGATAAGTTCAATTAGTATTCTTTCAGTACTACTGATCAGTGATACTACTTATAATGTATGTCATCTTAGTGGATGTGTGGGTGTCTGCATTTGTGTGTGAGTGGTTGTTTGAGTGCATGTAGAGTTGAGTGAGTGGGTTTCGCAGCTGTTTTGCTGAGTGAGTTGATTTGAGTGTGGCTGTATGGATGAAAGATGTGGATGGGTGAGTAGTTCTATCTGTGAGTGAGTGGTTGTGTGAATAGCTCTACTGGTAAGTGAGTGAGAGTCTGAGTGGCTGTATGACTGAGTGAGTGGCTGTGTGAGTTGCTGGATGGGTGAGTGAGAAGTGGCTGTGTCAGTGACTGTATGGGTGAGTGTGTACTTGTATCAATATTGTTAAGTGAATATATGTTTTAGTTTCTCTATCACTAAGTGAGTGGTTGTGTGAGTATCTGTGTGGGTGATCAATCTATTAATCAATCAGGAATTTGTAAAGTGCACTACTCACCCGTGGGGGTCTCAAGGCACTAAGGAGGGGGGGGTGCGGGGGGGAGGTGCTGCTACTGCTTGAACAGCCAGGTCTTAAAAAATTTCCTGAAGGTAAGGAGGTCTTTGGTCTGGCACAGGTGGGTGGGAAGAGTGTTCCATGTTTTGGCAGCGAGGTGCAAGAATGATCTACCACACGGTTGTAGTTCTGCGGACGCGTGGGACGGTTGCGAGGGCGAGGTCGGCAGAGCGGAGATGTCAGGTCGGGGTGTAGAAGGAGAGCCGTCTGTTGAGGTATTCTGGTCCAGTGTTGTGCAGTGCTTTGTGAGCGTGGGTGAGGAGTTTGAATGTGATTCTCTTGTTGAGTGGGAGCCAGTGCAGGCTTCTCAAGTGGTCTGTGATGTGGCAGTGGTGGAGGTTGTCCAGGATGAGGCGTGCGGAGGCGTTCTGGATGTGTTGCAGCCGCTTCTGGAGTTTGGCCGTGGTTCATGCATAGAGGGCATTGCCGTAGTCCAGTGTGCTGCTTACTAGGGCTTGAGTGACTGTTCTTCTGGTTTCTGTGGGTATCTATTTGTAGATCTTTTGGAGCATGCGGAGGGTGTTGAAGCAGGAGGAGGAGATGGCATTGACTTGCTGGTTCATGGATAATGAGGAGTCCAAGATGAATGCTAGGTTGTGTGCGTGGTCGGTGGGAGTCGGTGCGGCTCCGAGAGTGGCAGGCCACTAGGAGTCATCCCATGCGGAGGGGGTAGAGCCAAAGATGAGGACTTTCATCTTGTTAGAATTGAGTTTGAGGCAGCCGATCTTCATCCATTCGGTGATGGCCTTCATTCCTTCATGGAGGTAGGTCATGGCGGAGTCCTTGGTGAGGGAGAGGATCAGCTGGGTGTCGTTGACGTATGAGATGATGTTGAGGTTGTGGGATCGGGCGATGTTAGCGAGCAGGGCCATGTAGATGTTGAAGAGGGTTGGGCTGAGGGACGAACGCTGGGGTATGCTGCAGATGATTTTGGTGGCCTCCAAGTGGAATGGGGGGAGCCGGACTCTGGGTTCTGACAGTGAGATAGGCAGTGATCCATTCCAGGGCTCTGTCGCAGATTCCTGCATTGATGAGGCGTGAGCATAGGATGTGGTGACAGATGGTGTCGAACGTGGCAGAGAGGCCCAGGAGGATGAAGGCCGCGGTTTCGCCATTGTCCAGTATGGTTCTGATGTCTTCGGTGGCAGCAATGAGGGCAGTTTCGGTACTGTGATTGCTGCGGAATCCAGATTGGGAAGGGTCCAGGGTGCAGTTCTCCTCGAGGAAGCGGGTTAGTTGTCTGTTGACAGCCTTCTTGATGACCTTTGCCATGAAGGGGAGCAGGAAGATAGGCCGGAAGTTCTTGAGGTCCTTAGGGTCCGCCTTGGTTTTTTTGAGGAGGGTGTTGATCTTGCATGTTTCCAGCTCTCCAGGAAGGTGGCAGACTTGAAGGAGCTGTTGATGATCTTCCGTAGTTGGGGTGTGATGACGGAGCTTGCTTTGTTGAGGATGTGGTGAGGGCAGGGATCACATGGAGAGCCGGAGGGGATAGTGTTCATGATTTAGATGGTGTCACTGTCGTTGACGGGGGTCCAGGAGAGCGGGAGGTTGGTCGGAGGTGAATCTGTGGTGTTGGTGGTTGCCGGGGGGGGGTCTGGGTGCTGAATCTGTTGTGGATGTCTGCAATCTTGTGGTGAAAGTAGGAGGGTAGGGAGTCGCAGAGGTCTTGGGATGACTAGATGTCATTGGGGTTGGAGCTGGGATTGAAGCGTTCCTTCACAATGTTGAAGAGCTCCTTGTGACTGTGTGCATTGTTGTTGAGTCGGTCTTTGAAGGCAATATTCTTGGCGGCTTGGTGATTGTATTGTTGTATGGTTGACTATGTGGGGGTGTAAGTAGTTGTATGGGCCAGTGAGCCCCTGTCTGAGTGGCTGTATACCTATATGACTAGGTGTGTGAGTGGATGTATTGGTGAGCAAGTGGGTGTATTAGTGAGTGTACGGGTATGTGAGTGGCTCTTCTAGTACTTGTATAGAGGAGTGGGTGTCTCAGTAGCAGTTATGGTGAGTGAGAGGATTTGTGTGTGGCTGAATGGATGAATAAGGGAATGTGTGAGTACCTCTATCTGTGAGTGAGTAGCTCTACTGGTAAGTAAGTGAGTGTGTGTCTGAGTGGTTGTGTGGCTGAGTGGCTAGATGGGTGAGTGAGAGGTTGTGTCAGTATCTGTACAGATGGGTGTGTGGCTGTTAGTGACTGGGTGAATCATTGAGTGCGTCACTGAATTAATGGGTGAATGTGTACTTGTGTCAGTGACTGTATTGGCGATTGAATATATGTGTTAGTATCTGTATCACTAAGTAGGTGGGTGTGAGTATCTGTGGGTGAGTGAGTGTATGTGTTGTTGTATGGTTGACTACGTTGGTGTGTAAGTAGTTGTATGGGTCATTTGTCCTCATTACAACCCTGGCAGTCGTGGAATATTGGAGGTATTACCGCCAACAGGCTGGCGGTACCTACCTCCACTATTATAACAGTGGCGGTTTGGCCAAAGCCAAACCGCCAATGTACCACACCGACCGCCACGGCAATAACAACCGCCGGCCTGGAGACTTCAGTCTACAGCTTGGCGGCCGTCACTAGGCCACCCATGGCATTATGACCCCGCCCACCGCCTTGGTTTCAGTGGTTTCAGTACCGCCACTAAAACCATGGCGGTAGGCACTATCAGTGCCATGGAATTCCTTCCCTGGCACTGATAGTGGTCTCCACCGCCCCTTCTCCTCCCAAGAATCCTCCACCACCCTCCCCTCCCTCTCCCGACCCCCCCGCACATTTACACACATACACGCACATACATACACACATGCATACACCCATTCACCCACGCTTTCATACATTCATACACCCTCACAGCAACACTCACTAACATACATCCAGGCACACACGCAATCTCATGACACAACATGCACATACACTAATTTTTTTTAATAAAGATATATGTACTTTTTTATTGATTTCAAACAAACACGAAACATATATATGCATACACACCAAACCAAAATAACGGATATTGAAACGTACAGTTGATAAAGGCACTGTGAGTTAAACTCCTTCCTTGACACTGAATGAAAAAACATAAAGTACAGCAATATATAATGAATTAGTATCAAGTGTAAAATGTAGAATGTAAGGTATAATAGTGATTGGGACAACCGAGATATGACCAAGGGCCTGATTCTTTCAGGTTTAAGTTTTGTGGGTAAAAAGTATGCCTGGGCCTTTGTACCGTGTGGTGTCGAATTTGAGAAGCTCCGCACTGACCTGTGGACTATCATCAAGTGAGGTGGAGGGGGTTGGAGGGCACATACACTCATTACACACGCATGCACGCATTCACACACAGTCACACACACCGCCACTCACGCACACAACACCCCCCACTACCCTCTGCTGTCGGAGCACCCAACTTATCTGCTTGCAGGGGGTCCTCTGGCAGGAGAGGGGACGTGGCGCTGCTTCCAGCAGCAGCATCCGCCAGCAAAACACTGCCAGGCCGTATCATGGAACATGATACAGTAGGCGGTGTTTTGCTGGAGTGGCGTTGCTGCTGGCAGCAGCGCCACCTTACCGCTGTTTGCCACCATGACCGTTGATGGAATTCTGCCAGTCTTTTGACGGTATTCCGTCTACGGTCATAATGGCATGGGTGGTCAGTAGCCACAGCGACTGTATGTTGGCGGCCGTCGCTGTGGCGGTAGGTGGCATTTGCCAACAATATCTTAATGAGGGCCGTTGAGTCAGTGTCTGGGTGGCTGTATGCCTGTATGACACCAGGTGTCATGTTTGTGGAGTTGCCTAGCTCAAGTAGTTTGGGCGACAATTTAGAAGGGGGTGCTCTCCTGTTTTTATTCATTTTATGATTTTAGTGTTCACACACTTTGTTAATTTACTGTTCTTTTACCACTATTGAGCTCCCCACAGGGGAACCTGTGAGAACTGTAGGGGTTGCTGTACTCCAGTCTCTGACCCTATTTGATTTCCTCCACTGTTTTGGTGATCACGCTTAGCAGGATCAATGCGTTGCCACACCCCTTAATGGAAGCACATTTAAATTGCCAACCAGCGCGTATGCACTTCGAACGTGCCAAAGGCAAGTCTGTCTGCCCCTGGATCACACTGAGCACCAGAGCCCCTGCACTTTCCACTATTATTCAAGCCACAAAAAGTCCTACTCAAGTGAGCAAATTTTAGCCCTCAATCGGTTTAACCCCAACACTAAGGCCCGTATTTATACTTTTTTAGCGCCACATTTGCGTCGTTTTTTGACGCAAAAACGGCGCAAACTTCCAAAATACCATTGTATTTTGTAGGTTTGCGCCGTTTTGCGTCAAAAAGCGGCGCAAATGCGGCGCTAAAAAAAGTATAAATACGGGCCTAAATGTGCCTGCTTTAATCTCTCGTCGGTTACTCCTTCAGCATTTTTAAAGGATAAGTGCCTCAATTGCTGATTTCTCCTCACTGTGCCCACTAACAGTCACACTCTAGTGCCTTGGGGGATTCACTCTGCCCCTTATATATCTTGCTCACCAGAGGTGATACCTAAACTGCGTTGTGCCCTTATTAGCGCCCGCTCCCTCCCTAAACACAAATTAGAGATCTTTTACTTTATTGATAATCAGAAACTCAGCCTTTATTCATTACAGAATCTTGGACAGATGCAGCTTCCACCCCAGACTTTGTGTCAGTAGTCCCAGTCAGCTTCTCAGTCCATAGACTTGATAGATTATTTAAAAAAAGGGGGAGGCCTAGTTCTGATTTTTTTTGTGACAATATCACCAACATTTTTTAAGCAATGCGTTCCCCTGACTGTGAGGACTTTCTGTTTAACCTTAAACTCAATAGCAAACTATCCTTTTTAGGTATTCCGCTCTATTGCTCTCTGTGCCCCACAGCTAGATGTTTAAACAGCCTAGGCACACTGCTTGAATCTACCTCATGTGCTAAACATATAACCATACTCATGGATTTTAATTTTCATCTTGAGACTGCATCAGATAGAGACACAGAAGCACTCCAGGAGACAACGAACAATCTAGGACTGGATCAGCTAGTTAATAACACCACACATTCAGCAGGCCACACATTAGAAGGTTTATTTACCAACTTTGCTGCCATCACCATTGAGGTCTTGCCTTTGACCTGGTCAGATCATCACGCTATCATTTTTAGCATTAAAACGTCTCAAAACTCCCCTCTGCACTCATATTTACTCTTATATTAACGGTCCCACCTCCTTTCGGGCTTGGAATAAAATTGTCTCAGAACAATTAAAACAATTGTTACAATCCCAACCTGATTACTCAGTTGACTCAGAGTTAGTCTCATTGCATTATACAGAGTGGCTTGACTCAACTTTTAATATATTTGCCCCCTTCTGGAAACAGAAATAAACCCTCAGGCCCCTGGTACACAAAAGCATTTAGGTTAGAAAAGAAAAAGTGCAGAAGATTTAAAAGACACTGGCGGGCTCTCTAAGAGGACGCTGAAAAAAGTTTATTCAAATCTGCACTGGCCAATTACAAGTCCCTCTTGCTCAAAGAAAAAAGTAACTATTTCACCAGGCAGATTGAGTCTGACAAAGACTTCACTTAGGAGCTTTTTAGAGTGGCATCAGATGTAACCACACTGCCAGACTGAAGAAACATCGATCACAATCGACTTTTCTGTGACAAACTAGCATGTGAATTTAGAGACAAGGTTCTGTTCAATCTTTTTATCAATGATGCGGTGGACCACTTGTTACACTGTAACCACGATGCTCCAAAATTAGCAGGAGCCCCTGTCCCCACTTTAATGTTCACTGACGATACTTTATTAATTTCAAGAACTCCAATGGGCCTACAAAACGAACAGGATGTTTTTTTTTTTTGCTCCAGTAGAGGACTTGAATTAAATCCAACCAAATCAAAGTTCATGGCTTTTAATCCACATAAATCATTCAGGGGGACAATGACCATAGCAGGCCACCCGGTAGAGAGAGTTAGTTAATTCGACTATCTGGGGCTTAGGTTAGCAGATGATCAACAGTGGTCGGCGCAGATTGGGAAGAGTTTGTCAGTCTTTAGACAGAGGTCAGCAGTGATAGGGAAGGAAATTGCCAATATTTCGGAAGGGGAGATCTCACCCACCATTACAGTCTACAAAGCAGCGCCAGTGGCAGCTTGCACTTATGGTGCTGAGCTTTGGGGGCACTCTAATTCTAGGTGCTTGACGACGGTAGAAAACCACTTTATACGTAATTTTTTGCGGCTGCCGATGGGTACTCCTCTTATACCCCTTAGATTTGATATAGCCCTAAACGAGGTTCACAATGAAATCGCTTTAAGACCTCTTATGTACTGGGTCCGTCTCTGGACTTTTGAGTATTTGTCCACCTTCCAAACAGCAACAGATGAGCTTCTTGTGGATGATTGTGCATTAAAAATCCCCTGGTTTAGATACATCAGAGACATGTGTAAACTCCTTAAAATGGAGGAGGTGTGAAGAGATCCTCACAACTTGACCAAGGAAATAAAAGTGCGCTTAAGTAGGTGCTACTGGGAGAACATGTTTGTGCAAATTTGGTCTAAAAAACTCAAGGTAGCCGGACCCTACAGTTTTTGGACCACATATGTAGCCCTAAGTTTGAGACCTATATGGATAATGTAAATCCTCCTTACACCAAAACCCTCTTTATTAAATTCAGATTAGGGATTCTCCCGCTCAAGACATTCACTGTGAGATGGAGCGTGGAGGATTGCAACCTGACCTTCTGTCATTACTGCCAGGAGAAACCAGAGACACTCGCACACTTTATGTTTTTTTGTCCTAGATATTTGGCCCCCAGGAAGAAGTGGATTATCCCGGTATGTAGGTTAATAGGAATAAGGGGACACAAGACATCATTACGCATTTTGACAACTGATACAACTGACAAGGTAGTCTTTTCAGTCGCGAGATACCTGCAAAACGCATGGGCTATAAAAACCAGAGAATTGTTATAATTGTGTATTTTAACAAATTGATTTTAGAACTATTTAATGTAGCAGTTGTTAATTGATTGGACTTAAGATATAGTGGCCCATTATATTTTAATATCTTAACATTTTAATATTTTAGGATTTTAAGATTAATGTCTGCTTTGCACTGTTTTAACAATTATGTGATTTTATAACTCACTCAGGGTCTCTTAATGTATTACTTGGCACTTCTTGTCTATCTCTTTCTCGTAATATTGTGTTGTATAATTATGATACAGTATTCATTGCATACTTTTATGGCTTTTTTAGCCGAAATAAAGTTATTATTATTATTATTAAAGACAAGGTCAGTCAAATCTATTCTAAATTTGAGCCGTCCAACGTTTCTGAGACTAATGATAATTCCTCCCATTCTGATTCAGGTCTTGCTACTTTTTTGGAATTTCAATATTCCTCTTCCAAACTTATATCTAAAAATATCAGTTCTGCTCAGTCTGGGTCTCCTTGTGATCCCTACCCCGCTTCACGCTTAGGCTAGCTGCAGAGATAGTAGGCTTCAATGTTGTTAATATTTTTAATTCTATGTTTATCTCATGGGGGTTTCCCTCTCTTTTTGGACAGCTAGACAGTGAGACATTGGGAGGCAGGAGGACTACAGGTCCCATCATTCTTCTTGGGTCCCTGGAGGCAGCCCAAGGCTCCACCTCACCTGTGCTGGGTTACTAGTGCTTTATAGCAAGCTCTGCACTCCTGCAGCGTGGGACAGCGAGACAGTGAGACATCGGGAGGCAAGAGGACTACAGGTCCCAGCATTCTTCTTGGGTCCTTTGAGGCTGCCCAAGGCTCCACCTCATCTGTGCTGGGTTACTGGTGCTTTATAGCAAGCTCTGCACTCCTGCAGCGTGGGACAGCGAGACAGTGAGACATCGGGAGGCAGGAGGACCACAGGTCACATCATTCTTCTTGGGTCCCTGGAGGAGGCCCAAAGCTCCACGTCACCCGTGCTGAGTTACTGGTGCTTTAAAGTAAACTCTTCACTCCTACAGCGAGACAGTGAGACATCAGGAGGCAGGAAGACTACAGGTCCCCGCATTTTTCTTGGGTCCCTCGAGGTGGCCCAAAGCTTCACCTTAACTGTGCTGGGCTACTGGTGCTTTATAGCATGCTCTTTTCTTGGCGCTGACAGGCCTGCCCAGGAAAAGCCAGGGCAGGACAAACCCCCCCGGTTGATTGGTCCCCAAGAGGCCCTATCTGAGGTTTGGGAGCTGCACGATCCCAGGCACCTATTTTTCACGCTAGCCAATCTCTCTGTCCTTATCACACTACAATTGCATGCCCATCCTGACATATAATTTAAAGTTCTTTAGACTGGTCTGGAATGTCCAGTGCAATTGAAATAAGGAAATGCAATAGATTTGGTGTTCTGTTTAGATCTTGTACCGGTACCTAGAACGCTATTACACAAATTCATATATTAAAATCAAGTCTTTATCTGTATTTTATAACTAGAATGCAGGGGCAAAAGAGAAAGGTATTACCATGGTAAAACGGAAAGCAATGGATGGACCCTCAGGGCAAGGGGTCCCTAAACATGCAGCAGAGAATTGTACTTTGGCAGAGATTGATGAGTTAATTGAGGAGGTGGAGGGGTTATTTCACGTAGGCTCTCATTATTCTAATGGGACTACAGGAGTTTAGCGGCAGAATTGCCTGCGGTGTGGGAGACTGAGTCTTAACCCACTACAGGTGACATCTGTCGCTCCAATCTGGGTTTTGCTCCGGCTAACTAGCAGTGCCTCATCTCTACCCAAGAGCAGGGATGATTGGACAGCTGAGCGCATGACACAATTGATTCCTCAGGGAAATGGTGGTTACTCAGATCTCATCCGTTTCTCTCAGTTATATTAGTCTCACATATACAATGGCAAGCAGAGGCAGTATATGTTTCAATAAGGTTTTAATGAAGCGACTGCATCTTAGACAATAAAGCGTGTAGTGCAATAACCAGGATGATAAAGCTTGACAGGATTAAAATTGTGACAAGAAGAGTAAAGCATAGAAATAAAGCTACCACATTGTCACTAGAGTCAAGGAGACTAATTCCTACCTAGGCTATATTAGAGCACAGCATGTTAAGTTCTAGTTCTGCCCTTCAGGTTCCCCTGGGAAGACATCATCCCACATACATGAGCAAAGGCCTGAAGTCTGCATAAGCAGCTGTAGAGAAGCGTTCAGCAATCAGCATACAGTTGTGGTCCTCTGGCTGGAATCTCCCTCTAACGTATATGGGACAAGGAAGTGTTTTTATAATAAAACAATTGATCTTCTGAGAAAATGTCCCTACGTAAGGATGTGTGTTTTCTATGAATACCAGAGACAAATCTTTTACCACATTCACCGGCAACCTGTCTTACTTCAGCCTTCAAAGAAGCACAGAGTGAACAAGAATGTTTTGTTTGAGAACATAGTGCTGGCCTAAGCAAAAACAGCTAGATAGAGAGAAATAAAACAAGACCGCAAAAGTGGCTATGGTAAAATAATAAACAAAACTGAATAAAATAAATCTAGGTTAAAGTACACAGTGGCAGGCCTAGTGTGATACAATAACCTGCATAGAGCTAACACTAAAATGGCTACACAACAGTTACTTATTCATAAAGAGAAACTCCATGCCAAGTTAGGTAATGGGTCTGCTCCTGAGGTTAAATCCAAAGGGTTACTTCACAAAGGAATTGGGCCGTTCTCCAACAAACTAAAAAGGTGCAGTCCCCCAAACCTAACAGTAAGGATACATCAAGTAGGAATATCTCCTCCCTCTACCCAACTCGACATCCCCTGAAATGATAGACTCAGACTGCGTGTCTGAGCAAATCCCAACTTTATAATCTAAAATTAAGACAGTGGAATGCTCCAATAGATACGTCGTATTGGATACCGCAGAGCCCATTGAGGTAGAAACTATAGCGTTTAGGCATCCCCCCAATAGAGATTGTATCCCTCTCATCGATCAGTTGCAATCCCTAAAGAAAGAAATTACACAGTTACGGGATTGCATAAATCGATTAGCTGACAATTTAAATAGTAAATTGAATAAATTAACAACACTGGTCAGGGAAAAGAATAAGCCAAGGGAGGATCTGTTGGATGGGAATATATCCATTGGTCAAGATAATTCACATAAGGAATTGATGAAAAGCAACCCTCAGCATGACCAGAGGAAAACGTATTCAGGAATTATCCACATAGCCAACGGCGGATTAGGGAAGAATAATGGATTTAATTATCAATATGATATTTATATGATTAATTTTCCCAAAATGCCATCAGAAGGGAAGGTATCACAAGAATCACTTACCAACAAAGTGATCCACGGGTAAGACATTCTAGAGGCTGCAGGTTTGTTATCAGAGAAGACATTATGTATGCAAGGCGCCTTAACTTATCTCAACTCCCTCAGTAATGTTATCTTGAGAGGTGAAGGTATTCCTTCCTCGTGGCAAGGGGCAGTCATAATCCCATTGTATAAAAAGGGAAATGGAGAAGAGCCAACCAATAATAAGCCCATAAGCCTAACTGACACAAGCCAGAAGATCTTCTGTAGGCAGGTCCTGGTTAGACTTCAAACTTGGCTTGATAACAACTCGGTCCTTGCAGAACAGGCAGGCTATAGGGCCAAAACTAGTACCCTTGACAAGATTTTTCGATTCTTGACTATATGCTGGAAATATGTATCTTTGAGGCAGGACCACCTGTATGTTGCATTTATATACTTACGAGCAGCATTTGATCTGGCACTAAGAGACACCTTATGGGAGGTTTTGGAAGCATATGTGATTCCTGGTGATCTCCTGTGGATCCTGTAAGTATTGCACCAAGATACATATGCAAAAGTCAGATGGAGCAGAGGAGGGGACTTTACATTTAAAATCCCCATTAGGCAAGGCGTTAGGCAAGGGTGCGTGCTTGCGCCAACATTGTTTAGGCTGTACATAAATGGATCAGTGAAAAGGCTGTTACAATGTAGGCATGATGCGCCTAACAGTGCTAAGGTTCCACTCCTTATGTTTGCGGATGATATGCTTTTATTATCAATATCCCCTATGGGACTACAGTGTGAGCTGGATACCCTTGCTGCTTTCTGCCATGAAAGAGGTTTAGAATTAAATCCGTCAAAGTCCAAGTTTATGAAGATCAACCGACATCGGTCCTCCAGAAAGAAGCTGTGGAGCTCCACTTGAACAAGTAAAAAAATTTGACTACCTGAGGGCAAGGCTGGCGGATAACATGCACTGGGGACCTCAACTATACAAAAGTAAGTCTTTCCTATTTCAGAGGGCAATGGCTATACGGAGAAGATATAAAGCTACTGGGAAGGTTCGGTTTCGCCAGTTTTAAAGGTTTATGGGGCCACTGCTGTGTTAGCAGCCACAAATGGGACTGATATTTACGGCTATGCAAACGTAACACCATTGTCACAGACAGAAAATACGTTTTTTAGGGCTTTGTTTTATCTCCCAACGAGTGTGCCCCTTCTGCCAATAATTTATGACCTGTATCTAAATAGTATTCACCATTTGAATGCTTTGAGACCCGTTGTGTATTGGATAAAATTGTGGTCATCTGTGGAATCCTCCCCATTTAGGAAATCACTGGTCGAATTGGTACCCTTAGACTCACAAGTACGCATACATTGGCTAAAACATGTAAAACAATTAACGGATATGTTAAAAATTGAGGCATTGTGGCACAGGCCTTGGTCAATGGGAAAAGACACTGTACAGAAATTGAAAAAAGAATATTGGGATCACATTGTGTTAAGAGCCTGGGTTGATCAGAAAAATGGGAGTATAACTGCACAAATTTTGTTACATAAGTGTGTTCCCAAATTTGAACCATATGTTGACAGAATCACTCCCCTCCAAGCAAAATTACTATGGCCCTCATTATGACATTGGTGGTAAATCCCACTTACTGCCATGTCGCCTGCCGCCAACATACCGCCTCCACGGCAGATATCCGCCAACCATATTATGACACACACATACCAATCCGTCACTATACAGACACACACATAAGTCTGCCAGCCCAAAGGTCAGTGATAAACTGGTGGTTTTCAAACCCACACTGTTACGCCAACAGAACTACGCCCACAATATTATGACCTACGAATCACCGCCGCGGACATTCAATGGCGGTAACCACATTGGTCAATTTAAATAACATACACCTGACACCTATACAGACACCACATCCACACCACTATAAAATACACACCCCCATTACCCACAACCCCTTACCACTACAAACCATTGCCAACAAAGAGAGAGACAGCAAGAGCACCCACACATCCAGACCCACATGCCACCATCACCTATATACCACCCATGCACCTCACAACACACACCCCAAAACATCACCCTACACACCCTCACCCACACCACTCACACCAAACTCATGGCACCACAATGACGCCCCAGATTCTCTGAGGCAGAGCTAAGGGTCATGGTGGAGGAAATCATCCAGGTAGAGCCACTGCTATTTGGACCACAGGTGCAGCCGATATCCATTGCTAGGAAGATGGAGCTATGGTGGAAGGTCGTGGACAGGGTCAAGACGGTGGGACAGCACCCCAGAACAAAGGATGATATCAGGAAGAGGTGGAATGACCTATGGGGGAAGGTACGTTCCACAGCAGCAAGACATCAACTCGCTATTTAGAGGACTAGCGGTGGACCCCTACCTCTACCCCCACAACTAACAACATGGGAGGAGCAAGTCTTGGCAATCATGCATCCTGAGGGCCTGGAAGGAATAGCAGGAGGACTGGACTCTGGTAAGTCAATACCCTATTACTACCACCCCCCTACCTGCATGCCATCACTTACCCCACCCTCACCCTCACTCCCATCACTCCACCACCTTCACACACCCCACCATCACAACCCACTCATCCCAATGCCAAGCCTTACATGCAACACCAATGCATGGACACCCCTCACAGACCTGCATGAACACCTATCACCACAGCACGCACACTAGAGAGAATCGCCTAGCCCACCAAATAACTCACACAAGAAAAAGCTGCCAGGGCAAATTCAACCAAAGAGGGCAACACACCCATGCACAATATGTCAAACACAGAAACAATAACACTGCATTTACATCCCCACAGGTAACCCAGCCAGTGTCACCGGTGAAGAGGTGCCAGCACCATCCAGTCCCCCTCAAAGAGGAGGCCCACAGTAATGACAGCAGCTCGGGTCGCCTGGATTTGGATGACCAACGTGGCCCATCTGAGACCTCCGGACAGTCGGTTACCTAGGCACACACTCACATCACCACAGAGCCTTCCCCCTCAGGAAACACCACCACAGCACCCACCCAGCAGGCCCATACCTCTGTCCCCAGGACACGTCAATCAGCACTGTGTTCACCACTACAGGGACCCCAGGCCACCCCTCAAAAACACAGGACAATCAGGGACCTGGGGTCAGTGGCAGTGGGTACACGGTTCAGGGGACAGAGGCACAGGACAACAGTGAAGATCGGAGGACTGATGTGCCACAGGGGGAGGACAGGCTCAGGGAACCGACCCTCCAGGAGGCACTCGCCGCGATCCTGGGAGCATACCAACATTCCCAGGATACGCTGGGACAGATTCTGGACAAGATGCAGGAGAACATGCGGCTGCAGGAGGGACAGTACCTAGGGATCAGGGAGGGCTTGAAGGACATCAACACCACCATGGTCTCCATTGCAGGGGTGCTGGCTGACATGGCCAACAGTATGAGGGAGGCAGTGGCACACCACGGGCCCCTGACACTAGCCAAACCACTGAACAGCCCTCCACCTCCGCTGCCTCTAGAGGCCAGGAGGCCCCGCCACAGGTCTCACAGGCCACCAGCACCCCTCCCCCTGCAGAAGGAGAACCACACCACAAACATTCCCTGCAATCCAGGAAGAAGCCAGAGACTATTGTTAAGACCCCCACCAGGAAATGAGACTCTCCTGATTGTCACCATTGTGTCCCACTCTGTCACCCTGTCCACCTTGAACTGCCATTGCTCCCCTTCCTATGCCTCCTTGGACAATGCACCTGTGTTACAGATTGATGGAGTCTAACCTGGACTGTCCTCCATCATCACCCCAGCCCATTCCACTACCCCCTCTTCTTCAGAGCACTGCGATAAACACACTTTGATAAAATACAATTATGGTGTATGTCAAATGTTTTCAAAATGTATTCATTGAACCAGGTTCAAACATTTCAATTCAACTGTACAGTAATGTTTACATTGGAAAGACCTGTAGTTGGCTGCACTGAACACACCAGGAGCAATAGTGGGGCACCAACATATGCAAAAAGAGATGCCAAAGGGTAAGGTGAGTGGCCATAGAAGTAGGAATACACAGCCTGCCCGTAAAAATGTCACATATCAACTGTCAATTATATGTGTATTAATACTGTCTTACCTGTGTCTTATTGGAAGTATTGACAAATAATTTACTTCTGTTGTCCTCATTCTTATTCTCTGCCTTCTCATCTTCAATATCCACAGGATCCACTGCTGCCACACGGCCATCTCCAGCCTCTTACTCCTGCAGAAAAGGCACCTGGTGACTCAAGGCAAGGTTGTGCAACATACAGCATGCCACAATGACCTGGCCGAACTTCTTGGGTGAGTAGCACATGGATCCACCTGTTAGATGGAGGCAACGAAACCTGGCCTTCAGGAGGCCAAAGGTCCTCTCTATAATCCTTCTTGTTCACCCATGTGGCTCATTGTAACATTCCCCTGGGGGGCAAGTGCAATGTGTGTTTCATCAATTACCCCAATGATGTTGGAGATATGTCTCATTGCATAGAAGTCAGCTTTCACTGTGGTCCAATCCTCTACTTGAGGCAAAACAGTGTAGCTGCACATATGTTTAATCAGGGCAGACAACACTCTGGTCAGCACTATTGAGAACATTGGCTGTGACATTCCTGCTGCCAAGCCCACTGTCACTTGGAAAGAGCCACTTGCCAGGAAATGGAGTACAGATAGGACTTGCACAAGAGTGGTGATCCCGGCGGGGTGACAGATAGCAGATATTAGGTCAGGCTCCAATTGGGCACCCGGCTCTGTGATTGTGGCCCTGTCAAGTCTATAGGTGAGGATAATGTGCCTGTCCTCCATTGTTGCCAAGTCCACCAGGGGTCTGTACACGGGTGATGTCTCCATCTCCTATTCATCTGCAGCGGTTGCAATCTATGGGGCAAAAGAGTGAGCAGCTGGGCATTATCTCTACATTCCTACCACTACAGTTCAATGCATATTGTGATTGTAACATTATTTTGTTAGAGATGTCCAAATAGTGCATTTGTGTACTCTGACACAGTTAGGCCTGCACCCCCCCTCCTGAAATGGCGTCCGCCTTTCCTGTATGGAGGGACAGGTGGAAATGAGGTAATTCAGCTGACGTTGTGCGCTGTTGCGGGAAGCAGTCGAGAACCGCAACTCCTCATTGGTTATCATTGGGCCCTGTGGGGTCCAATGGCCAATGGTGATTGTGAGCGGGCGAGCCCGTTCACAAACCGCGCTGGCCCCGGAAATGACGTGTCGGACCTCTCTGACCCGTCATTTCCGCGTTCCCACGTTGCCGTGGGAACGCCATCGAAGGACCGGTGGCGTCCTCCTGTCGCCACGGAAACCCCGGAGGGGTTCCGGGCCGCAAGAGCACCACGGCGGGAAGTTCCCTATGTAAAGGGACTTCCGGACGCCGAAAGGGGGCGCGTCAAGGAGGAGAGCAGAGGAGGTGGCAAGGAGGAGAACAGAGGAGGCAGCAAGGAGGAGAGCAGAGGAGGCGACAAGGAGGAGAACGGAGAGCGCGACAAGAAGGAGACTGGAGAAAAGGAGAGCAGAGGGAGAGCAGAGAAGGAGAGCGGAGAGAGAGAGAACAGAGAACAGGAGGAGAGGAGGGGCCAGGACAGCACCCCAAAGGAACACCACAGCTCCAGCCACGGCCCAGGAGGGTCGTGGCTTACAAAGGTACGGTCCTTGTGGGAACAGAAAAGAGGGTATCACCATTAAGAGGGCACTGGGGAAGGGGACAAAGACAGAGGGAGGGAGGGGAGGAGCTTGAAGGAACTTTAATAAGCACAAGAAAACCACGAGAGTCACAAAAGTGCACTAGTAGAAGTTTATTCACGTGATCCCAACTCACCATCCTCACCCCTTTGTCCCCTCCTCCCCTTTACTTTAATAAATCATAAAGCACATTTAAATACCCCACTTACCTTAGCATTTTTCTTTTTGTCACCGCGGTACCATCCATGTGAGGCTGCCACCAGACGAGATGAACACTC
This sequence comes from Pleurodeles waltl, assembly GCF_031143425.1. Classification (NCBI taxonomy): domain Eukaryota; kingdom Metazoa; phylum Chordata; class Amphibia; order Caudata; family Salamandridae; genus Pleurodeles; species Pleurodeles waltl. The sequence continues at coordinate 561,406,140 of NC_090451.1, forward strand.
CCCTGGAAGGAGAAGAAACAAGGCGATAAGAAAACCAAAAGGAACAAGAGACAGTACTGAACCCTAGGAAGAAGGAAAAAGATAATTAGAGACACTTCTATATAAAACTGCAATAAACCTTTTCCCTGAACATCATACTTACTCTTTGTGAGTTTTTATACCGTTCGACCTACTACAGTGGTGTCAGAAGTGGGATATTAGTAACGAAGTATCCCACGGGTAACCGAACGGTATACATAATGAGTGACAATCCGACCCTAGAAGATATGATTAAACAACTAGCCGAAGGCCAACGCCATCTGCAGTTAGTTTGGGAAGCCCACCAACGAGAGGCGAAAGAGGACAGGGAGGCCTTACAGTCGGCCTTGAAGAGCCAAGCAATGATATTAGCAAACAACCAATTGGTCCATGAAACAGCCATGAAAAAGTTAACGGAAACAATCGCCGCTAGTAAAGTGCATCCTAACGTACCCAGTTCAGTATTGCAAAAATATCAGGAGGGAGAAGACCCGGAATCTTTTTTCACTAACTTTGAAAGGGTTGCTTCATCAGCCCAATGGCCGGAGGATAGGTGGGGTCAATATGTCGCACCATTACTTACAGGTCTCCTACAAGCCGCTTATCAGGCCACTAATCCTGGGGGAACCACACCCTACAAAGATATTAAGACCAGCATTTTAGAACGGGTAGGCCACGACAGCGAATATTATCGAGTTAAATTCCGGAAAGTAAAATGGGGACCAAATGAGGACCCCCGGACTTTCTACTTCCGCGTGAAAGATCTAGCTTTGAAATGGCTGGGTCCAATTGGGAATAGCAGAGAGGAGGTTATCCAAACTATTGTCCTCGAACAGTATCTAGACTCTTTACCTCCGTCAACAAAAAATTGGATTCGACAACATCCAAAGGTGGACACCGAGATGGCCATTGAACTAGCCTGCGCATACCACCGGTCCACAGATGTGAGAGGTATGCCACCACGACCTCACATCAAACCGGTTGTAACCCATCCCAAGCCTGTACCAAGATTTCCCCTGGAAGACCCGGGTCCTCGCCGAGTTTCAGAAGGTCCTCCTTTACAGGGACCACAGTGCTATAATTGTGGGGAATGGGGACACATAGCTCGTATGTGTCCGCGGAAAGTAGAAGGAGGTGAACCTATGGAAATAGGAGTGACCAGGAGACGCGTACTCTGTACAGGACAGGGAGACCTTAAATTTAAACAAACCATTAGACTAAATGGTAGGACTGTATGTGCGCTAATTGATTCAGGTTGCAGCCAATCCGTGGTTCGTGAAGATGTAATAAGCCCAATCGATAGGGACTCTAGTAGATGGGTCACGATTTGTTGTATTCACGGTGATAAGGAACAATACCCCGTGACAAGAGTTAAAATAGAGTGGGAAGACTACACGGACTTACATCCAATGGGAGTAATGTCCCAACTAATTGAGGAATGTATCATTGGTACTGACTATAGTCGTTTCCCAGAACTTCTGGATCATGTTCGTAAACCGAACATCCATCAGGATTGGTGGTTGGAGGCTCCGTTTTCAGACAGCAATATTGAAGGCCCTTTACCACGAAGGAAATTGTCACGTAAAGAGAAGCGAGATATAAAAGTTCAGTTCAGATCTCAGAATAAGCACGATCAACCTCAGAGACTTATAGCTGAAATACATGATGCACCCCTAAGTTTCCACCAACAACAGAGAGAGGATCCCTCACTCGCTCAAGCATGGAAATCGGCAAAAACCGAAGAGACAGAGGAGGTGGGTCCTTACTTCTTGGTTAAACGAAACTTACTATATAGGGTAACCCATACCCGGGACGGGAATCAGAAACATCAGCTAATAGTTCCTGAAAAGTTCAGGAATCAAGTCCTAACCCTAGCACACAGCCAACCAGGGGGAGGACATTTCGGGAGAGAAAAAACGGAAGAATATCTCCTCAGACGATTTTACTGGCCAGGGGTTTTCGCCCATATCAGGAGATACTGTTCCCAGTGTCCCCGGTGTCAACTGACAGACCCTGGTAAGCCCAGGAAAGCACCACTTTTGCCCCTTCCCATCATAGATATACCATTTAGCAGGGTAGGAATGGATTTAGTTGGACCATTAGTACCGTCTTCTAAAGGACACACCTACATATTGGTGATCGTTGACTATGCCACCCGATATCCAGAGGCCATTCCCCTGACCAGCATGACCACAAAATCCGTTGCCCAAGCAATGATAACCGTTTTCACCCGAATAGGGTTTCCCCACGAAATACTCACAGATCAGGGGACCCCATTCATGTCTAATCTCATGAAACAAGTTTGTAAGACTTTAGGAATTTCCCAAATAAAAACATCCGTTTACCATCCACAAACAGATGGGTTGGTGGAACGCTACAATCGGACCATCAAAACGTTACTAAAGAAAGTAGTTACTGATTCAGGGAGAGACTGGGATCAAAAATTACCATTAGTTTTGTATGCCATTAGAACTCATGAACAGGCATCCACAGGACATAGCCCATTTGAGTTAGTGTTCGGTCGACAACCACTCTCCCTTTTAGACATGGCCATAGAAACTTGGGAGGAAGAAGCTGAGGAGGGGGGTAGACCATTGCTGGAATACATACACAACCTAAAATCCCATTTACAAGGGCTGTGGGAGGAGGTACGAGAAAATATGGAACAGGCACAAATAACCCAAAAACACTATTATGACAAAGGGAGTAAGTTGAGAGTTTTACAGACAGGAGATCAAGTTCTCATCATGCGTCCCACATCGGAACAAAAACTACTTGCCAGATGGCAAGGTCCGTATCGAGTGATACGAGCAATCTCTCCAGTTACTTACTTGATTGAGTTATCAGATAACCCTAAAAAGACACAAATTTATCATATAAATCTGTCGAAGAAATGGGAAGCATCGGAGAACACAGACAATGTAGTAGAAATGGGACAGCTTTTATATCCAAGTAAGGAATCACACATTGAGTGTTACCCCCACTCTCAGCCTGAGAATAATAACATACCCACTATTAATGAGTCCTTAACAAGGTCTGAGAAAGAGCAGTTAAATTCCCTACTGAATCACTTCAAAATTTTTTTTTCAGAAAACCCCGGTAAAACCTCTTTGATTTATCATCAAATACGAACCTCTCCGGGTAAAATAGTCCGCTTACGACCTTATCGTATTTCAGAGGCAAGAAAGCACATCATAGAGGATGAGGTTCAGAAAATGTTAGCTCTTGGAGTGGTGGAGCACTCCCATAGTCCCTGGTGCTCGCCGGTAGTCCTAGTACCAAAACCTGATGGGGCTGTACGCTTTTGCATAGATTTTAGGAAACTTAACGAAATCTCTATGTTTGACACCTATCCAATTCCTAGAGTAGACGACGTCCTTGAGAGATTAGGGAAGGCAAAATATATGTCCACAATCGACTTGACTAAAGGATACTGGCAGATTCCTCTGGCTCCAGAGGATAAAGAAAAAAACGCTTTTTCCACCCAATCCGGGCTTTATCAGTTCACAGTGTTACCATTTGGCCTACATGGAGCCCCAGCTACCTTCCAAAGGTTAATGGATAGGTTACTTAAGCCCTTCCAAACCTTCTCAGCGGCTTATTTGGATGATGTAGTCATTTTTAGTGAGTCGTGGGAGGAACATCTACACCATGTAAAAAAAAAAATTCATACCCTGTCAACAGCAGGATTAACGGCCAATCCCAATAAATGTATCTTAGGGAACACCGACATATCATACCTCGGGTATAATATTAGTCAAGGCACTCTCCAGCCCCAAATAAAAAAAGTAGAAGCCATAAAGAATGCCCCTACTCCTAAAACAAAGAAAGATCTTCGTTCTTTTCTGGGTCTAGTAGGATATTATCGCAGGTTTATACCTGGATATTCCACTCTTGCTGCGTCACTCACGGATCTTTTGTCTAAATCCAACCCCAACCAGTTGTTACCCTTTTCTGAGCTACAGAAACACAGCTTTGAGGGACTAAAATCCTATCTCACTAAAGAACCGATATTACAATGTCCCGACTTTACTAAACCATTCCATCTGTATACTGATGCTTCCGATGTGGGCTTAGGAGCCGTTTTGAGTCAGCCGGACGAGGAAGATCGAGATCTCTCTATCCTATTTCTTAGCAGAAAGCTATTCCCTCGGGAGCGTCATTACCCTATCATCGAACGAGAATGTCTCGCCATTAAATGGGCAGTGGACAATTTACAGTATTATCTGTTGGGCCGGTCTTTTGTTCTATATACGGATCACGCTCCCCTCACCTGGATGGCTGCCCATAAAGATTCCAATTCCCGGATTTTACGATGGTTCCTTGAACTGCAGCCTTTTTCCTTTCAGGTTCGACACGTTCCTGGGTCACAACAAGGTCCTGCTGACTATTTGTCTCGCTACCCTTGCACCTCTTCGATCCTCGAACAGGACCCATCTTGGGAAGGGGTGTGTGAGCAGGCAAGCCCGTTCACAAACCGCGCTGGCCCCGGAAATGACGTGTCGGACCTCTCCGACCCGTCATTTCCGCGTTCCCACGTTGCCGTGGGAACGCCATCGAAGGACGGGTGGCGTCCTCCTGTCGCCACGGAAACCCCGGAGGGGTTCCGGGCCGCGAGAGCACCACGGCGGGAAGTTCCCTATGTAAAGGGACTTCCGGACGCCGAAAGGGGGCGCGTCAAGGAGGAGAGCAGAGGAGGCGGCAAGGAGGAGAACAGAGGAGGCAGCAAGGAGGAGAGCAGAGGAGGCGACAAGGAGGAGAGCAGAGGAGGCAGCAAGGAGGAGAACGGAGAGCGCGACAAGAAGGAGACTGGAGAAAAGGAGAGCAGAGGGAGAGCAGAGAAGAAGAGCGGAGAGAGAGAGAACGGAGAACAGGAGGAGAGGAGGGGCCAGGACAGCACCCCAAAGGAACACCACAGCTCCAGCCACGGCCCAGGAGGGTCGTGGCTTACAAAGGTACGGTCCTTGTGGGAACAGAAAAGAGGGTATCACCATTAAGAGGGCACTGGGGAAGGCGACAAAGACAAAGGGAGGGAGGGGAGGAGCTTGAAGGAACTTTAATAAGCACAAGAAAACCACGAGAGTCACAAAAGTGCACTAGTAGAAGTTTATTCACGTGATCCCAACTCACCATCCTCACCCCTTTGTCCCCTCCTCCCCTTTACTTTAATAAATCATAAAGCACATTTAAATACCCCACTTACCTTAGCGTTTTCCTTTTTGTCACCGCGGTACCATCCATGTGAGGCTGCCACCAGACGAGATGAACACTCCCCTGGAAGGAGAAGAAACAAGGCGATAAGAAAACCAAAAGGAACAAGAGACAGTACTGAACCCTAAGAAGAAGGAAAAAGATAATTAGAGACACTTCTATATAAAACTCCAATAAACCTTTTCCCTGAACATCATACTTACTCTTTGTGAGTTTTTATACCGTTCGACCTACTACAGTGATGTACGCTTTCAGTGACGGTATGCACTGCCACAGACGTGACTACCATTTTCTATCTGTGCACTCACTTGCTACCTGACCTTCAACAGGAGAGGACCTACACTGCAAGTGCTGCTTTGACCTGTGTCTGGGCCCGGCCATGGCTCGTGTTACTGGGGAAAGGGCCCCTGCCTTCACCTCGGCAGAGCTGAAGCGACTGGTGGATGGGGTCCTACCCTAGTACTGACTGCTGTATGGGCCTCCAGACCAACAGGTGAGTAAACCGTGAGTACGATGCATGGGGCGTGAGTGCATGGAGTGCTGTGTGTGAAGGCCTCATGTAGGGGGGTTCGTGGATGGGCCCTGGGCAGCGTAGAGCATGTATGGTGGCCAATGTCTGTGCTAATGGGGATGGGAAGGGGCATGGTGGGCCACGAGTGGAACAGGCAGGACAGTCGGACTAATACCTTTCCCTGTGTCTATTTCCCTGCAGGTCAGCGCCCATCAAAAGAAGGGTATATGGCGTGCCATCACCAAGGACGTGCGGACCCTGGGGGTCTACGGCAGGCCAAGCACCCACTGTCGGAAAAGGTGGGAGGAACTGAGACGCTGGGTACGGAATATGGCGGAGGCCCAGCTGGGGATGGCCTCCAAATGAGGAAGGGGTGCCTGTCGAACCCTGACCCCCCCTGATGGCCCGCATACTGGCAGTGGCCTATCCGGAGCTGAATGGGCGCTTGGGGGCATCACAGCAGTTACAAGGGGGTGAGTACAGTGCCCTCATTTACAACTTACCCCAGGTGGGGTGGTATCCGGGTCGGGGTGGGGGCCTTGTGGGTGCCCCTAGGCCAGGCCTGGCATTGCAGAGTAGGCCCCATGTTGTGCAGGATTCTGATGTGAAAGTCCTCCAACCAAGCTAGCAAGCATCCACTACTGGGCAGGGGTCTGTGAGTCTCTGGTATGCTGCAATCTGCGTTAGATGTCCCTATCTATGGGCTGGTGACTAGCATTGTGACTGGTAGTGCATTGCCTAATGCGAAGGGATGTTCCCTGTATATGAGTGTGTTGTGTATGCCAATGGTGGTGTTGTTGCCGCCATTGACCAAGTGTATCTTTTGTCTCTCCCCCCTTTTTGTTTTGTCACCCTGTCCTTATGTGCATTAGCATAATTTGAAGGAGGAGCAGAGGCACTGGCGACGGAGGGAGCTGCATCCCACAGGACCCAGGAGGCTGAATCCACCAACGGTGAGGGCACCAGTGGGACGGAGGGTGAGGGGAGCACCACGGCGGAGACTGGAGGGGACAGTTCGGACATGGATTCCTCCTCCGATGGAAGCTCCTTGGTGGTGGCGGACACCTCTGTGCCCACCCCAGCTACAGGTACAGCCTCCACCCCCTGTACCAGCACCGCCCTCCCAGCAGCCCCTCAGCGAGTTTCCTGTGCCCGCTCACCCTGGAGAGTGGGTATCTCCTTCTCCCCAGGCACCTCAGGCCCTGCCCCAGTTAGCCCTGCTGCCCTGCTTGAGGAGGCTACTGACCTCCTGTGGTCCATCTCTGTTGGGCAGTCAACCATTGTGAATGCCATCCAGGGGATGGCAGCCCAAATGCAACAGTCCAATGCATTTTCTGGAAGGCATTCACACTGGCTTGGCGGCCCAACCAAGATCAATCCAGGCTTTGGCCTCCTCGCTGATGGCAGCCATTGTCCTTGTGTCCACCCTCCAACTTCCTCCACCCAATCCCATTCCCCTCAATCCCCACCTATCCCAAGCACACAGGCAGAAGAGCAGGCACTCAGGACAACACACAAAAGTGGACATGGCAAACACAAGCACCACACTTCATCCTACAGGCACTCACACAAACAACATCCAGAATCAGACATACCAACATCCACTGTCTCCACTGTGTCCCCCTCCTCCTCATCCTCCACATCCCTCCCAGTTGCATTTACACTTACACCTGCATGCACCACATCCTCATCCATGCACACGTCCCCTGTGTCCTCTCCCACTGTGTCTGTGCCCCGTCCTCCCAAAGTACGCAAGCGCAAGCACTCAGACACCCAACAGGCATCCACCTCACAACAGCATCCAGCCCATGTACCTGCACCCAAACACAGCAGACTGACACCTCCTACCACCACTTCCTTTTACTCCACTCCCAAACCATCTCCCTCTTCCTGCCCCAATGTCCCTATGAAGCTTTTCCTCGCCAACATTGACCTCTTTCCTAGCCCTCCCCCCCATACCTCACGTCAGGCTGGGGTGGTAAAAACACAGGCAAGCACCTCAGCCACTCAGTCCACGGGCACAGTAGTGTCTCCAGCTACACCAGGTGGGAAAGGATCCCGGCCACCAGCCAGCCAGACGGAAAGGGGCCCTGCCCCAAGTGCGTCAAGGAAGGGCAAGGAGTCAGCCCCAGCTGCAGGAAGGAAGGGCAAGGAGGCAACCCCAGCTGCAGTAAGGAAGGAAAAGAGGCAGCCCAAGCTGCAGGAAGGAAGGGCAAGGAGGCAGCCCCAACTGCAGGAAGGAAGGGCAAGAGGCCTGCAGGCAGTAGAGACAAAGGGGCCTGGTGCTGGGACTCAGTCAGAGCTACCACCAACAACCATGTTGGTGCAGCCGTCCGAGGCTGCAGGGGATGGGCCGGAGCCTCCCCACACCACTGCTAACAGTGCCACCAGCAGCAGCAGCCCCAGTGGGCAGCAGTCCGAGGCTGCAGGGGATGGGCTGAAGCCTCCTCCCACCACTGCCAGCACCGCCACCAGCACTGCCACCAGCAGCAGCCCCAGTGGGCAGCCATCCGAGGCAGCAGGGGATGGGCTGGAGCCTCCCCCCACCAATGCGGGCACCGCCACCAGCAGCAGCAGCCCCATTGGGCAGCCTTCCGAGGCTGCAGGGGATGGGCTGGAGCCTCCCTTCTCCACTACCAGCCCTGCCACCAGCACTGCCACCAGCAGCAGCAGCCCCAGTGGGCAGCCATCCAAGGCTGCAGGGGATGGGCTCGATCCTCTCCCCACCACTACTAGCACTGCCACCAGCAGCAGCAGCCCCAGTGGGCAGCCGTCCGAGGCTGCAGGGGATGGGCTGGAGCCTCCCCCCACTGCAACCTCCACCAGCAGCAGCACCACTGCCACTACTGAGCAGCCGTTGCCGCCAGCAGACAGAGTGTAGTCATCCATCCATGAGGTGTTGTGCGGACTGTCCCCTGCACATCCTGTGGGTATGACACCCAGGTGAGAGACTGTGACCTTGCACTCCCCATGATCTGCATGACAGGGCACAATGCCCCCTCCAGAACAAATGAAGAAGCCATCCACTCACTCCATCCTCCCCAGGATGAAGCACACAGGGCACAATGCCTCCTCGAGAGCCAATGAGCAAGTCATCCACTTGAGAGACTGTGGCCTTGCACTCCCCAGGACCAAGCACAGGGCATGTTTCCCCCTCCAGAGCAGGTGGGCAAGTCACCCACTTGAGAGACTGTGGCCTTGAACTCCCCAGGACAGAGTGATGGGCATGTTTCCCCCTCCAGTACCAGTGGCGTTGTACCATCTTCCGGCTGAGGTGTCCCCCATGCCCCTGAGGTGCCTGGCTATTTTCAATCTGATGCCCCTGCAGTGTTCTCTCCGTGTTGTTGCAGGAGTGAGGTGCGGCCTTGGACTTTGTGATGTGGCCTTGTGGCCCACGGACATTGAGGACTCGGCAGTGTCCATTGATTTGTGAATATGTACATAATTTTTTATTTGGATGCACGTATTACTACTATATATATCTTATTACACTCTTTTTACTCTATTGTAGTTGTCCTTGCATTATTCCTGAGGGGTACCGGGTGAATATGTAATGTTACTGCATCTGCTTGTGTGTATGGTGTTGGGGGTGTGGGTGTTGTGTGTTGCATGTGTGTGTCACTCTCTTTCCCCCCCTCCCGTGTGTGCTAGGTGGCAGTACTCACCGTGGTCGTCTTGCCGGCGTTGGTGTTCGTAGTGGAGCAGAATGTAGAAGAGCATGGGGAACACTTGCAACTCGGGCTCCATGGCGGCGTGGTTCTTCCTTGTGTCTCCTAATGTGAGTTGTTTCCCTTCTGTGCAGTGCTTCCGGCAGGCTTTTGATGTCGTTGGTACTGCCCCGGAAAAGGTGGTGGATTGGTGTGTCATTATACATTGGGCAGAACATTGTCTTCCGCCTGGGTGTAGGCGGTCACCACAGTTATGCCTGTTGATTTTGCCCTGGCGGTCAGTATGTTAAAGTGGCTGTCTGTCTGAGCGGTTTCTGCTGTGGTCATAATTTCATATTTATTACCGCTGGCCTGTTGGTGGAATTACCACCAACATATCACCGACCGCCAGGGTAGTCATGAGGGCCTAAATATTTTGTTCAGATATGGGGTTCTTCCCCTAAAGTCCTTCACTGAATGTTGGGTAAACAAATTCAGCAACCAATCCTCCTGCCCACACTGCTTAGTGCTCAGTGAATCCACGGCTCATTTTTTCTTTTTTTTGTCCATAATACACCTAGGTGCAGAAAAAATGGATAACCCTATTATGCAAATTAATGGGTGTGAGACAATACAAGATAATGTTACGAATCCTGAACAGTGAAACCCAAGAAACAATTGTGTTTCCAGTTTCTCGCTATTTGCACTGGCCTTGGAGACTGAGATTTCAAATTACTTGTGTATTAATTTTAAGTGTATGAATTTTAAATGCTTTTAGTATGTACATGATCTGGAGTTTCTCATTATTTGCACTGTTATTGCAAATTGAGACTGAACTAGTACTCAAAAGACCCAGTAATTATGCAGGCCCAAATAGACACAACCTACATACAACTTTGGTATAGTATCCCTAGTGATTGTTGAATTTATTGTGGGTTAATTGTTGCAAATATTCGACATGGCAAATTGTACAAATTTTAATTAATCTTAGTATGAACAGGATTTTAATGTATTTTATTTATTTATTATGATATGCACTTTTATGGCTTCATAGCTGAAATAAAGTATTTACTACTACCCTCTCTTTGGAAAAAGCATCAATCTACCCTCTACTAAAGAAACCTGGATTGATTGCTGCAGACCTTAACAACTATTGCCTGATTTCCAGTCTTCCCCTTCCAGCAAAGATTGTTGAGAAGGAAATGCTCATGCTTAGTGTACTAGTCATTATCGGTCTTTTGATACTAAAATCGTACTGCTGTGGCAAAGTAAATTACATGGGTCCAGAATTTTTAGAACCACATAGGGACAAGGTACTGACCCTCATTAAATTATTTCTCATAGGCAGAGAAAATACAGTGGCCTTAGTCCACTTTGAATCATCTTTATTTAGCCTGCCTTGTAGAGTCCCTCAGTGGTCTTTGCTTTGTCCTACACCTTTCAGTGTTTGTCACCGAAAGAGCCTCTATGATAAAATCATTTAACTTTACGCTAACATCCTATGCTGACAATACCCAAATTGTCATTTCAGCCTTCAATGCTAGTTTCCTCTCAGTTCCATGATTGCGTGTTATCCATCAATTTGTGGATGAGCAAACATTGTCCGAAGCTCAATTGAGATACAACCGAGGTCATCATGTTTGGTAACCTCACACCAACTTGGAGCCTCTCATGGTTGTCAGACAAATTAGGCTACCCATGTTCCAAAGGCCAAAAACCTGGGAGTTCAAATTGACAATAAACTACATTACATTTTTCAAGTCAGATTAGCTCCGGCGTTTCCTCCTCTTTCTTCACTCTTAAAATGATTAGGACAATTCTGTCACATATTCCCTTATCCACTAATAAATGGTTCTCACTACTCTGGTCCTATTGAAACTGGATTACTGTAACAGACTCTATATGGGTCTGCAGGAACAGCACCTTAATAAGCTGCAAATGGTACAAAATACTGCAGCTAGGTTACTACTTGGAACTCCCAAATTTTACTCTGTCTCACGATCAATCCACAAGCTACATTGAATGCCAGTAAGAAACCATATTAAGTTCAAAGCTTTGTACGTTGCCCACAAGGTGCTGCACAATACCGGTTCAGACTTTCTGAAGCACAGCTTTTGTGGTACGAGCCCAGCAGACCTCTGGAGCGAAGAAATTCGTCATCCAAAGATTTAGAAATGAGAATTGGGGAGGTAGAAGTTTTATTACTAGAACCACCACACTTTGGAACAGCCTTCTCCCTCTTATCAGAGCTTTGCCTCTACTGATTGCCTTTCAGGGAGGAGCTGAAAACTTGGCTGTTTTCCATCTAACCGATAGAGGCTGTTCCTAACCTTCTCAAGATTGTGATGCTTCCAGCGCCAGGAGACCTTAGGGTAATCATGCACTTTATAAATCTTTTTAACATAACATAACATGTGACTGGGTGTGAGTTGGTGTACTGATGAATAAGTGGACGTATTAATGAATGTATGGGTGTGTGAACAGCTCTGTCAGAAGTTGTAATATAAAGTAAGTGAAGATAATATAAGCTGAGTAGGTGACCATGTGGCTGTATGGTTGTATAAGTCGGTGCGTGAGTAATTGTATGGGTGAGTGGTGGTGTGACTGGCTGAGTAAGTGAATGGGTGTCTGTGACTATGAGTGAGTAGTTTTGTGAGCATTCATATGGATTTAAGAATGGGTAATGTGAGTAGGTGTATATGTGTGTGTGTGTGCGCATGAGAGACTTGTATGGGGTGTAATTGGGGGTGTCAACCATTAGGTGGATGACATCATCAGTGATGTGATTTGAGATGTCATCAGTGATGTCACTGATCATGCCATGAGTGATGTAATATGTGAGGTCATAAGCAATGCATTGCTGGCGTGTACATTATAGCTAGGTCTGGAACTATAACCGTGAATTTCTATGGTTTTGTAAGAGTGAAAACTGAGCCTAACTATAACATCCCTGTAACCTTTGTTTTTTTCTGTGAATTTCTCAGTTTCTTAAATTCTATTTCCTAACTATAACGTTCCTGTAACCTTTGGTTTTTTCAGCGAATTTCTATGGTTTTTTTATTCTATCTCCTACCTATAACATTTCTGTAACCTTTGTTTTTTCAGTGAATTTCTGTGGCTTTTTAAATAAAATTTTGTAAGTATAATATCAGTCTATTAGATAGTGCACTGCAGAGGTTTTTGTTTGTTGTGAAAGAGTCACAGTTCTGAATAAAAATTGCAACATTTGAAAATGGTGATTTGTGTATGTTTAGTAGTAGGATGTCAACAGTTTCTTGGTCTCACAACACTTAAAGTGAGGCAAAGAATTTTAAGCATTGAATTGTGAGATGTGTGAAAGGGCCTCTTTGAGATAATTATCCCCCCAAATTTTGCCTGGGAAATGATGTGATTTCCAACTGTAAGTGCCCTGGGCCCCTGCTAACCAGGTTCCCAGGCCCAGATCACTTTCCCCAAACTGTACTATGTTTGGCACTTCAGTCACCTTTGTAAGTCCCTAGTCAATGGTGTTGCAGTATGACCTTTAAAATTAATATTAACATGAAAAGCTCACAATATATCCTGTAATGAAGCTGCATAGAAAATGTGTTAACGTAGGAAATAATACATGCGTTTGAAATGTGCCCACAGGGAGTGGTCACCCATGTATACGAAGACTAATGAAACTTATTAATGATGAATTAATAATGTACTAATGTATTAATTTGTATTGGTATATCATAATTAGAGCTATGTATTTGGGTTTTGTTAACTAAATTACTAGGCCTTAGTTAGCGAGGGTCTGGGCCTAGCTGCCTGGTCTCATACTAAACTGTGTTTTTCTAACATGCAATGTGCTGCTTTCCTGAAGGACACGAAGCTGTACTTTTCCAGAAGCTAGATATGTGTGTGTAGCCGTAGTAAATTCTTTCTCATGGGACCCGACTTACTCCAGGAGACATTCTTGCTGACTGCAACAGTGTAATTCGTAACAGGTGCAAGGCCGCCTAGACTAGGAGAAGACAATGGGACTACTGACTGGAGCGTAAAGTGTATCTCTTCTCCCCTGACATTCCACTCGATGAAGACATCAATTACAGGAGCCAATCAACGGCATGAGAACTGTGTTTTGTGGAAAATTCTAGTAAGGTGCGTGGAGAATTATTGGACAGAGATAATGATGCACCAAAATTGATCCAATAGGGAATTAAGGGCTAGTTCGACTGTTTTGATATAACCGCAGGACCCAAGAAGAAATTAGCCATTACTAGCCATACTTTGCCATTGTTCTTTTGAGACTTTGCTGTTATTCTTCGTGATACTCTAACCATCCTCTATCTAAGTCCTTCCTGATACTTACTTGTCCTCCATATGAGGGAAGGGTCTTATTCTTAGCTATGCCATACTGAGACTTGCCCTGTCCTATCCTTGCTGATGGTGAATCGACTGATGTCCTGAGGATGAAGACTGACACTGATTGCTGATTCGTTGGAGGGGTAACTATCTGATTAAATTGTAAATTTTCTGTTTGCCTTTTCTTTCTAGGTACCAACTGCTCTTTTGATAGAGGCCATAGTTAGATGTTTTCCAAATTTGTGTTGCTAAATTGTTTTGCATGAAGCCCAACATGCTGATGTTAATTTGTGGTTAGTTAAGGTGTTCACCAAAATCTGACGCAAAACAGACAAATGGCTGAATTCTTGCTTTGTTGAATCACGTATCATTGCAACTTGCTAAACTGTTTCCTACTAATGACATGTTAATGCTGGTTGTATATGCTCTATACTTTGATTAATTGTGTTTTAATTACAAGTTTGAAGAGTTACTAATGAGATTGATTGCTAATGAGATTAACTGAGATGATATTAGAATTGTAACAAATAGGGAAATAAATATTTAAATTCTTAACTTAATTCGTGTGGTCATTCATGACTGAAAGGTCATGGTGTGTTCACTTTATTGACTTATATTAAATGTTATTATCTAGTTGATTAGTTACTAAAAGGGTGATTGGGTTATTGGGACATTGATTGTGATGCCAGAAAGATACCTCGTACGGGGAAGTCTCCGAACGTGGTCAAAAGCTTCATCTGCCTAGGCGTGTCTCCTTGTAAGTTTAATTATCAAGGTTCTGATGCGCTATCAGTTTTTGGTAGCAGAGGTAATGGTTTGGCCCTTTGGGGCCCCAGGAGGAGGGACCACTGTTTGATAAGATTGTTGGTTCAAAGGGTCTGATAGCAATTGATGAGCGTAGTTCAGAAGTAAGCAAGGTGTATCGGAAAATTGGGTTTTGGGAAGAATTGTTCTTTTCAATGATGCTAACTGAAGAGATGATGTGCCCTTAAGTCCCGAATGACTTTTCCGGAATCTCGGAGCCTGCCAAAGTGAGTTGAGTATGTTCTCGGCGTTCTAGTGATAGTGTGAATGAAGTAGGTTTTGCGCTTGCACAGCTTATGCATATCGCAGGTGAAGTGTGGAGTCTGTGAGGATTCTAGGTCAAAATATGTTGTTTTAGTAGGAGTGTGCGTACTACGCAGTATGAGAGTAGGGAAGTCGGCGAACTTCATGTGAGTGTGGCGCTTTGTGCTAAAAAATTGTCCACGTGGTTGATGGTGATGTACGGACCCTGTGTGGTCTAAGACTCAGGAGTATATTGATAAGTGTATGAGACACTTGGTTTATGTTGTAATTTGCACGGTTTAATAGGTCAATCGGGCATGATTGACGAGTCGCGTTTGAGTCAAAGTGAGTGAATGAAAACTTCGATGGAGATTTGGTGAGTTCTAAAGTGCACTAGAACAACCCATTGACAAGTCGAGAGTAGAATTTGCGGGTCAAATTTCGCTTGCGAGTTCGGGATCTGAGAAGGAGAGAGTAGTGGCCGAGGCTAAGCAAAATCTCCGTAAAGTTCTGAAGCAATTGTGTTACCCTTTCCTGTAGTGAACTGGCAAATTTGAGTTTTTGTTGGTGCTCGCAATATATTGCATTCGTTTTTGTGTGAGCGGAGAGTGAGGAAGACAAGCCGCAAGACTTTGTCAGCCGCAGTGTGATTGAGTGTGACTCCATTGGAGCCACGCTGGGATAGGGCGGTTAGTAAGAAGGTCACGCACGGATTGGCAGACGTCCGTGAGAGGCAATTGGTTGAGAAGGTAAGCGAAGAGAGTTCTGGGAATTAAAGTCACTTCCTGATTCGATTGTAAACTAAATAAAAGACGCAAAGATGACATTTTTCAAGGCTTTAAAGAACGCTTTGAGGGGAGATACATATATTACTGGGAGTGTAGGAGAAGTTACACCGTCAGAGGATACACCAGACTATACCGTAATGGAGGAGAGGGGAGTCACGCCATGTCTTTGGCTAAAGCAATGATGCAAAGCGACAGAGAAAGAAGGGTGTTTGGCGTTTCCGGAGCACGGAACGTTCAATATAAGGATTTTGGAAAATTTGCAGAGGGTGTTAAATGAGCTAAAGCCACCTCCGAGGCCAGCCCAGTTTGAGGCGCTAGCAATTTGGGAACTGATGGCAATACGACAGCAGCACCAGAAATTTGAGAGGAGAATGAGGAAAGCAGAAAAGACACCAGCGGAGGCTAGGTGGGATAGTGCACAGAGAGTCTGGAGGAGAGAAATGATAGACGGAATTAGGATGTTTCCAGCAATAGCCCAAGAAGGTGAAGACAAGGGAGGGAAAGCTACTTGTAAGACTGACAAAAGTTCTTCTAAAGACAAAGAGGCTAAGAAGCCCTGGTCAGAGATGGACGACTCAGACAATGATGAGTTCCTTAATCAGTTACTGAACGACCGACCACCGCCATATGCAATAGATGACAACAGACCGAGTACCGGTACAGGTCCTGTAAGTTCAACTCAGAGCAAGGTGACAGTGAAGCCAATACAGGTTAGTCCCATCTCGACACCAGTTCCGGTGCAGAGTAGTATTAGTGTGTCTACTGCTCCGGAGATGCAACCTGAGATACAGCCACCACAGGTTCAGAGACTTTACCCTGATGTCCCAATATTAGAGACTATCACGAATTTGATGGTACCGTCAGATCCAACATATACGAGACCAAAGCTGATACAGACCGAGCCAACTCCACCTTTACTGCCCCAGCCACAACAACAAGTGGTTCCGAATTACACTTCAGTCACAGGACCGCAGTCAGCCACGGCACCAATAATGAACCAGAATATGGGAGTTAATACTCCACAGGTTTTGGGAAACAGGCAGATCTTTGCCCATTGCAGTTGGTCCACCAGCACCATTGTATGCACAGGCGAAGCCTAGTGTATGTGATCATAAATAATGACCTAAGAGATGGCAGGAGGAGGGTTTGTAAGGAGCTCTCAAGGGGTGACTCCAGTGGAACCGACATTCGAAAGGTCTAGGTCTTTATTAGACTTCAGTCCGATTGGGGCTCCTCCACATGTCATGAGACAATCAGGTTTGGGACTGTTGACGCTGCAGATCTCGAGTACAAACATACCGCAAATACCGATAGTGCAGGCTGGGAATATCTCCTTGCAAGGTTTAACTGCACAACAATTGAACGATTGGTTAGACAAGTTGAACTCACCACAGCCTACTCCTGCAGCAGCAGGGAGGTCAGAAGGAGAAGAGTACCTGAATTTTGTGAGGTTGGGCATGGAAGCAAATGAACTAGTTGAAGGAAGCATGGGAGTGAACAGGCTAGAAGCATACACGGAAGCAGAATTGAGATACTGTTTCCAAAAATAACCAAGGAAGTAAGCAGAGTGCACCAGAGGTTGGCAAATTTGGCTGATAAATACAGAATAGACTTAGAAAGTACTAAACATCTGAAGAGAAGTTACAGATTAGACTTTGAGCCTAAAGATTTTGAACACATGAGGTCTACTGGGATGAACGCACACCTTAAAGAAATACTGCAGAGCGCCCAAGTTTGGGGAGCCTTAGAGAAGTAGGAAGGCAGATGGGCGAAGAAAAGAGACAAGAGGAAAAGTGACTGCATAGAGCAGCCAGCCAAAGCCTCACAGGATGTAAGTACGGTGAAAATGTTACCAATGATAGAGACGGCTGGAGGGGTTCTTGTCCATGTACTGTGGCTAGGGGTGATATCTTGTCATTTACAAATGACTTTCCCAGGCTAAGGGAGAAGCCAATAGAGTGGTATCAGCAGACGGACAGGTTTGTGAAGCTTGCAAAATGTCTCTGGGAAGACTTGAATACCCTCTTTGAGATAAAACTTCCAGCTGATTTGTGGCTTGAGTGCAAGAGAAGTGTGGATTGGCCGACCGCAGAACCAGCAAGGGATAGAGTCACAAGAGCACCGTCTCCCGAGGTGGTGAGATACTACTTTAAGGTGATTGAGTTCTTGAAACAGAGAGTTTCGCCGCAGAATGTTGATTGGCAAAAGATTGATCGGACAGCACAGGAACCCAAAGAGGGTCAATACATGCTTATTATGAAAGGTTGTTGAAAGCGTTCAAGAACTACAGCAGTACAGAGGTTGTTGAGGCGAAGGACATGAATCACCATGTGTTCAGATTCGTTGAGGGATTGAGACAGGAGATTAGACAGATGATTAAGAATCATTTGATCTGTTGGCAAGCGAAGCCAATTGACGAGGTGTTGCAGTATGCGAAGTACTGTAGTGACGAGATTGAGTTGAAGCGGAGGAAGCTGAAGGAGAAAGCGATGGTAATGCAAATTAAGGCAGCACTGTCAGGGATGCAGCGAGGTTGTCTACAACAGATGATGCAACAGCCGCAAGGAAACTGGATGTTTCAGGTGCAAGTGAGAGGCAGAGATCAAGGAGGTTTTGTGAACAGAAGCACAGACTTGAATTCTATAGTGGTTCAAAATGATGTGCAGGGGATGAAGAAGATGTTACCTTTTAATGCTTGCGGGGGCGTTGGACACTGGAAGCGGGATTGCCCGATGATGGTGCAGAAGGGTGTTGTTCAACAAAGCAATAATGCCAGTGCACTTCAAAACGTGAAGGGACCGAGGCTGAGTAGGGTCCTAATCCGAACTTTCATAATAATATGATCCAGATGCAAGGTCTTCAACCCATGCAACAAGTGCAGGTGCCCCGTGTACAGCTGATGCAGATGCAGCAAATGCAACAGCAGGTTCCCATGGTACCTAGACAGCAACTGCAATTGCCCTTTGCGCCAATGGAACAGCAACAGGTGATGCTTCCTCAACAGGTCACAGGTCAAAGAATAAGTCAAAGTAACGCAGTACAACAGTTCCCATTGCGTGGTGAGAATGGAATAAATGATGAATGGTCGGATGAGAGTTCAGATAGTGAGGAGTGCAGGCTTGCAGCATCCCTAGAAGTAGATCGGAGAGGGCCCTATGTTCAGGGGAAGGTAATGGGTCACAAGGTTTCATTCTTGGTTGACACAGGAGCTACACGCTCTACGGTCAGAAGTGCAGAAGTTCCGAAGCTGCCTCTTTCGGGATGTACAGTCAAGCTAGAAGGAGTGGCAAATCAACTCCTGACTAACCCGATCACAGATCTGGTTCAGGTTGAGCTTGGCACTTTCCAGGGATTGCACAGGTTTGTGGTTTGCGATTCCAGTCCCATGTCCCTACTAGGAAGAGACTTGCGGTGCAAGACAAGGTGTTTCATCACCTGTTCCAAAGAGGGAATCGAGGTTCAGACAAACAGTGAGGATGAAGGCGGTGAGGAGCAGGTTTCAGAGCCTGAAACGGAGACCGCAGATGAGGAGCATCCTCTGATTAACTTCTTCCCAATGTTCACAGTGACTGATCTGCCAGCAGATTTGCAGGGGACAGTCCAAGAAAAGGTGTGGGACTTGACAGGGAAAGAAGTAGGACTGATAAAAAGAGTAGAACCAGTCAAAGTCAATGTGAAGCAAAATGCTGTGTTCCCTCAGGTACCACAGTACCATATGGCGCAAGATGTCCTTATAATGGTGGCGCAATTAATTGCAGACTTTGTGAAATAGGGAGTCTTCAAGGAGGTGATGACCAGTCAGTGTAACTCCCCAATAATGGGGCTGAGAAAGCCCTGTCGGAAAGTTCGAATTGTCCAAGACTTGAGAAAGATTAACAACATAGTGGTGAAATGTTGTCCAGTGGTTCCAAATCCAGCTGTGATTATGTTCCAGGTTCCATGTGATGCAGAATGGTTCATAGTGGTTGATTTGTCCCAAGCATTCTTTTCTGTGCCTCTTCATGAGGACAGCCAATTTCTCTTCAGTTTCAAATTACTGGATAAGGTTTACAATTGGTGTCGAATTCCTCAAGGCTTTTCGGAGTCACCTTCCATCTTCAATCAGATACTGAAGAAGGATTTGGAGTAATTGGAATTGGCTTTTCAATCAACTCTAGTGCAGTACATTGATGATCTGTTGATCGCATCCAAAACGAGGGATGAGTGCAAGTATGATTTGATTGCCTTACTGAACCACTTGGGAAAGAACAGGCACACGGTGTCCCCCAAGAAATTACAATACTGCCAGAAAGAGGTGAAGTATTTGGGTCATCAAATTGAGAAAGGGTCAAGGAAGTTGTCCAGGGAAAGAGTAACTGCACTGTTACAGATGAATCCCCCAACGACACGGGGAGATGTTAGGATGTTTCTGAGAATGGTGGGTTACTGTTGTCAGTGGATCCCGAATTTCTCAGTCATCTCCAAGCCATTGGTGAGACTGACGGTTAAGGAAGGGCCAGATGTCATAGTACTGACAGAGAAGGAAATTAAGGAGTTTACTGAGTTAAGGGAGAGCATGTGCAGGGCTCCAGCTTTAGGTATGCCTGATTAGGCGAAGCCTTTTGTTCTGTTTTGCCACGAACGTGATGCATGTTCTTTGTCTGTCCTGACACAGGTCCATAGAGGTGTAAACCGACCAGTAGCATATTTTTCTGCTACTTTGGACCCAGTTGCAGCAGCCTTACCAGGTTGTCTGCGTGCAGTAGCAGCAGTTGGTCAAAGCCTCACACAGTGTGAAGGCATGGTGATGGGACATCCTTTAACCGTCATGGTCCCACACTCAGTTGAGATCCTGTTGACCCATACCAAAACACAACACATGACAAATGCAAGGCTGACAAAATATGAAACGATTATATTGGGGTCACCAAATGTAACATTGAAAAGATGTACAGTGTTGAACCAGGCACCTTTGCTTCCAAATGAAAACACAGAAGTCGAAAATGTTGAAGATGTAGAACATGATTGTCTTGAGGTAACAGAAATGTGCACCAAACCGAGGTCTGATATTAAAGATACCCAATTGGAAGAAAATGACCAAATTATCCTAGTCGATGGCTCATGTTTGAGAGACTCAGTAGGAGTGCTGAGAGCCGGATACGCTGTATGTACGATCTCTGGTATCCTGGAAACGTCTTGGCTTGAAAGAGTATATTCTGCTCACATGGCTGAATTGGTTGCTCTTACTAGAGCTTGACATCCCGCTGCCCAGCTGAGAATGACTATCTATACTGACAGCAGATACGGATTTGGAATTGTCCATGATTTTGGCCAACTATGGTCACAGAGGGGTTTCCTGACCTCTTCTGGTTCGCCAGTGAAAAATGGTGAAAGAATTAAGGAGTTGTTGCACACGATTCAGTTACCTCATGAAACTGCCGTGGTGAAATGCAGTGCTCTTTTGAAATCACAAGACTTTGTTTCGATGGGAAATGGATATGTGGATCAAGTCGCAAGGTTTTGCGCATAGAACTGTATATCGTTTAAGGATCAGTGGGAGTTGTTACCTGAAACAGAAAATGAGACATGCACAGGTTATGCATTAAGGGTGATTGACACGTTAGAAGAATTGAGATTGTTACAGGGACATGCCAGCAAAGATGAGAAGCGTTCTTGGGTTCGGATGCAATGCGTACAACGACCAGATGACTTGTGGGTTTCAGATGAAGGGAAAATGGTCTTGCCGAACAGTCTCCTGTCACAGTTTGCAAGGTTTTACCATGGTCAAGCACATATTGGGTGAGATGCCATGATCAGGTTGTTCAAAATTGACTGGTTTAATCCGAAATTCAGACAAGCTGCAGAAGTGATCTGTCATAGGTGTATCATCTGTCAACAGATGAATGCGGGGAAAGGAACAGTGGTGAATTTGAGCCACATTGGGAGAGCAGGAGGTCCATTTAGCAGAATGCAATAGGATTTCATTGAGATGCCCGTGTGCGGAGAATTGAGATATGTGTTGGTGATTGTGTGTATCTTTAGTCACTGGATCGAAGCATACCCTACACGTAGGAATGACAGTCTCACAGTAGCGAAGCTGCTGCTTAGGGAATTTATACCACGTTTTGGGTTTCCTATCTCTTTAGAGTCAGATAGGGGAAGTCACTTCAACAATGAGGTGGTTAAGCTATTGTGTGCAGCATTGAACATTGAACAGAAGTTGCATTGTAGTTACCGCCCTGAAGCATCAGGACTAGTGGAACATATGAATGGTACCCTGAAGTCGAGAATGGCAAAAATGTGTGCAGCCACGAATTTGAAATGGCCTGATGCATTGCCTTTGGTGTTAATGTCAATGAGAAATAGACATAACAAGAAATCAGGACTGTCCCTCATGAAATTCTCATGGGCCGATCTATGAGACTGCCCGCAGTGCCTGCGAATGCTCTTGTGAATATCACAGATGATATGGTGTTGGACTACTGCAAGGGTCTGGCTGACGTGATCCACTCTTTTTCTCACCAGGTGGAAGCTACCACCCTGCCACTGATAAATGATCCAGGACACAACCTGAAAGCTGGTGACTGGGTTGTCATCAAGAAACACATAAGGAAGTCGTGTTTGGACCACGTTGGAAGGGGCCATATCAAGTAATACTAACGACCACTATTACTGTGAAGTGTGCGGGAATTCTGAATTGGATCCATGCCAGTCACACAAAAAAGGTGACGTGTCCAACTGTTGAGGAAGTTGAGTTGTTGAAAGTACCAACAATGGAGAAGGAAGTCTCAGGGCCGGAGAGTGATCGAAGGGGAACTGAGAGAGAAGGAGAGCCCATTGAGGATGGCTTGGTCACTCCAGTAAGAGACGAAGAAGAGGAGACCCAGAGGGGTGACGGTGAGCCTGTCTCAACTCAGGCACCAGGAGAGCAAAATCAGAGGGAGGTTCTACCAGAAGCAGACAAATATGGAAATGAGCTAGAGCCCGTGACAGACCCAGAAGGCGAAGGAGTTGAGGCGGAAGGGAGTCAGAGTGTCCAGACTCCTCCTGAGCAAATTGCAGGTCCATCAAGAGAAAACACCATACAGTCAGAGGAGGGCAAAGAATTGCCACTGGAGAGATCAAAGACCAGAGAGACACTGAAAGGAGATAAGTGACCAGAGTTGAAAGTGAAAAAGGGAAAGGTGGGTGTTGAAGATGCAATAGAGGAAGAGGTTGATACAACAAGGAGAGAAGATCTAAGTGAAGGAGAGTTGCAATGTGATCGCAAGTTGAAAAGAAAGAGAGTAGAAAACAGAAGGTACGCAGATCCTGAATGGGTGTATGCAACGTCAGCTGCATGGCAACAACAGTTCTTGGCGTTTTGCTTTGATAGAGAGATTCCAGGTCAGTACTTTGGCACCTCAGTCTGGCAGAAAAGACTGAGTTGGCATAAGAACTGAATTAAAGACAATTTTGAGAAAGAGAGACTGATAACTTACCAGATTGAGCCACTGATAACCTGAATTGACTTTTGAAACCCGATTTTGACAAGCTGCTAACCTGAATTGACAAGGATCCTGGGAGTGAAACTGAGAACTGTAAATACTTGCTTGTTTTGACTTTGCTGTGAAAAGAGAAAAGAAAAAAAAGAAGAAAGAAGAAAGTTTTCTAACTGTCCTCTGTTGTTGTTTGAATTAACCTTCCTTCACTTTCTGATTCCTTACAGATCATGGCTAACATTAGAGAGGATAATAGAGGGAGTAGGCATTGTAAATATTTGGGTGTTGGTTTGGGTGTTGTGTGTGTGATATTCATTATGGTTGTGGTTGTGGGTATGACACTATTGGATAAGAGTGGGACTAACAATGCTACAATTTCTGAGCTTACCACTGCACTAACAGTTTGGGAGCGGTTTGAGCAGGATACAAAATATTTGCATGAGGGAACTAACGCAAAAGTGGAACTATCCACAAATGTTTTCTATTGCTTACTGAGTATGTTGATACAATAGATGCAAATGATTACTTTGTGTGCACACAGATTCCTGTTTCGGTACAAGAGGGGGTTACCTATCATAGTCTGCCTTTACCATATGGGATAAGCTGTAGTCTATTACTAACAAGATTCTATAACCAGGAAGAGATTCAGTATTTTTATTTGAACCATGACCTTGTGTTTTCTTATGTGCCTATCATAGAGGATTTGAGTAGTGTAGCTAAGTACTATAGTATAAAGTTAGTAAAAGGGTTCTTTGAGGAGACATTAACAATTAGTACATCTTATGCACACCACAATAATTTGACATGTTTGCTTACACCTGTAGAGAAGAGCTTTTTAGATCACACGGAAGATAGAAGAAGGGCATTGAAGGGTAAATAAGAGAAAGTATTGCAGCAGCAAGCTTTTGCTAGTAGTGAGGGTTATAGTGCAATTAGGGAACAGGGGAAATTAGCTTTAGATGCACTACATGTAGGTAAACTTTACATATCTAGGCTGAAGTCATATTATGACAATGTGTTTGTGGGAATGAGTGAATGTAAGCATGTGTTTTTGTTTCCGAGTAAGTGGACGTTCATGTTAAATGGACAGGATCCAGCGATCCCTGGGATCTATTATATATGTGGACTTAATGCTTATTACCGTCTTCTGAAGGGATGGTATGGGACATGTTACTTGGGGATAGTTTTCCAAAGATATATCAACTTGACGATTTGAAAAAGTTTCCGAAATTGTCTGAATTACATCGTACTAGACAAAAGAGAAAGACTGCTGCTGGTGTAATTGGAGACATATTTGGGGCAATAATTCCTTCAGTGGGAGCTATCTTAAACTCCATAAAGATTTGAAAGTTGTCTACCATTGTGGATAACATGCTGACAAATTTTACAGGGGCTATACTCCTGATGGATACTGAACTTGCTGCAGAGAGGGCTATGACTCTTCAAAACAGGCTTGCTTTAGACATTCTTTTAGCGAAAAATGGCAGAGTTTGTAGGATGCTTAATGAGCGTCACTGCTGTGCTTACATACCAGACAATAGTAATGAAATTAGGAGTATGCTTACTAACTTAACTAGGGATAGTACAGATTTGAAGGAACTGAAAGAACCAGGTGTGTGATGACAATAGTCATCAGAGGAGGGATTGTTGGAGTGTGTCTTTTAAAATTAATATTAACATGAAAGGCTTGCAATATTGTGTAATGAAGCTGCATAGAAAATGTGTTAACGTAGAAAATAATGCATGCGTTTAAAATGTGCCCACGGGGAGTGGCCATCAATGTATACGAAGACTAATGAAACTTATTAATGAATAATAAATGATGTACTAATGTTATGAATTTGTGTCGGCATGTTATAATTAGAATCATATATTAGGGGTTTGTAAACTAAATTACTAGGCGTTAGTTAGCGAGGGTCTGGGCCTAACTGCCTGGTCTCATATTAAACTGTGTTTTTCCTAACGTGCATTGTGCTGTCTTCAAGAAGGACACAAAACTGTACTTTTCCAGAAGCTAGAGATGTGTGTGTAGCCGTAGTAAATTCTTTCTCATGGGACCCGACTTGCTCAAGGAGACATTCTTGCTGAATGCAACAGTGTAATTCGTAACAGGTGCAAGGCTGCCTGGAGTAGAAGAAAACAATGGGACTACTGACTGGAGCGAAAAGTGTAACTTTTCTTACCTGACATTCAACCCAATGAAGACGTCAATAACATGGGCCAATCAACGGCATGAGAACTGTGTTCTGTGTAAAATTCTAGAGGTGTGTGAAGAATTATTGGACAGAGATAATAATGCACCAAATATTATCCAATGGGGAATTAAGGGTTCGACAGTTTTGATATAACCGCATGACCCGAGGAGAAATCGGCCATTATTTGCCATTATTCTGACATTCTGCCTTAAGCCATACTTTGCCATTGCTCTTTTGAGCCTTTGCTGTTTATTATTCCTGATACTTTAAACCATCCTCTATCTAAGTCCTTACTGATGCTTACTTCTCCTCCGTATGAGGGAAGAACCTTATTCTTTAGCTATGCCAAACTGAGACTTTGCCCTGTCCTATCTTTGCTGATGGTGAATCGACTGATGTCCTGAGGACGAAGACTGACGCTGTTTGCTGATTCATTTGAGGGGTAACTATGTGATGAAAATTGTAATTGTCTGTTTGCCTTTTCTTTCTAGGTACCAACTGCTCTTTTTATAGAGGCCATAGTTAGATGTTTTCCAAATTTGTGGTTGCTAAATTGTTTTGCATGAAGTCCAACATGCTGATGCTAATTCGAGGTTAGTTAAGGTGTTCACAAATATCGGATGCAAATAGACAAATGACTGAGTTCTTGCTTTGTGGAATCTTGCACTACTGAGACTTTGTTAAGCTGCTTCTTATTAATGATGTATTTATGCTGAATGACTATTCTCCATGCGTTGATTAATTGTGTTTTAATTATGAATCTAAAGAGTTACTAATGAGATTGATTGCTAATGAGTTTAACGAAGATGATTATTAGATTGTAATCAATAGGAAATAAATATCCTAACACTTAACTAGATTTGTGTGGTTATTCATGGCCGAAAGGTCATGGTGTTTTCATTTATTGATTCTTATTAAATGTTATTGATTGACGTGTTGATTAGTTACTAAGAATATTGATTAGGTTATTGATATATTGATTTGATGATGCCAGAAAGATATCTCGTACTGGGAAGTCTCCGAACGTGGTGAAAAGGTTGGCGTGTCTCCTTGTAAATTTGCTTATCAAGTTTCTGACGCGCTATCAAAGGTAACTTTAAATCCAATGGCAATATGTCAGCAGTGATCAGCACTACCCCCGAGCAAGTACATTTGAAAAAAAAAGTGGCAATTACTTTAGTGCTTCATGTGGGATGATTTATGATATTTATCTTAACAGGGATTTCTCAGCAAAGTTTTAATTGCAATTAAAATTCACTCTGTCACACAGAAGGCGTGGAATGTCAGATATAAGCACACACAAGCCATGGTAATGTCACACATAAGCAATATCAAACGTTGGAACTATGTCCCCACCACCCATTGCACAAATAAAGGGACAAAATACAGTGTCACAGAAGAGGTACCAAAGCCTCGACTACAGAACAACTTTTGGGCTCCAGCAGTCGAGAAACAACTGCCAGAGCACTGTCTTTCTAAAACCTGCCATCAATAGAATAGATTAGCCTCTTTGTGTTTATCACGATCAATATTTACATATCTATGTACATCTTCTGATGCATTTATGAGTCCTGGGTGCACACTGAATCATTCCAGGATAACAGTGCCCATGATTGCTGCAATAAAGGCGTCAAGTATTTTAATGAGCGCTTCTTGCAGACATTCAAACAGTAAATGATTATCCGTGCCAATTCATTAGTCAGCTCGCCCTTGACTCATGGTATTTCAAATACCTCCTCACACACAAGGGTTCCCCTTTCTTTTAACCAATGCCATAAGGTAGTTACAACGGACCCTTCAGGCTCTTTCCCTACCTCCTGCCACATTTTATGTATGTCTAGGAGATCCACTTCGAATAAAAGGAATCCCACGCCCGACAATGTAAACATGTCTATTAATTCCACATATTACATTTTGAATAATCTCAATCGGTGCCCTATGCCGGTATTCCCGTTGTAGCCATCTAAATTGCTTATTTATTACCCATCCACTGGTCTCCAGTGGCATAACACAAAGTGGGAACTCCCCATCCCACCCCAGAATGTGGTGAGGGGGTCCCTTAGTCTCCCATAGCCTGACATTCACAGACATTGGGATCAATGCCCAGTCCTCTATTTCCCCTGCATCGTTTTCTTACTTCCTCCTGATTTTCTTCAAAATGTCCGTTAAAATGGCGACGTAGTTATGAGCTTCGATTTACCTCTGTTTTATCCATGACGACATGGACTTTTAATGGGACATATTCTGTGATATGCATGTCGTAGTTGCAAGTATTTGTACATTTCTTCAGACCTAAGTTAAAGTCCTCGGTTTACTTTGAGTAGGGCTTGATGATATTTTGAAATTGAATGATAAAAGAAAGAAATACGAACCCAATAACGGGATCTGCAGAGCTAATCGGAGCTGCCAGAATGCCACAAACTATAGGTAAGGTGCTTCTAACCCTCTGTAGTACTCCTCCATCCACAGCCAGGCACTGCGACCCAAAACAAGATAATCGCACCTGGGTGGTCATGACACTCAACATGGAAACTCTTGGCATGCAGACTCAAAGTAAAGACCACACACTTCCAACCACGCGTGCTGTGGCAGGCTGTCCTTGTGAATTACCGCTATAGTGCCTCATACCGGGTAGTAAGCACTACATAAATGCTATATTACCCATCAACCCTGGTATAGAAATCACAAATTGGACAAATCTATGCAGGGACGTAACGCACGCACTTGCAGCCCCTCCCAAGCAGGGTGGGGCGGGGGTGGGGGGAGGAGGGGGCGCCACATCTGGGGCACCTCAATCCTTCAGGGGGGCATTCAGCCCGAGGCCGATGAATGTCTATGAGATATGGGAGACTCCGAGCCCCCTCATTTCATTGTGCATTTTGCAGGCGGGTGGGGCATCATTTTGTGTTACGCCACTGAACCGAGGCTCATTGTGTGCAGCTGCACCCACTGGGTTAACACAGCCAGCCTTTCAGCCGTGGGATGGTCTTTCAGATGTTCAGGCCTCAATGGATAATACTTCATGTAGCTGCTCGCTCGCTCTCTGCAGAATGTCAGGAGATCTTGCCGTTTGTGGAACGGCTTCCTTGGTGACAGAGTTTGCTTTCACGACTGGCGAAAACAAATCGTCTGGCATTACATTGTTGGGCATGTTTGTGCTGTTCTTGGCACCGGGCCCCGCAATGATGAAAGAGGGAGCCATGTGAAAGGCAGACATTGTGCGTGATTCACGAGTGTGTGATGTTATCCTGGCATTCAGCCCGAGAATCACGCAAGGAGCCGCGCACACCCCACAACCAGCGCCTCTCCAGCTCCCGCGCGAGGTCTGTGTGAAGGTCTCTGCATACAATCAAGTCCTGTGTGTTTCCCAGATACATTGAAGGGTCGCTTACTTCCAGGGTCTCAACTGTATTTGTTTTAAGCCTCTCTAACATCGTATGTTACCTGTCCTGAAGATAAAACTGCCAGAGTTGGACTTCACCGAATACATGAGAAAATATAGTTTAAAAGTTGGAATTTGAAAGCACTTGGCGGTAAAACCCAATTCTCAGGGCTGGTTTCGCAGCATCGGGGGCAGTTTACCTAGTTCATTTTTATAGTATTGTAGCGTTATTTCTATATCTATAGAGCTTTATTCCCCTGACGAGATGCAGAGGCGCCTTTCGGGTAATAGTTACACGATATTCGATCAGAGTTCAGGGTATGGAAGGTGTCGTCTGTCAAGTGGCCTATATGGGTTGTGTTGTGTTGATGTGTGTAAGGACCAGAGTTGTGCCCTTACCGTACGTGTTTTGCTGCTGCACCTTTGCCTGAATTTGGACAAAAAAAGGAGTGAGAGGTAGGATGCTGAAGCATGGGAAGCCAGATGGGTGGAATGAAAATGTTTTAGTGCAGGTCGGCTAATGTGGGCAGTACTTTAGTGTTGTTTGTGCATGGCAGGAACTGATCATACTGGGTCGCATCAAGCGGATAGCTGCACCTCCACATAGATGAACAAGAAAAGTAAGACTAAAGTTGGGGTCCCAAATGCAGATACCTACCATCTTTGGAGAGCTTTGTGTAATGCAGTTTAAACCACATAGATTATGGGACCTTGGAGAGGTTTGTGTAATGCAGTTTAAATCACGTAAATGATGGACCTTTGATAGGTCTGTGTAATGCAGTTTAAACCACATTGATTATGGGACCTTCACAATCATTTGTCCTGGTGCCACTGCACATGCTGCACCATTGATAGCTAAGCCCCTGACTTCACAGTGAGACGTCATGCACCTCCACAGAGGGAAACGTAAGGAATTATGGAACTACATTTCTACAACTCCTTTGCACAATGTGGAGAGTCTTTTATGATATAGCGTCACACACGTTTTTGATTAAATAACGTAATCGTGCACCTCAGCTCAAGCAGGGTTAAACACAGTAAGCCTTCCAGCCGTGGGGACGGTCTTTCAGATTTTTGTCAGGCGTCAATGTATACTACTTTTTTTCTTACAGCTGCCTCTACCAGTTCTGCAGAATATCAGATGATCTTGTTTGCGGAATGGCTACCTTGGTGACAGAGTTTGCTTTCACAACTGGCGAAAACATTGTCGCGCTTGTTTGTGTTGTTTTTGGCAAGGACTCATTTGTGTGAAATACTAGTATATGGGCAGACAGAACATGGGCGACAGCAGAGTGGCCAACATTAATTGTGAGTTTTGGAGTTATGTGTTCAGAAACGGCTCTTAATATGCTGCAGAAGCATGTATCTGCTGCTAGCCTAGATGATTGGGAAAAGATTGAAACTATAGAAGGGGTCGTGCATGTAGATACCTTCCATCTTTAGAATGGTCGGTGCGATACAGTTCACATTACATTGATTATGGAACTTTGGAAGGTGCCCATCAGTCAGAATGTAGCACTTGTGGGTGCAATCTTTCAATAAGTATAGTATTTGACTTGGAATTTGATGATATAGGAATGTCCCCTGCATGGAGTACAGTCACATTTACCTTCCAGTAGTGACAGACTCTAGCCCTCATTATGGACATAGCGGTCGAAACCGCCGTGTTCATGCTGGCGGTTCAACCACTGACTGCCAGCGTCCCCGGATCCCTGCTTGCCGTATAATGTACAATCCTGTGGGAAGGCGGGTGAAAATATTGTTTCCGCCCGACAGCCCTCAGGAATGCCTGGCTGGGACATTGAAGGCGGCTCCACAAGGAGCCGCCACCAATGCCTCTGTGCGGCGGGTGCAGCTGCACCCGCTGCGCAGATCACTGCCCGAAAATCAGGCAGTGACCTGCGCCAAGTGCATGGGCAGTGCAGGGGCCCCCAGGAGTGCCCTGGCGCACCCCTTCTGCCAGCCTTTCCCTGGCAGGGAAAGGCTGGAGGCTGAGGAATCATTATCTGAGGGGCAGCACCGCTGCCCTGTCGGATAATGATTCCGACCACCGCCAGGCTGTCTGATGGAGGCAGCCTGGCGGTGAGTGAAGGCCGCCACATGGTGTTCATAATGTGGCGGTTTTGCCCGCCATGCCAGCTGGCGGGTTTACTCGCCACCACTGGCAAGGCGGGCCCCACCGCCAAGTTCATAATGACCACCTCTATGTATTTGGCATCCTGGTTTCGATTTTGGCCATAGCATGAGGCCTAGTCTTATTCCTTGTCATAAGTAAGGGTCTTGACTTGTCCTGTGACCTGCAGGGGCGCATCAAGTATGCCCTCACTGACAGTGGAATCCTGCCTCTTTGATAGGGTCAGCAAATAGAGTGGTGGTTGCAGCATACAGTATTTTGTGAATCCATAGTTGTGATCAGAACGTTTGGTTTGAGTCACTGAAGTGGCGGTCTGCTGTCCTACTCATGGAAAATTCTGCCTCTATGTGCTCTCCCAGTCCCTATTCTTGATATTTTGCGTGTATATTGTGCATGTGTATGTGTGTAGACTGAATCTTAAATGCAGGATGTATGTATTAGTGAGCCGAGTAAATGGCATACGGATACCTCATGCCTAGCTGTAGGAAAGTACCATCTTGCCTGGCATGTTACCCCCATATTTCACTGTATATATGTTGTTTTAGTCTATGTGTCACTGGGACCCTGCCAGGCAGGGCCCCAGTGCTCATAAGTGTGCCCTGTATGTGTTCCCTGTGTGATGACTAACTGTCTCACTGAAGCTCTGCTAACCAGAACCTCAGTGGTTAAGCTCTCATGGGATGTCCTGTTACCTTGCCTCCTTTTTGCTTACAGGGAGGTTCCCCAGGAAGGAGTGGGCTTCAGCCCCTTTGAACTCCTATTTGAGCACCCTGTAAGAGGTCCCCTAAAACACGTGTGAAGGAGGGTTGGGAACAAACTTTAAAAGCTCCTAAACAGGATATAGTGGACTATGTACTTGGCCTAAGATCCACAATGGTGGAGTACCTGAAAAAGGCCAGTAAAAACCTTCAGGCCAGCCAAGACCTCCAAAAGCAATGGCATGACCAGAAGGCTGTTCTGCTTCAGTACCAACCAGGACAGAAGGTGTGGGTATTGGAGCCTGTGGCCCCAAGTGCACTCCAAGACAAATGGAGTGGACCCCATCTCATTGTTGAAAAGAAGGGCGAGGTCACCTACTTGGTTGACCTGGGCACTGCCAGGAGTCCCCTTAGGGTGCTCCATGTCAACCGCCTAAAACCCTACTATGACAGGGCTGATCTTACCCTGCTCATGGCAACAGATGAAGGACAGGAAGAAGAGAGTGACCCTCTCCCTAATCTCTTCTCTTCCACTGAAGAAGATGCTTTAGTGGAAGGTGTCGTTTTGGCAGACTGTCTTACTGCAGAGCAGAAAGACAACTGCATAAATCTCCTAGGTCAGTTTTCTGAACTCT
Organism: Pleurodeles waltl; assembly: GCF_031143425.1. Lineage (NCBI taxonomy): Eukaryota > Metazoa > Chordata > Amphibia > Caudata > Salamandridae > Pleurodeles > Pleurodeles waltl. The sequence continues at coordinate 561,438,198 of NC_090451.1, forward strand.
TTTCAACTGTGCCAGGCACCACATCTTGGTGTGAACACACAATTGATACTGGAGACAGCTCACCTGTCAAAAGTAAAATCTATAGGCATCCTGACCATGTCAGAGACTGCATAAAGCAAGAAGTTCAGAAAATGCTTGAACTAGGAGTGGTTGAACATTCTGAAAGCCCATGGGCCTCTCCTGTGGTGCTTGTACCAAAGCCTCACTCAAAAGATGGAAAAAGGGAGATGAGGTTTTGTGTAGATTACAGATTTCTCAACCAGGTAACAAAAACTGATGCTCACCCTATACCCAAGGCAGATGAGCTCATAGATACACTGGCATCTGCCAAGTATCTAAGCACCTTTGATTTGACTGCAGGGTATTGGCAGATCAAATTGTCAGAGGATGCTAAAGCAAAAACTGCATTTTCAACTATTGGAGGGCAATACCAATTCACAGTAATGCCCTTTGGTTTAAAAAATGCACCTGCCACTTTTCAGAGGTTGGTGAATACAGTCCTGCAGGGGTTGGAGGCTTTTAGTGCAGCATATCTGGACGATATAGCTGTCTTTAGCTCCACCTGGGATGATCACCTGGTCCACCTGTGGAAAGTTTTGGAGGCCCTGCAAAAGGCAGGCCTCACTATCAAGGCTTCAAAGTGCCAGATAGGGCAGGGGAAAGTGGTTTACCTGGGACACCTGGTAGGTGGAGAACAGATTGCACCACTTCAGGGGAAAATCCAGACAATCATGGATTGGGTTCCCCCTAAAACACAGACCCAGGTGAGAGCCTTCCTAGGCCTCACTGGGTATTACAGGAGATTCATTAAAAACTATGGCTCCATTGTAGCCCCACTTAATGATCTCACTAGCAAGAAGATGCCTAAAAAGGTATTGTGGACAGCTAGCTGTCAGAAAGCTTTTGAGGAGCCCAAACAGGCCATGTGCACTGCACCTGTCCTAAAAATCCCATGTTACTCCAAGAAATTCATTGTTCGAACTGATGCTTCTGAATTAGGGGTAGGGGCAGTCTTATCACAACTCAATTCTGAGGGCCAGGATCAACCTGTTGCTTTTATCAGCAGGAGGTTGACCCCTAGAGAAAAGTGTTGGTCTGCCATAGAGAGGGAGGCCTTTGCTGTGGTCTGGGCACTGAAAAAGTTGAGGCCATGCCTGTTTGGCACTCACTTCATTGTTCAGACAGACCACAGACCTCTACTTTGGCTAAAACAAATGAAAGGTGAACACCCTAAATTGTTGAGGTGGTCCATATCTCTACAGGGAATGGACTATACAGTGGAAATAGACCTGGGAGTACCCACTCCAATGCAGATGGACTCTCCGGATATTTCCACTTAGACAATGTAGGCTCATCAGGTCATGGCTAGTCTTATTGTACTTCGTTTGGGGGGGGGGTTGTGTAGGAAAGTACCATCTTGCCTGGCATGTTACCCCCATATTTCACTGTATATATGTTGTTTTATTCTATGTATCACTGGGACCCTGCCAGGCAGGGCCCCGGTGCTCATAAGTGTGCCCTGTATGTGTTCCCTGTGTGATGACTAACTTTCTCACTGAGGCTCTGCTAACCAGAACCTCAGTGGTTATGCTGTCTCTGCTTTCCAAATTGTCACTAACAGGCTAGTGACCAATTTCACCAATTCACATCGGCATACTGGAATACCCTTATAATTCCCTAGTATATGGTACTGAGGTACCCAGGGTATTGGGGTTTCAGGAGATCCCTATGGGCTGCAGCATTTCTTTTGCCACCCATAGGGAGATCTGACTATTCTTACACAGGCCTGCCAGTGCAGCCTGAGTGAAATAACGTCCACGTTATTTCACAGCCATTTACCACTGCACTTAAGTAATTTATAAGTCACCTACATGTCTAACCTTCACCTGGTGAAGGTTGGGTGCAAAGTTACTTAGTGTGTGGGCACCCTGGCACTAGCCAAGGTGCCCCCACATTGTTCAGGGCAAATTCCCCGGACTTTGTGAGTACGGGGACACCATTACACGTGTGCACTATACATAGGTCACTACCTATGTATAGCGTCACAATGGTAACTCCGAACATGGCCATGTAACATGTCTAAGATCATGGAAGTGTCACCCCAATGCCATTCTGGCATTGGGGAGACAATTCCATGATCCCCCGGGTCTCTAGCACAGAACCCGGGTACTGCCAAAGTGCCTTTTCAGGGGTCTCCGCTGCAGCTGCTGCCAACCCTTCAGACAGGTTTCTGCCCTCCTGGGGTCCAGGCAGCCCTGGCCCAGGAAGGCAGAACAAAGGATTTCCTCTGAGAGAGGGTGTGACACCCTCTCCCTTTGGAAATAGGTGTGATGGCTGGGGAGGAGTAGCCTCTCCCAGCCTCTGGAAATGCTTTGATGGGCACAGATGCTGCCCATCTCTGCATAAGCCAGTCTACACCGGTTTAGGGATCCCCCAGCCCTGATCTGGCGTGAAACTGGACAAAGGAAAGCGGAGTGACCAATCCCCTGACCTGCACCTCCCAGGGGAGGTGCCCAGAGCTCCTTCAGTGTGCCCCAGACCTCTGCCATCTTGGAAACAGAGGTGTTGCTGGCACACTGGACTGCTCTGAGTGGCCAGTGCCATCAGGTGACATCAGAGACTCCTTCTGATAGGCTCTTACCTTTGTTACTAGCCTATCCTCCTTCCTAGGTGGCCAAACCTCCTTTTCTGGCTATTTAGGGTCTCTGCTTTGGGGAATTCTTCAGATACCGAATGCAAGAGCTCACCAGAGTTCCTCTGCATCTCCCTCTTCACCTTCTGCCAAAGGATCGACCGCTGACTGCTCAGGACGCCTGCAAAACCGCAACAAAGTAGCAAAGACGACTACTGCAACCTTGTATTGCTTCATCCTGCCGGCTTTCTCGCCTGTTTCCTGGTGGTGCATGCTCTGGGGGTAGCCTGCCTCCTTCTTGCACCAGGAGCTCTGAAGAAATCTCCTGTGGGTCGACAGAATCTTCCCCCTGCAACCGCAGGCAACAAAAGACTGCATCACCGGTCCTCTGGGTCCCCTCTCAGCACGACGAGCGTGGCACCTGGAACTCAGCAACTCTGTCCAAGTGACTCCCACAGTTCAGTGACTCTTCAGTCCAAGTTTGGTGGAGGTAAGTCCTTGCCTCCCCACGCTAGACTGCATTGCTGGGTACTGCGTGATTTGCAGCTGCTCCGGCTCCTGTGCACTCTTCCAGGATTTCCTTCGTGCACAGCCAAGCCTGGTCCCCAACACTCTAACCTGCAGTGCACAACCTTCTGAGTTGTCCTCCGGCGTCGTGGGACTCCCTTTTGTGACTTCGCGTGGACTCCGGTTCACTCCTCTTCTAAGTGCCTGTTCCGGTACTTCAGCGGGTGCTGCCTGCTTCTGTGAGGGCTCCCTGACTTGCTGGGCGCCCCCTCTGTCTCCTCATCCAAGTGGCGACATCCTGGTCCCTCCTGGGCCACAGCAGCATCCAAAAACCCTAACCACGACCCTTGCATCTAGCAAGGCTTGTTTGTGGTCTTTCTGCGTGGGAACACCTCTGCAAGCTTCTTCACGACGTGGGACATCCATCCTCCAAAGGGGAAGTTCCTAGTCCTCTTCATTCTTGCAAAACACCAAGCTTCTTCCATCTGGTGGCAGCTTCCTTGCACCCTCAGCTGGCATTCCCTGGGCTCCTGCCCACTCTCGACACTGTCGCGACTCTTGGACTTGGTCCCCTTGTCTTACAGGTACTCAGGTCTGGAAATCCACTGTTGTTGCATTGCTGGTGTTGGTTTTCCTTGCAGAATCCCCCTATCACAACTTCTGTGCTCTCTGGGGTTTGTAGGTGCACTTTACACCTACCTTACAGGGTCGTGGGGTAGGCTATTTTTCTAACCCTCACTGTTTTCTTACAGTCCCAGCGACCCTCTACAAGCTCACATAGGTTTGGGGTCCATTTGTGGTTCGCATTCCACCTTTGGAGTATATGGTTTGTGTTGCCCCTATACCTATGTGCTCCTATTGCAATCTATTGTAACTTTACACTGCTTGCATTACTTCCTTTTGCTATTACTGCAGATTTTTGGTATTGTGTACATATATCTTGTGTATATTTGGCATCCTCATACTGAGGGTACTCACTGAGATACTTTTGGCATATTGTCATAAAAATAAAGTACCTTTATTTTTAGTATATCTGTGTATTGTGTTTTCTTATGATATTGTGCATATGACACCAGTGGTATAGTAGGAGCTTTGCATGTCTCCTAGTTCAGCCTAAGCTGCTCTGCTACAGCTACCTTCTATCAGTCTAAGCTGCTAGAAACACCTCTTCTACACTAATAAGGGATAACTGGACCTGGCACAAGGTGTAAGTACCTCTGGTACTAACTACAAGCCAGGCCGGCCTCCTACACTAGCCTTAAACAAAAGATGGAGTTAAAGTTGTTTTCACAGGTAGTGGTAGTGTACTGCTGATATTTCTGAAAGTGGAGAGAGGAGACTTAGGGGGTGATTCTAAGTCCGGCGGGCGGCGGAGGCCGCCCGCCAGACTTCCCCCACCAAAATACCGCTCCGCGGTCGAAAGACCGCTGAGGGTATTTTGGGATTTGCCCTGGGCTGGCGGGCGACCGCCAAAAGGCCGCCCGCCAGCCCAGGGCAAATCAACCTTCCCACGAGGACGCCGGCTCAGAATTGAGCCGGCGTAGTGGGAAGGTGCGACGGGTGCAGTGGCACCCGTTGCGTATTTCAGTGTCTGCAAGGCAAACACTGAAATACATAGTGGGGCCCTCTTACGGGGGCCCCTGCAGTGCCCATGCCATTGGCATGGACACTGCAGGGGCCCCCAGGGGCCCCGCGGCACCCCCTACTGCCATCCTGTTCCTGGCGGGAGACCCGCCAGGAACAGGTTGGCGGTAGGGGGTGTCAGAATCCCCATGGCGGCAGAGCGCGCTCCGCCGCCATGGAGGATTCTGTAGGGCAGCGGAAAACCGGCGGGAGACCGCCGGTTTTCCTAGTCTGACCGCGGCCGAACCGCCGCGGTCAGAATGCCCTGCGGGGCACCGCCGGTCTGTCGGCGGTGCTCCCGCCGACCCTGGCGGTCTCAGACCGCCGGGGTCAGAATGACCCCCTTAGATGCTTGAAAGGAAACGAAGGGGAGGAGTTGTGCCTCCTATGGAAATTTGATTAGGCCTTTTAATTGGCAAGGACGTTTTCCTGATCATTGCCATTTGATAGCTGGTAGGGGTGAGGAGAGGGACTGTAAACGCTTTTGTGCTCGATGAGGTGAAGCCTTGTGTGGCCTTGTGTCTTTTCCTGATTAACCCATTCATTAGGCTGATGGAGACAAGGTCCAGAAATCTCTTTGTGCCTCTGTTGCGGATGCTCCAGGCTGAAGACTATCCTTATTGTGGAAGTATCACCCTACCCAAAGGCTGGTCCTCGAGGGCTGCCTGGAGACATGTAAAAGAAGAGCCACCTGCTGAAGTTGCAGATAATGGATACACATCTCCTGTCTGATTTCTTCTATAAAAGTGAAACCTCACTAACCCATTTGTTGTTCCAATTCCAAGTCCACTGTGGACAAGAAAGGGAGTGCCCCTCAGCGTACAGAGAGGACTGCTGCAGTGCCTTAATTGAGCCAGTGATTTTCGGGGCTCAGCACCAGCACCTAATTCTTAACACCAGTGCTTGTGACAGCCTGCCACATGGTGGCGCTGCCTGCCAAACTTGGGTATGAACACAACAACAGCTGCTTAATGAATTAAATATACATTAACAATCACTAATACGTGTCTCCTAAGCCATTCTCATAGCTTTGGGGGCCTTGAACAGTATGAATTGCCACACTTGTAGGAGTGTGATGGTTAGTACTTGTGTTGGTACTGTAATTTGTAGCGCTGGCAGGGGCAATAGATGGTGTAAGCTGCTGTGTCCTCCTAATGAGGGCCCTGGCACTTATTGTTTTACAAATTAACCAGTGAACTGCTGTACAACCAGTACTGGTGTCTGCCCGGCAGCCAGAGTTCCAGAGGTGACTCTGGTGATTTATTTATTGATTAATTTATTGACTCCAGTGAGGGGACACCACTTGAGTCTGGAAGAGCTATGTATCTGTCCTGAAGCACCTAGAAGTCCACCTGCCTGTTGAGAGAGTGAAGAAGCCTGCCAAGACTGCAACTCAATTGCTGAGGCCCAGTTGTGGCTATTATCTTGTGTCACCAGCCTGTGAGTGACCGGCTCAGAAGTAAATGATCTTTGCATGGCTTTATCTGCCCAAAGTATTTGGCCTGTGGGTGGCTGCATCTTCCGGCCTGTGTAAGGCTACATCGTGAACTGAAAGAGCCTGGGTCTGCGACCATCATCAAGGCTCCTGACTGCTGTGACATCCATCAGAGGTCTAAGTGAGAGTGTGATGCCCTAGGGTTGCTGATTCCACACCTGCCGAGGTCACTTTCAGAGTGCAGACCCAGCAGATGTAGAAGGGTGCAGGAATGAAGCAGCAGGCTGGCATACCACCTCTTAGGAGAAGAGGTACAAACATGGAAAAAAGAGAGCACAGAGGCTGCACTGATACATTGAGGTCTGATCCACCACATGTGGTACAACTAAAAACTGATACTGAGCAGTAAATACTAAGCACATTAACTTTAGGAGTGATAACTGCACCTAAGCCATAACCGCACTGAAATCTCTTACCCCAAAAAGGACAGACCACCTAGACTGGGGTTGAGGGAACCCTGAGCCTGAGTCAGGTGGGAGGATCGGTGGAGATAGGAGAGAGGTATAGCACTGCATGATATTGTCCAAGGACACTAAATAGCTTTTTTGTTGTAATGATGTATGGTATTTTGTTTTAGTGCAGTTTAAATTACTTTTTTCTTATAGTAGCAGCACTGGACGGGACAGTTATCTACTGTGTTCTTTTTGTGACTGTTGAGCTCTGTGCTTGAGCACACCTACTCTGCATTTCTGAGAAGCCTATGGCTGCTTGTACTTGGCCCAGTATCCAGAAACATAGTAGGTGGAACCATGAGACAGCAGAGGCAAACAACCTAATCCCTCATGGTTAAGGTTTAGTAGTCCCTGCCTTTTCCATGGCCCACCAAATGGGGTCTGACAGAGTTCATGAAAGAGCCAGAGGAACAAAACAATGGAATGAGCATTATATAACCAGCCATGCTACATGCCCTGACAAGTCCACCCAGGAAGCAACCAATAAGAATGATTAATATACAAGCCAGCCGTGATTTGGTGATGCCACTGTGCAGCGATGACAGCAGGACTAGTAGACAACCAGCCTCAGTGAATGCTTTAGGTATCTGCCCCAAGTGTGGCAGAGAATAACCCTGAGGAATGACCATGATACAACCAGCTATTGTATTAGCTCAGAAGAGTCTACTCATGTGTGTCAGAAAGCAGCCGAAGGGAAAAGAAAATTATAAAAACTTTCATTCATGGTGTATGTCATGAGGAGTCCAATCAGGAGTGGCAGAGAGCAAACCAAAGGATTATTCCATTATAAAACCAGCCAAAGATTATCCTCTGAGAATATTCCCATAGAGTGACAGATTAACAACCATTATATGACCTGCCCTATATATGCTCTGAGGAGTCCAGCCATGTGTGGCAAGGGCACATTACACAAAAATGTGTATGTGTGGTACTTTTTCCAGTGTGTCCACCCAGGTGTGACAACAAGCAGCTAGTGGGAGTAGGAAATTATGAAACCAGCCATGGTATATGCTTTGGAAAGTCCACAATTGAGTGGCAGACAGCACCCAAAAGAATGGGCATTGTGGGAACTTTTTCAGGAGTCACAGAGCAGTCTGGGTACTGGGCTCAAATTGTAACAATCAAAGTATTTTACCATCTGTGGCTTTAACTTACTACTAAGCCCAAAACTGAGCACAAGAAACAGGTCTTTCACAAGTACATCCCTTTACCTTCATGATAACAAATGAAAGCAGTCCAAGGCTTAACCAGGGATGTGGTGTGGGGTAGATACTCACAACCCCGTAAAGCAAATACCCTCACTCAATAACTCCATGTCCAATCAATGCTTCTTGAGAGGGGAAAGAATTTTAATTTAGCATACACAAGCCTTTACCACACACAGGTCCGAAAGCCATCTCAAAGGGCACAGAGAGAAAATTCTCTCCTCTGGGAAACCCATATATATGTCCTTGGCGGCCACAGTGGTACTGGGCAGTTTTGTCAAGGTAAGATGTCCTAAGGGGATGGGAACAGTGAAGAATGCTCTCTTTGTGCTCAGGCAGCTCTCCACCTTTTTGAGTAAAAGTGCACTCTAGATGAGCATGTTCTGGAGGGAAAAGGCACAAGACCACTTCACAGAGCTTGGTAATGTTGGGCCTTTCATGGATCCCAAAGAACTGGTCTAGTGTGCTTATCATCCAGCTCCTCAAGACTCCCTCTTCTAGGCAGCCTTCCTTTCATGCAAGGGAGCCTCTAACTCACTCACTACCAGTCACTAGGCTACTCCCCTTGAGATTCTGACAAGATGAAGACATTCTCAGGTTTTTGCTCTGAATTTGGCAATCAGTGAACAAAAGTCTTATGTCAAAGGTATACCTGGGTCTTCATTGGGTGGGACCACTGTAACTGGCAGATGAGAAGTCCTCTCTCAGTGACTTTGGATTTTGGCCCAAACGTTGTACACAGTTCATAGTTGGTGGCAGATTTACAAATATTTCATGCAATGCAGTGCAGCAAGGCAACCTTCTGCAGTGTATCTGTGAAAAAGAGAGAGCTGAAATGCACCATATCTACTAAGATATGCCACATTTCTGTTCTCTCATAGCACTGGCGCACAATATGCTGCCTAGCGCTATTACAGGCACCCTAGCCCCCTTCTGCAAGGGTACATTTGTTACTGGTAGGATTGTTTTGTGCAGGAAGAGTGCAGAGGTACTTTCTTCTCTCTATGGAGGTATTGAGGAGAAATAAACATATTTGCCCTTTTTGCGCCTCTCTGTGGTAAGCAAATCATTATGACACAATCACAGGTTTTTTGCCTTTAGCAAATCTTGGACTGGGACAAATCCCATGGGTGGATACACGGGAAGGCCCATGCTCCACCCATGGCGCACCTACTACAACGAAATGTAACTCCATGGAGCACATGCCACTGTGTTCGATTACATTTTTTTACAAAGTCGTGCAGACCATCACAAATAGCCCCTTGCGTGGCTTTGCAAACCTGATTTAAAGACTTGCATTGTGACAACTTACATACTTAGTAAACTTGCCCCTTAGAGTTTGCGGATTCCACTAATTTAGCTCTAGGACTGGTTTCAGTTAGGTCCTGGTTTTCGCACATTCCCCCAAGACTGTGCAGACAGTTTTTGTGTCATATTGTTAGGCGTAAGGAGGGGTGGGCTAAGAACTCTCTGACCGGGTAGACGAAGACAGGTACAAAAGAGGGTGACGCTTTCTGTCTCAACTACCACTTAACCTGTTGATGGTAGCACCTTTTAGGGATGAATGAAGTAGGAAAAGGAAGGGGGGCAGTCCCTACACTTTTAAGAGATCACCTTTCGCCTATCTGTGGTGGCTTTGATATCATGCATGCTCTGACCCTCGCAGTTCTGGATGGACTCAAGATAGGAATTATGTAATCTATGGAAAGTATTTAGGTGTGGTTATGAAAGACAGGATGCAATGTGAGTAGAGCGTGAAAGTATATTGAAGATTAAAGAAGTTTGTTATAGAGCTCTGTGTGCTGCGTATTCACTTGCATGCTCCCGGGCTGAGGAGGACACTACAATTGATAATGTGTCAGATGGGTTCCGTGCCCTGAAGAAACAAAGCTGCTCTATTTGAGAGTTTGCAAAGGTGCAGCAAACTACTCAAGCGTGCTTCATGCGCAGTCTGCGGTTGGCTTATGTGTAGCCAAAGCGACATTTTAGCCATAAGCAACCATCAAAGAAGTTGAATGCCCTACAGAGGAGTACATTTGAAACACCCGCCAAAACCCACTAAGAAGGCCAGAAGAAGAGATACTGTGTTGCACCACAATGCAGAGCCATCATCAAATTGAAGCAAACGCTAAAGGCAGTGACGACTAGGCACGAAAACTGAAATGTACTTACCGGCTCAGATGACTAAAGCTTTATACGACCTCGAATTGGACAAGACGACAAGACCCGAGCAAAGCAGTGTTGCATGGAGAGGTTGCCAGTCCTGCTTTGCAAGAAGCACACTGCCTGAAAAGCACATACAGAACATTAGTGCCAGGTGGACTGCATGGAGTGAAATGTTCAATGACTTTGTAGATGCGCTAGGATTAAAAGATGATAAGAAAATCAATAAATATTTGAAAAACCTGGCTGGTGATGGAGTGAAAGAAGTGTTATACAAAATCTCACAAGCTGATGCACATCATACCAAAAGATAAAAGAAGCATTAGATGCCAAGTTCAATCCAATGCCGAATGTTGACTGTGAGCGTTACATTTCCAACCAATCACAACAACAAGCTTGTGAGATGGTGGATGAATTTTTTGAGAGACTTGATGCACTTTTCAAAAACAAGAAAAACGTATGGTTCCGATGTGGGTTTTTATTTCCCAGGAAGGTAAATTTCCAGGCATAGGACTGACATGCAAAGACTGCGGGAAGGAAAACCACTTCATAACATTCATATCAGTCTACAAAAGTGAAAGAGAAACCAAATGCATCACAGCGAGAAGAGAAAATGGACACCAGAAGGTTCCAGAAGCATTCTCACCACACCCACATGGCCGAAAGGAAACATCAATTACAAGCAGAAACCAAGTACAGTAGATTATTGTTAAATACATCATAAAAGGCTCTTCAACATCATTATCAATCACTTGCGAAGAAGACGGATGTGCGTTAATGATATTTACTAAGGAACAACATGCACTTATAGGATTCACTGCTTGCATAGAAGATCAAAAGTAAAAAAGAATCAGAAAGTTAATTTGGATGTGCGTTGATGATATTTACTAAGGGAAAACATGCACACAAAGGACTCAGTGCTTGCATAGAAGATCAAAAGTAAAAAAAGAATCAGAAAATGAAGTGAATGAAGTGACAAAATTAATTTCAATGCTGTCCTAAAATTACAATAAAGGTGAATGGGCACCCCATTGCATTCAGTATAGACAGTGGTGTGTCGCTTAACATCATGCCAGTAGAAACGTTTAACAACCTTTCCCCTGTGCCACGCTTTGCTCTGTCAATCATGAAGATATAGGAGTGGGCTGTTTCTAAACTGTGACAGAGGCAAGGGTAGTTTACAGCAAGCTTGTGACATAAAACAACGTCAGTGCAAGAGCCAGTTCCTGTCCTTCAAGTAGCTGCATCTAGTGCATGCCTACTTAGCTTTGCCACTGCTGGTGATATGGGACTCTCAACTACAACATCCATGCTCAGGCTGAAATTGTGAATCAGTTCATGTAATTGTTTAATGGCTTAGGAAGACTCAAGATGATGAAGTACAACTTCATATGCACCCTGTTGCCCAACAGAGTTGCTTTTCACTTACAAAAGCCATTGAGATAGAACTAGAAACACAGTTGAAGCATGACATCATTGAACGCTCCACCAGTCCTACGCTGTGGATTTTGCTCATAGTTGTGGTGCCAATAAAGGACAGTGGAGGTGCAGTGTGTATTTGTGTTGATATGCACCAGGCCAAAACAGCAATCAAGAAAGAAAGACATCCTGGTCCCTGCATAGCAGACATGATCATGCACCTAAACAGAGCTAAAATCCTCCCCCTTCTTGACCTGAACAAAAGATATCACCAACTCGAGCTGGAAGAGAACTGTAGGCTCATTACAACGTTTTTTATTTATTTTGGTTTGTTCACATACAAAAGACTGAGTTTTGGGCTATCTTTAGCTGCGGAGATATTTCCGGGTGTTATTCACCAAATTATTCAACCTTTTATGCATGCTTTCAATTACAGTGATGACATACTGGTGTTTGGGACAATGCAAAAGGAGCATGATAAAGTTCTTAAGCAAATGTGCCAATTACTTGCTGATGCAAGTCTCACCCTGAATGCAGCAGTGTGTGAGTTTCACAAAACCAAGCCTAAATTATTTGGGTATATATTCTCTGATGGGGTAATAGCTCCTGACTCAGATAAGGTGCAAGCACTGTCATCTTCCTGTCCCCCACAAGATGTTACCATATTGCGATCCTTCTTAGGCATGGCCAGTTTTTGCTCAAGGTGCATTTGTGACTTTGCTACAGTGAGTGTCTCATAGAGAAACTTGACAAAGTGGAATGTCCCATTTCAGTGATTTCCTGAATGCGACTGTAGTTTCAAAGAGGTAAAACATGCAAGACAGATGTCAAGTGTGCACTTAAATGGGCATCAAAGACAGTGGAACACAGGCTGCACACAGTACAGCCATGCTGGCCAAAAATACAGGGAACAATTTTCACTGAGTTCCTCCAGCAGGGACACTGCAAAGTACTATATCTTGTTCACGACACAGCTGGACTTGTAGCAGTCCCATCATCATTTGGTTTCGAGGTGGGACATCCTTTGCGGAGCAGCAAAAGTAGTATCAATTTATCACTGATTATGAATAATACAAATGGTATTCCTCCAATGCACAGGAATGCATAAAAGATGGTATCACTCTGAAAACAGTCTGGAATGTGCTGACAAAGCTATCCCCAACCACTTTAAAAAATGTGTACAATACCTGCAGTACTGGAAGCATTAAATATGCGACCCACAAGTTCACTAACGTGGTGGGGACTTTTTGTGCTCAATAACATTTGTATTTCAGAGGACGACCTTGCAACTTGAGGTTCAAAGGTTTCATGGCAGTTGAAAGTGCCAAATTTTTCTGAAACAATAAGGCCTTTCGTCTGATCAGCTTGTTGAAATTAACAGTAAAGGTAGGAATGGAATGTCACAGGCTGACTCCTATAATCTCAAGCGTGGGAGGAAAGAGCACATTACTACAGTAGGTCACTATTTGAGAGACCGAAACGACATAGGGTTCACCTGCTTTCATCACACAACAGCCTTGATCAATCATTCAACATCAAATATCTTCCATTTAAAAGTAACTGAAATGCTGGGTGAATCAAGGAAACTGGTACTCCCTTCAAGTAACACACCATATTGGCCACAGAGGCATTACACGGCCCGTGCACTGTGACCCGTTTACAAGTCAAGTGGCTTAGAGCAGATTCACATTTGTTTCTGCAGAGAAAGGCCTCTTTTCCCCACTCACACATTTGTTCTTGTAAAAAGCTGGCCTCGTGTGTGGTGGGCAACTATGGTGTTATTACCTTATACCAGGTTCAAGAATACCCTTTTAGTGAGGTGTAGTCAGTGTCTAGGAAGTCAGGGCTCTCTAGAGGTAGCTGTGGATGAGCAACCAAGATTTATCTAGGAGATATACAAAGCTTATGCAATACCACTTCAGTCAGATAGCATTCACACGCATGAAAAAAACACACAGTGTTACAAAATTAAAGGTACTTTATTATGGTAACACAATTACTAAAATACTGTATAGGCAATTCCCCAATAGGAGGTGAGTAAACACACTATTACATACACATTAGAAGTCAGGGTTTGGAATAGAAAGCAACAGAAAACAGTGAAATAACAGAAAATAATGGAGACCCTAAGGGGAGACCAAACCATATACTAAGTAAGTGGAATGTGAAAGTCAGTTCCCCACCCAAGGAAGTGGAATATGTAGAGAGGAGCTGGGGAAACTAGGAACCCCAAAAGATAAGTACCAGGGTGTCCCCCAGCGACCAGGAGGGAAGAGGTAAGTACCTGGTTTTTCCCCAAACCCACAGGTAAACTTTGGAAAATGACTGTGCAAGACCCAACCAAGACTGAAAGAACCCAAAGGTGGATTCTGACAGAAAAGAACCTGCAAAAGAAGGAGACCAAGTTCAGTTCGAGTTGGAGTGTCTGGTTGGGGCAGAAGCCACTACCCACCCTTCTGGAAATGAAGGACCAGGTCAGCAGTCAGGACAAGGATTCAGCTGTGCAGCACAGGAGCAGGAGAAGAGTTCCGGAAGGGATGCAGACAATGCCCGACGTTGGAAGAAGAGTTGCAGTCAGTCAGTGGTGTGGATAAACCACCAACAAGCCTTGGCAAAGGTAGGAGTGGCAGATGAAGAGTTGCAGAGTTGCCGAGGACCAGAATGATCTAGGAGGGCGCAACTCTAGGAGGGGAGCCCCATGTGACCCTCAGCAGTGAGGAGAGTCAGAAGAAGAGGATGCAGCCCCCAAAGGCAACTCACAGGCAGCAGGCGCAGGAGTTGCAATGAGGCCCCCTCAGCACAGCCGGAGAGGAGTCCCACGTCACTGGAGCAGCAGGCAGGAGACTGTGCTTTGCCAAGAAGAGTGTTGGAAGACGGGATTACACAGAGCCTGAAGATCCCTTGGAAGAAGAGCCAGCGAGCCTTGGAAGCTGCAAGAGTTGCAGTGCACAGGGGTACTGTCCTGTGAGGAAAGGCAAGGGCTTACCGCCTTCCATGTTGGACAGCTGGTAGAGAGGACCAAGGGGAGCACTCCAGACCCCCACCTGTGATGTAGGATCCATGCAGTTCCGGAGAGGAGAGGATCTACGCAGCCGGTCGTTGTTGCTGTTGGTGCCCGTGGATGCAGGGGAGTGACACGTTCACTCCAAGGGAGATTATTTCTTGCTTCTTGTGCAGGCTGAAGACTCGTCACCCTCAGAGGATGCACAGCTAGGGAAATGTTGTAGTTGCCAGAAGGAGCTGGAGAAACAATGTTGCAAAGCGGAGTCATTGCTGGAGTTGCAGATTGTCAGTTCCTGGAGGGTGCAGTTGCAGTCCTGGGGGCCAGAAGATGAAGTAGATGATGCAGGTCCTGCTGGAATCTTGCATGTCGAATCTGAAGACCCACCTTGGAGGGAGACCCTAAATAGCCCAGGAAGGGGAAATGGTCACCTAGCAGTGTGACCGCCTATCAGGTGGGGGCTGTGACATCACCTGTCTGACCTGGTCACTCAGATGCTCACAGGGATCTCTGCCTACCTTGGCCTCAAGATGGCAGAATCAAGTGGCCACCTGGAGGAGCTTTGGGCACCACCCCTGGGGTCGTGATGGACAGGGGAGTGGTTACTCCCCTTTCCATTATCCAGTTTCGTGCCAGAGCACAGATCAGGGGTGCCCTTCAAAGCATACCGGTGGCTTGGGGAGGCTTGGGGAGGCCCTTCCAAGCCATGTAACACCTATTCCCAAAGGGAGAGGGTGTTCCCTATCTCTCCCAAAGGAAATCCTTTGTTCTGCCTTCCTCTGCCTGCGCTGGTCAAGCAGCAGGAGGGCAGAAACCTGGCTGGGGTGTGGCAGCAGTGAGGGCTGCCCTGAAAACCCCATAAGACTGGTAAGAGCAAAGCTGGGAGACCTCTAAGGAGTCCTCAGAGTGCATGGAATCATTCAAGCAATACTGGTAAGAATATTGGGATATGATTCTAACATGTTTAATACCAAACATGCCTAGGTTCGGAGTTACCATTATGTAGATGGACATGGGAAAAATAATTTCCTCACTTACGAAGTCCAGGAAAATGGAGCTGGAGTTTGTAGAGGCACCTCTGCTCATGCTGGGGTACCCTCACACACAGGCACTTGCACGTGCCTTCTGGGCTAGGAAGGCCTGCCATAGGGGTGACTTACTGTGACCTGTCGTGAAAAGGAGCATGCACCTTTTCACACAGGCTGCCAAGGCAGGCCTGCAGACACATTTTACATGGGCTCCCATGGGTGGCATAATACATAATCACCTGGTGCCCCAATGCCCTGGGTACTTAGATACAATATACTAGGGACTTACAGGGAGGCACCAGTATTCCAATTGTGGGGTGTGCTAAGTCCTAAGGAACCAAATTGAGAGGGAGAGAGAGCACACTCACTGGGGTCCTGGTTAGCAGGATCCCAATGAACACAGTCAAAACACACTGACAGCAAGCACAAAGTGGGGGTAACCATGCCAAAAACAGGGTACTTTTCTATAGTAATTATAGGGTAATTCCCACATCTCTCAAATTAAACTCTCCCCAAAGCTTCATAGCTGCCTACTGAATAATGTTTCTAGCAGGATGTGACTGAAACGTTGAATTTAGCAGTCAGTAAGCTCCATGAATTAACCATGCTGCTGATGGGGGTTCGGCTACTGTGAAAGGCAATTTTTCTAATCTTTCTATCATCACCATTGTATAAGTAAGTCTTTTTTGTCATTATTTGTTGTTTGCATGTTATATTAAAAGGCAAAAATAGTTCTGTTCCATTCACATGCTTCCAAGGCACACACATTGATTTCAAAACCTTGGGGCCTTATTTATACTTTTTTAGGGCCGCATTTGCATCATTTTTTGACGCAAAAGCAGCACAAACTTCCAAAATACAATTGTATTTTGTAAGTTTGCACCAATTGTATATAAAAAAACGACGCAAATGTGGAGCTAAAAAAGTATAAATATGGGCCTTGGTGTCCAGCTCATCGGCATTATAGATGTAAACTGACTTTGCCCATGTTGTAAAAAGGCATGTCATTCTGTATAATGTCAAATGCAGGTGATACAGTGCCACTTCAAGCTTTATTCGGTCAATTAACCATGAAAGCATCACATACATTAAAGGAAAAATTTCAACTCATTTTATAATCTGTACAATGATTAAATAATTTTATAAAAAAAACACATAAATAAATACATACATGTGATATCAGAGTATTCATCTAAAATCCTGCCTGGGCACGCTTCGTGGGTCCTTGATTAAAATGGTGATCACGTATATGCCATGCTGCCACTAAAAACTTGCTGACTGCTAAAATTAATTAATTTGATCTATGGCTTTTTTAAAACCCTTATTGCTATACTGCAATTTTCCAGCCCCATTTCCCTACAGGTTTTTCGAATCCATATTGACTGTGGAAAAAAATATGTTGGGCAAAAAAACATAAAATGTTCAACTGTTTCCGGGGCACCGCCACAAGCCGGACATATATCTGAAGTAGTGATTGGCCCCCAGTTGCAAGTTAAAGACAACATTGGTAAGGACCCAAAACGGAATCTAGCACATAAACCTTTGCCCTGTAGATCTAGTATAATATCTTAATAGGATTCATACTGCGGAAACCACTTAAAATCAATAAAAAGATTAGATAATCGACCATGAGTTTTACAACAAATATAATTGTTCCATACATTGGACCAGTAAGCTGATTTCAAAGCAGTTTTATGGGATTTCACTAATTTTTGGGGATTCTCCCAATAATCTCCAAACCCCAAGATACAAAACCAATTGGACACATATTTAATCCAAGGAATAATAGCTGCATTTGGTCTCTTTAGCAGGTCAAGCAATGATGCTTTGTATAAATCCAATTCAGGGTGGTCCAAATCCTTATCCAATATAATAGAGGTCATAGGGAAATTAAATCAGCTACTTGGTTTAGCCCCAAATCAAGAAACATTGGGATCAGTGGTGTACTTCGGGGGCACACTATCAAAGCCCTCGCAAAATTGTTTTCTCCCACAGTTATATTTGTAGATACATAGCTTTATTGGTTACTTTCAACCCTAAAAGCAAAACAACCACCGGTAGAAAGATAAAAGATAAGTAAAAATTATGTTAAAAAGGAAATAAGAGGAATAAAAAAGAACATCCTTTACGGCCTTAAAACACATAAAAACCAAACACCTAATCTCCTACTGACTGTCATTTAAATCAATCATGGGGTATTGTTCCAGTCTAGGTGTGTGGTTAAAATTTGATGACTAAAACATTCCATTGTCAGTTTTTCATGTTGTCCTTATTTGGAAGTAAGTTCCGCATCAGCAACTTTCCCCAAGTGATTAGTACGTACATGCCAGGCAGCTGTAATGTACCTACTAACCGCACAGGGCAAGGGGGGGGAACTTTCCCTCATCAGAATTCTTAAGGCAACAATACAATGTCTTACCCCCACATTCCTACACACTGGCCGTAACCACTTTCGACGCGCAATCAAATAGGCAGGACATAAAAACATAAAATGTACAATGGATTCTGGATTAAGGGTACAGCTCGGACATAAATCAGATCTTGTAGTTGCACTCCACTTACTGCCATATGATTTGAGAGGCAGACAACCATATCTGAACTGGATATATAAACTCTTACTTAATGGGTCAAGAATTATATCCATAAAAGATTCAAAAGACGGATACCATTTAAAATCAAAAAATTGTGAGGTCAATCTGCTGTGAGTAAGGCACAGCAGATAGTTTTCCCTGACGTAAGTCCAGTATACCGTTTTCAAATGATTCTTCTGCTCCTTCCTTATACTTTCTGGATGACTCCATAGCTCACTAAGACCCAATTTGTGAAACCATTTAGAGATGTGATTAAACCAGGGAATGGTGAGTACATTAGGTCTATCCAAGATGTCTTGGATAGACTCCTTGTATGTAGATAACTCAGGGGTGGACCAAACACGGACCCAAAAAAGCAGAGGTCGTAGGGCAACTACATCTGTGATGCGTGGAAGGTCAAGGTCCCAGAACAATGGCAGCAGTGGGGTACTGCGAGGGCAGGCCAAAGTAGACCTCACGAAATTGTTTTCCCCCACTGCAAGCCTGCCAGTGTTTGAGGACCCCCAAATTTCTGCCCCATAGACCGCAGCACTTTGTGCCTTTGCTCTATAAATTTTAATAATTGGAGTAATCACTCTCTCAGAAGTAGACTTATGAAAACGAAGAATGGCTCCAGATGACTGTACCAGGCGAGCCAAACTTTTGTCGATTTGGGCCCCCCAATGCAGATTGTTGCTGATTCTCACCCCCAAGTAATCTATAGAGTTTACCAAACCTAGGGGCGTTCCATTGTAAAATATTGAATATCTCTTGGTGGGGCCACAACCCAAAGTCATGAGTTTAGTTTTGCTATGGTTAAGTTCCAGACCGTAGTCACCGCAAAACGAACTGAACTTGTCCATGAGTACCTGGAGGCCCATAGGGGTTCTGGAGATCAAGAGAGAATCATCGGCAAATAACAAAATTGGAATTTTATGGTGATTCAAAGATGGGGCGTCATTTTGACAATTGGACACGACTTGCACCACCTCATTGATGAACAGTGTAAATAGCGTTGGGGCAAGAACGCAACCCTGGCGCACTCCTCTCTTGATGTCTATTTTGTCTGTGAGTTCCCCCTGATTGCCCCATCTTACTTGTGCAAATGTTTTTTCATGTAATCTTTGGATTAAATGCACTAAGTTCCCTGGAATACCAATTTTGTACAATACTTCCCACAGTTTCTCTCTTGGGACAAGATCAAATGCAGATCTTAAGTCTACGAAAGCCACATAGAGTTTTTGCTTAGATAAGGTGACATACTTCCAGAACAGTAATGACACCCTGAAAACTTGGTCCATAGTATTAGTTTTGGGCCGAAACCCAGCCTGTAAAGGAGATAAAATTTGCTGGTCTTGAATCCAGTCAGTAAGCCTCACTAAGACTTGTTTGGCAAACGTCTTCTGAAGGATATCAATAAGGCTAATAGGTCGATAATTTACAGGCAACCCTGTATCACCCTTTTTATAGATCGGTATTATTTCAGCACCGTGCCAAGACTCTGGAATAGGGCTGCCAGCTGCTATGGCATTAGACAACAAATTGATATACCATGCCCATATCTTAGGTTCTGATTTGAACAAATCCCCTGGAATCTTATCCGGGCCAGGGGCTTTTGCTGGCCTCAGAGAATCAATAGCAGCTGTGGTTTCAGCTAAGGTAAAAACAATTCTCTCAGTTGAGATCTTATTAGCAGCCCAACACTCGACATGTGCAGGGTCCTCCAGAGCTTGCTGTACAGGCAAAGCATAGATTTCAGAAAAGTAGGACACCCATCTTTCGGGCTGTATATGCAACCCAATATCGTCCTTACCCCTTTTCGAACTGGAGGTCAACAACCGCCAAAAAGAGCTATCATCTTTACTTTGGACTGCTGCAAGCAGTTTCTGCCATGTCTCATTCTCCCAGTCTCTTTTGGCTCGCTTCAGGGCATTAGCATACCTACAACGAGCCTCTTTAATAGCCGCATGCGTAGAATTTTTAACAGCCTCTTTTAAGGTGGATCTTGCTTGCGCACAGTCCTGATTATACCAGTCCCTGCGAAGGGTGTCAGCGGGTCTCAATTTAATGGAAGTTTCCTTATAGAAGATACCCTGAAGGGAATCGACCATCTTAGTGTGGATCGCCATAATAGGAATATCCAAGGATTCTTGATCTTCATAATCTACAAAGAGTTTTAAAAAAGATGAATAAATTTCCCCAATTAAGTACGGGTTACATTCAACCTTTGGCCAGCAGACCCTAGAGCGTCTATGGTTCAAATGAGGGAATGGAACATTAGTAATCCTTAAGTGCTGGACTCTTAAAAATGCCTGATTAGTCAATACAAGACACAAAGGAATATGATCACTATCCAAGCGAGGTAAAATTTCCATATCAAGTGAACTTGACCATAGCCTAATGTCCAAAAGAATGTAATCAATAGTACTAAAGGAAAGCCCTCGCTTGAAAGTAATGGCTCGCTCTGAGTCAGATTTAGTGCGGCCATTGCATTCTCTCAGGCCATAGTTCAGGCAAAGGGAAGACATCTGGAATGCAACACAGGAAACAGGCGAAAGTACCATTTCTTTAGATTGGGGAATACCCCAATGTTCGTCCTCCTCAGTAGTCAGATTGCTAATGGAGTTGTCCAACACAAAAGAACAATTAAAATCACCTGCTATAATCAGAAAAACTGAAGGGTCCAAAACGTCTATGTAGTCCGTCAACTGGGAAAGAACAATTGAATCAGACCCACGGGGAACAGATCTAGCATAAATATTCAAAACTATAATTTTGAAGCCAGGACGGAATGTAAGTTGCACACCCAGCAGATCAAAGGAGTTAAACTTTATCACAGAGTGATCACATTCTAACTTATTGTTCAGTAAAATCATTAAACCTCCTATCTGTCTTCCGAATCCACCAGAGGCAGGTTGGGCAGCAGAGAAATAGGTTGTAAAGCCTTGTAAGGATAACTGTTCTTTAGTCCATGTCTCCTGGAAGAGACAGATATCTTGTTTGTTTACAAGGCTTACCCATTCCGGGTCATACAGTTTTTGCTTGATTCCAGCTACATTCCAGGACATGATGTTAATTTTAGGAGGTGGAGATATTGACTTTGTTCTCATAGGTAGGGCAGGAGTCGAAATCCCTATAAATTGACACACATCATTTACTGTTTTTGGAAGCACTGTACAGGGGGCAGACAGTCAGTCCAATTCAGAGAGTGAGGGGGAAGGGTTCTCATATTTAGAAGTAACAGAATTAACTGGGGAGGGAATAGCCCCAGCTGCTATAGTTCCGGATGTACAACATTCTCTGGATAGCGGGGCCCCAGGCGGCTGACTGCTAAGTCTAAGGTGATACAGTGTTATTCAATGTGTAAATACGAGTGGACAATGTATCCATTCCATTATCAACAACATCCAATGCTTTTTCCAGATTGACCAGTGCTTATCCGCAATGCTTTTTTACATGTGAGTACCACCATCCACGCTTCCGCGATGAAAAAGCAGTGCAAATAGTACCATGTAGTTTGCATGCGCACAGGCATTTTATTTTACCTGCTTTCCTGTTCTGCATGGTGCTGGGCTTTATTTTCTAATCCAGCTAAAATCTTTCCAATCCTCCCCCATCCCACTCATCCACCCCTCATTTACCTTTATTTTATTAGTGTGTCTCTGTGTTTGTGTATTTTGTGCTTTTGTCCTTCTTTTCAGGGAACTTTACACAATTTTTCAGTCTTCCCTTCACCTTCTTAGTTCTTCCTTTTCTTTTTCTTCCTTCTTTCTCGTACTTCTTTTTTAAAATTCTCCCATCCAGCAACATGGCAGAGCAGAGCGAGACAGTGAGCAGCAGCGCCAGTGCAGCTGCTAGCCGCACACCTCTGCGGTCACCAGCACCACCAATGGGTGCAGCGCAGCCCATTTTTTCAGAGGCGGAGTGTTAGAAATTGGGTCTCTGGTTGGCAGAGGTATGCACCCTGTCCAAGTAGGGAACACAATCCTGGTCAGGGAAAGGCACATACACACTTTAAACTAATTTGTGCTCACTCCCTTGTTGGCTGGCACAGAGCAGTCATGCTTAATGTAAGTGCCAATGTGTAAAGTATTTGTGCAATGCACACACTCAGTAACACAGTGAAAACACTACAAAAAGGACTCCACACCAGTTTAGAAAACTAGAGACTATTTAGCTGAGTAAAACAAGCCCCAAACAACAAATGTCCAATCCGTAGACGTCGAGTTATACATTTTGTAAAGATTAACGGCCTGTTTTTACTTTTTTAGCGCCGTATTTGTGTAATTTTTGTGACGCAAAAGTGGCGCAAACTTACAAATTTCAATTAGATTTTGTAAGTTTGCCCCGCTTTTACGTAAAAAAATTATGCAAATGCGGAGCTAAAAAAGTATAAATCAGGCCCTAAATGTGAACTAGTGCTTAGAAGTCACTAGCGGTCAAAAGGTTACCTAAGGGAACAAGGGACCGGTGCACATCCAAAATCCAGGCCACCGCAATGGAGGGTAGGCTGGCTACAGAACCCACACAGGGTCCACTGAGACAGTACTTTTAATGGAGCAAAGTGTTGACATTGAGGGTGCGATACTTCAATATATTCCATGCAGTTGGGTCACTGCGTCGTTGTCAAGCTCTGTTGAAGTGAATCAGATATGTTGTCATCGAGCTGCGCAGAGTGTAATCATTGGGCTGCGCAGGCTGTGAATTCGGTGTCGTCAAACAACCTCTTTGTCAGCATCGAAGGAGTGATGCCGCTGATTTTCTCAAGCACTCAAGGCAATGCATTGGTTTCTGTGGAAATTAGCTTCATAACCCATTTCTGAGCTCCAGGACTGGAAGGGGGCACCTCAGGCAAGGGTAGGGCTCACAAATAACATCTGTACCAGAAGAGCTTCATGGCAGTCTTTGATGTCCTTGAGACTGCAGAAGAACAGAGAGCACGTCAGCAAGCCCTTGGAGTCACTCTGGGTCAGCAAAATGGGTCCAATCTTTGTCCTCAGCAGAGCAGAGATCAGCAGGCAGCAGGGCAGCACGGATAAGCAGAAAAGCAGTTCCTTGGAACAGTTAGTCCAGGCAGAGTGAGAATCCTTAAAGCACAGTAATCCTTATTGCAGAAGAGTTCTTCTCAAGCCCACAAGTGTACTGTTTTGCTAGGGTCAGATCCCCAGTACTCATACCCAAACATGTCTTTGAGATAGGTGTGACTCCAAAGCAGCTCCTTAAAGTACACAGGTCCTCCTTTCACCCTTGGCTCCAGACTACCAGTAGGGGGTATTCATCCCTTTGTGTGGGGACAGGCACCTCCCAATTGATGTGTAAATGTGAACTCCCCTCTACCCTGCCAGCCCAGGAAGACCCATCAGAATGCAGATGAATGCAGATGAGTCCTTTGTCACACCCACCCTTCCTGTGTTGGTAGCTGTTTAGAAGGAATGCACAAAGTGTAACTGTCACCTAGCCTAGACATATATTAGAGACAGGCTGCAAGGCACACAGATCAGTAAGAGCAGAGAAATGCCCACTTTTCAAAAGTGGCATTTCTAAAATAGCAATGTTAAATCCGACTTCACCAGTAAAAAGGATTTATCATTACCATTCTAGTGATATGAAAATTATGTAGCTACTCCTTTTTGATCAGGAATTACAGCTTAAAAGTACATGAAGGAATTCCCAATGCTGGCCTATTGTAATAATAGGCCTCACAGTAGTGAAACATGACTTTGGGAGTTTTTCACTACCAGGATATGTAAAACTTAAATGTAAATGTCCTGCCTTTTGCTCAAGTGGCCCTCTGCTTTATGAGTTACCTAGGGCCTGCCTTATGGGTGATGTATATGTAATAAAAGGAAAGTTTAAGGCTTGGCAAGAAGATTTAAATGGCAAGTTGAAGTGGCAGTAACATTGAACACCTATGCCATGCAGTTGCAGGCCTGACACATGTTTTCAAGGCTAATTAAGTTATTGGCACAATCAGTGCTGCAGACCCACTAGTGGCATTGAATTTACAAGCCCTGTGTATATAGTATACCTCTGGACAAGGGACTTATAAGTAAATTAAATATGCCAATTGTGGAAACACCAATGTTACCGTGCACATGCACTTTAGCATTGGTCAACAGTGGTAACGTGCTTAGAGTCCTAAGGCCAACAAAAAGATACAGCAAAAACAGGATGTGAAAGGCAAAATGTCTGGGAGAACACCACTCTAAGGTTTCAAAGTCTAACACAGACGTGGCAGCACTTGTTTTTTACGTGCAACTCCACCTAACCCCCATGCTGACAGCAGGCGGCAGGCTTGGGAGGGGGTAAGCCCTGTTGGAGCATCAGCTGCTGTGGGGGAGGGTGCGTCGGTCTGTGCGCTGGAACACTGGTGTCCAGTGCACCCAACAACAGCTGATAAACTGCTGGACCGATATTCTCAACAGGGAGCAGGACCTGCTCGACCTGCTGGGCATCGAGAATGTGGGATTCGGTGAATAATTATTATTATTTTTCTTTTTTTTTCAAATAGCATGGTGCTCACACTCAGAGGTAAGTCAAGTTTATGTTACAAAAATGATGCGATCCAGTCAGAGCTAACTAGGTGCTCAGCGCTACCTAATCATATTCGTTGGTGCTCGCTTGAATTTATTATTTAAGAAGCCGTGCAGACTCCTCTGTATAGTGGTAGTAATAAGTAATATCATTGTGTTAGCATTCTCTGTGCCTTTCTCTATGTAGCTTGTACAGTTTCAAGCAATCTCCCAGCAATGTGTAGTATGTATATGCATCTATGCGTTGAAAAAAAGGGTGACTGAGTTGGCCCATCAAGGGGGGTTGAGAATGAGATAAGAAGCAAAGATAATTTATTGTAATGCATTAGTAGTTCCAAATGTACTTTATGTTTAGAAAATTTGGAATAGGGCTTAGGTTTGGGAAATTATGAATAGGTCAACTCAGTACTAGTACTATATGCAATCTAGTTTAGAAAAGTACAATGTTACTGCGTGTACTTTTGCCTGTCAAAATATATTTTTTGGGATATTAACTGTACCACTAACTTATTTTGTTAACTTCTTTATTTCTTACATCAGCACCCAAGGGGAGAAGAGGGCTTTGGAGACAGGTCAAAGAGCCGCCAGTGCCACCGCCAGTGCCACAGTGGGTTAAGTACCCCCACTACCACCAGTGCCAAAGCCAGAACTGACTGATCTGCTGGTCCCAGTAAGCCCTCCTGATAATATTATTATTATTTCCCTAACTTTTACCTCTCTCTATTTTGAATATTTTTTTCTTTTTTTACTATGCCTGTTTTCTTTTTTTCAGCTTCTATCTAATGTTTGTTAAATTCTTGTTATCTGTGCATATCCTATTTTTTCTATATTTCATGTTTCTGTTGGTGACTTCCTCCTGCCTGTACTAGTCTGTAGCTTCATTCTACTTTGTTAGTAAGCTTCCCCTCTCTCCTTATATCTTGTGGACTGGTACTGTAAGACTAAGAGAACAGATTTTAGGGTAGGTTCCCTACAGTGAAGATTGCATACTCATGTATAACATTCTTGCATGTTTGTTGAGAAGGCTTTTGATTTCTTGCTCATGCTCAATCAGTAAAACGTGAGAGTGACCTTGGTCATGGTGGACCCCCCCGGGTGCTCTATGCATTATCATTTATTTATATAGTAGTATACCAGACGTTTTGATGACAGTGCAGCATGGCTGGAAAGAAGTATGAGGATGGTCCCATTGTATTTGCCAACTAAGAGCATGGCCCTCATTATGACATTGGCGGTAAGTACCGCTTACTGCTGCCAACATACCGCCGCCGCAGCGGATTACCGCTACCAATATTATGACACACACATAGCAATCTGTCACTATACAGCCACACACACAAATCCGCCAGCCCAAAGGTCAGTGATAAACTGGCGGTAGCAAAACCCACACCGTTACGCCAACAGAACTACGCCCACCGCACTATGACCCACGAATCACGACAGCAGACATTCAATTGTGGTAAACCATTGGTGCTACATACCGCCACCCTCAAAATACACACACACTAACAAAACAACACTACATTGGACAATTTGAATAACATACACCTGACACTTATACACACACCACACACCCACACCACTATAAAACACAGACCCACATTACCCACAACCCGTTATGACTAAAAACAATTGCTACAAGGGAGATAGCAAGACCACAGATGAGACCACAGCCACACACCACCATCACCTATATACCATCCACGCACCTTACATCACACTCCTCAACACATCACCCCACACACCCTCACCCACACCAGTCACACTACACCCATGGCACCACAACAACACCCCAGGTTCTCACCAGGGTCATGGTGGAGGAAATCATCCTGGTAGAGCCACAGCTATTCGGATCACAGGTGCAGCAAATATCCATTGCAAGGAAGATGGAGCTATGGCAGAGAATCATGGACAGGGTCAATGCCGTGGGACAGCACCCCAGAACAAGGGATGACATCAGGAAGAGGTGGAACGACCTACGGGGGAAGGTACGTTCCACAGCAGCAAGACACCAACTCGCTGTATAGAGGACTGGTGGAGGACCCCCACCTCCTCCCCCACAGCTAACAACATGGGAGGAGCAAGTCTTGGCAATCATGCATCCTGAGGGTCTGGCAGGAGTAGGAGGAGGACTGGACTCTGGTAAGTCAAATCTCTATTACTATCACCCCCCTCTACCTGCATGCCATCATAAACTCCCACCCTCACTCCCATCACTTCATCACCTCACACACACCCCACCATCATAACTCACCCCTCCCAATACCAAGCCCTGCATGTAACACCAATGCACGGACCCCCATCACAGACCTGCATGGACACCCATCACTAAAGCATGCACACTAGAGAGAATCACCTAGCCCACCAAATAACAATTCACACAAGGCAAAGCAGCCAGGGCAATAACAACCATAGAGAGCAACACACCCATGCCCAAGATGTCACATGCAGAAACAATAACACTGCATTTTTATGCCCACAGGTCCCCCACCCAACATCTCCGGAAAGGAGGTGCCAGCAACATCCAGTCCCCCCCAGAAGAGGCCCACAGTGATGACAGCAGCTCTGGACGCCTGGATATGGATGACTAACCTGGCCCATCAGGGAGTCCCATACCACCACAGAGCCTCCCCATCAGGAAACACCAGCACAGCACCCACCCAGCGGGCCTATACCTCTGCCCCAGGACACGTCAATCAGCAGTGTGTCCACCACTACAGGGACCCCAGGCAACCCCACAAACACAGGACAATCAGGGACCTGGGGTCAGTGGCAGTGGGCACACGGTTCAGGGTACAGAGGCACAGGACAACAGGGAAGTTGGGAAGACTGCTGTGCGACAGGGGGAGGACAAGCCCAGGGAACCGACTGTCCAGGAGGCACTTGCAGAGATCCTGGGAGCCTATCAACAGTCCCAGGACACGATGGGCCAGATCCTGGACAATGTGCAGGAGACCCAGCGGCTGCAGGAGGGACTGTACCTGGGGATCAGGGAGGACTTGAAGGACATAAACACCACCCTGGTCACAATTGCAGGGGTGCTGGCAGACATGGCCAACACCATGTGGGAGGCAGTGGCACACCAGCGGGCCCCTGACACTAGCCAAACCACTGTACAGCCCTCCACCTCCACTGCCGCTAGTGGACAGGAGGCCCCGCCACAGGACCAACAGGCCACCAGCACCCCTCCCCCTGCAGAAGGAGAACCACCCTGCAAACGGTCCCTGCGATCCAGGCAGAAGCCAGGCTATTGCCAAGACCCCGCCAGGAAATAAGACTCTCCTGATTGTCACCCCTGTGTCCCACTCAGTCACCCTGTCCACCTTGAACTGTCATTGCTCCACTTCCTATGCCCCCTTGGACAATGCACCTGCGATCCACATAGACTGGACTCCTCTATCCTGGACATTCCTCCACCATCACCTAAGCCCATTGTCCATCCCCCTGTACTTATTGGCACTTAAATAAACACCGTTTGATTAAATACAAGTATGGAGTCTGTCAAATGATTGAACTATGTATTCATTTAACAAGCTTTAAACACTGCAATACAACTGTACAGTAATAAATACATGACCTGTAGTTGGCTGCAGTCAACACACCAGGAGCAATAGTGGGGCACAAATGTCTGAAAATAGAGATGTCAAACAGTAAGTGGCCATAGAAGTGGGAAAATCAGCCTGCCATTGACAATGTCAAACACAAAACAGTCAATGAAAAGTGAAGTTACAGTGTCTTACCTGTGTGTCATTGGAAGTATTGTCGTATTATTGCACTTCTGTTGTCCTTATCCTCTGCCTCCTCATCTTCACTGTCCACAGGGTCCACTGCTGTCACATGGCCATCTCCTGCCTCATCCTCCTGCAGAAAAGGCAGCTGGCGATGTAAGGCAAAGGTTGTGCAACATACAGCATGCCACAATGATCTGGCAGAGTAGTAGAGGGATCAACCTGTTAGATGGAGGCATCGAAACCTGGCCTTCAGGAGGCCGAATGTCCTCTGTATGATTCTTCTTGTTCACCCATGTGCCTCATTGTAATGTTCCTCTGCCCTTGTCCTGGCATTCCTCACAGGGGTCAGTAGATATGAGAGGTTGGAGTAACCAGAGTCACCTGAAAATATTGAGGGACAACTGTTAGCCACACACTCACCCTTAGGGCCCACACAATACCCATACACCAACACCAACTGGGTAGGAACCAGGGCTCACCTATTAGCCACACTCTGTGCCTCTGGAGTTGAGCCATCACATATGGGGATGCTGCTATTCCTCAGGATAAAGGCATCATGCACAGACCCAGGATACTTTGGGGCATATTTATACTCCCTCTGCGCCGATTCTGCGTCAAAATTTTTGACGCACAATCAGCGCAAACGTTGCCCCGTATTTAAACTTTGACGCCCGAGCCCGCGGACGACAAAATTCCGCTGTGTGTGTCATTTTTTGGATGCGGCAACCCGCCTTGCGTTAATTATATGCAAGGTAGGCGTTCCCGTCCAAAAAATGGTTTAAAGGGCCGTGCGTCGTATTTATGCTTTCGGGCAAAAATGACACACGGCCGGGAGGCGGAGCCAGAAAATGACGCACAGCCCAATTTGCGTCAAAAAATAATGCCTGGGTCAGGGCAGGTGTTAAAATGGGGCAAACACACCTGTATTTAATCAGAACACACAGAACAAACAGCAGAGCAGCAGAGCAGCAAAAGGGAGCCATGGTGGTGATTCTAATCCAGTGTGCACGCAGACGCAGAGCCCAGCAGCAACAACAGCAGCTACAACAACACCAGCAAGGACCCCAAAGGCAGCGCAGAAGGCAGGAGAGGATATTCCGCCCAAGAACAACCCTTCAGGGCCTCAAGGAACACAACATCATACAGAGGTACCGGTTGAACTGGCAGGCCATTCAGCAGCTGCTGCGAAACATTGAACAGCAGTTGGCCCCCCCTTTGGTGACACCCGCACCATCCCAACAGAAACAAAGCTGCTTGCCGTACTTCACATGATGGCAAGTGGCTCTTTTCAAACAACTGGTGCCCTGGTTGGCGGAATATCACAACCATCATTCTCCGCCTTTTTGCCCAAAGTACTGGACGCCATCATTCGACTGACACCCCTCCACATCTGCTTCCCTAACACACTGAAGAAGCAGCAGGAAACTAAACAGGGGTTCTACGCAATCACTGGCTTCCCACACGTCCTTGGTGCAATCGACTGCACACATGTACGCCTTGTGCCACCTGCTGCAACTGAACACCTCTACCGCAACAGGAAGCACACACATTCCATCAACATGCAGGCCATAGTCGATCACCAAGGATTGATCACCAACATCGTGGCTAAATATCCTGGGAGTGTACATGACTCATACATCTTCCGTCACTGCACCATCAATGAACACTTCCAGGATGGACGGTATGGCAATGGACTACTTGTTGGTAAGTACAAAAACCTACTTACTTACACACTGCACAGCAACCCTCTAGGACACACAACACATACACCACAACAGCAACATGTCGACAGGAACACACTGAGGTCGTGACATCGCTAGCCATGTTTCTTAAGTCACCATTGAACTTGTCACACATTGGAATTTACTGTACAGCCTAATGTGAAGACGTCAATGAGTGTGGTTGCCTAAATGTCACCTTGCAAATTGTAAGTGTCCCAATGACCTTTACAATAATACATTGCCTAAGTCTAAAGGTATGGGATGTCCAGGGTACTTTGATATGAACGTGTTAACAACACTTTCTATTTTAACTCTGCATGGAACTATCATCTCACCCCCAGTGAAGACACACGGACACCTGTATCACAAGTCACAATGCTAGGGAGGGCACACTGTACTGCAAATCCCAAAACATACTGCTGACAAACGGTTAGCAGACAAACACTTGTTCAGCCAAGGAAACAACACAATGCAGATGGTATAGCCTACAAGCATAGGATGTCACATTAGTACACAAAAGAGTGACAGACAACACAAGACAACTACTGCCATTAAAGGTCTTTTCAATAGTGCCATCTACATCAACATGATCCCATTCATTTTCTCTTGCAGCTGATCAGGGGTATGGCATCCATCCATGGATTATGACACCATTTGGCAACCCGAGAACAGCTGCAGAGCGTGCATACAACGAGGCCCATAGGAGGACACGCAGCATTGTCGAGCGGACCTTCGGCATCCTCAAGTCAAGGTTCCGCTGCCTCGACATCACTGGTGGTAGCCTCCTATATTCCCCTGAGATGGTCTGTAGGATCATCCTCACATGTGCAATATTGCACAACATTTGCATCAGAAGAAACATTCCCCTCCTGGAGCCAGAGCCACACATGCCTGAAGAGGAGGAAGAGGAGGATGCTGGCCTGCAACAGGAGGGGGAACTACAGAACACAGCTGCTGGTATACGCAGGCGGCAACAGAATGTAAATAATTTCTTCTGAATATGTTCACCTTCACCACTTTAGTTAACTAATTTAAATAAAAACCTATTATAATCAGCATATCATGGTCTGGCTATTCCTTTTTACACACCTTCATCTCTACTTATCAGAATAAGAGTGTTGCCTCATGGAGCATTGCTGAGATACTGAGTAGGACACGGAACATCCCAGAGCTTATGTGATGTCTAACATACAATGGTCACATACACACACACTCTTAATGACATATATCATGTACATATCTCCTTTGAAGGCCAATAGCAGACAGTAGGCACATTTCAGTTATCTACTGCACAGTTGATATGTCACATTACCCAGAGACAGATTTGTTGTGTAAGTGCTATTTATTGAAAAGTGCTGTAGTGCTATATGTACATTGTCTATGATTGTGAGTCCATTATAGTGACATCTTACATTGTGATTCTACACAAGGGGTTACCAAAATGCTTTGGTCATGCTGCGGTTGCTGTTTCAGACAGTGCAGAGGGACAGACTTAGCCAATGAGTAGGAGAGAGACAATCACTGGGCTGGGTGACAAGATATACAGTAGTTAGCAGAACAGTGCTTGAGTACAGTTGTTGTAAGACTGTCATGTTTCAAAACGCAGGACTTTGGTAATAGTTGGCCATGTGGCAGGGACTAGTGCTTCCGGGTCATTTTCCTTGTGAATGTGATCTGTTCCATGTCTTCTTCTTCTGATGTGTGTGTTGCCTGCTTTGTCCTTGTTGTTGTTGGTTGTGAAGGGGCAACACACACCTCAGTGTTAGAAGACGTGGAGTCAGACATCCCAGTGGCTGCTCCCTGTGAAGGTCTTAAGGGCAGTACTGCTGCAAGGAGGGCCTGCTGGTTCTTGAGAATAGCAGCCACATCATGATGGTAGGCAGCCAGGTCGGCCCTGAGGGGTTCAATGTTGCATTCGTGCACGCGTTGACAGGATTGCTGTTGTAGGTGTTGGGTCAACTGTATTACAGCTGTGCTGATTTCACTCTGGGTTTTCAGCAATTCCTGCAAGATATATGTTAGGGCTTGCATAGCTGCTGCCTGATCTGCAGATGACATCATGCACGAACGCACCCCCTCAAGGCTGGCTGCCATAGTTTGCATCCCCACCCGCACCTCCTTGGCCAGCACCCGCTGTACTCCAACTACAGTTCTCTCAAAGCTGGTGCCAGTGTCGTCTGAGTCCTCAGCTGAATTGGAGCTGGCAGGTCTTACAATTGGGGTGGTGGGTGGATCCTCTGCGACGGCTGCTTGTTCTGTGCTTCTCCTTGTGACTGAAGGTGGGGTCTGGAGGGTTTCAAGGACCTTTTGGATAGTCTACTGGGGAATGTTTATCGGCTTGTCATCCATGTCATCAGGGAAATCTGGGACAGGCATATCCGCAGGAGATCCATCTTCCTCTGCAATGAAACAGGGTACAATTAGTGTGTCTGTGTTGTGACAATTTTGACGTGACGTGCCTGCCTTTTGATGAATTCACTTTGTGATCTTGTTTTGTATTAATATCTGCAGTCCTTCAGATGGGCATTGTTTCAGGCCGATGGCCCACCTGTGTGTCACATGTATGTTATTGAGTTATCAGACTTGTGAGCCTCATCGCCTCTAGGTGTTGCTTTATGCCAAATAGAGAATTGCCACCTTCTTGTCCTACTCGACCCTCCTTGTATATACATTCTCATGGTGAGACCTTTCACCGGCTGTGGGTGTTCTGATGGCCCTGGCAGCACACTTAACTATCAGGACCTTCCCCAATCCCTGATCGTTCACATCGAATTAAATGTAATTGACATGTTGCATATCCTATGCATGGCAATGTTATGATCTGATATGGATGTTGACATTGTTAATGGGTCCTGCTGATGTTGGGTAATGTGTGTTACATTGGATTACCCTGATAGTCGTATCAGTGTCCTATTTCGTCCTCTGACTGTGCAGGTGTATTTCAGTGACCAGTTACATGTGTCCCCTCCACAATGCTGTTGTCTGAGCAGTATGACATTTGTGATGTTGCATTGTTACCCAGGCACAGGATGGACCCTGACATTTGCAGCATGGGTGTGTCCTTAGTGCTGTGTCGCTCCTATTGTTGTTTACTTTGGCTGATGTTTGTGACAACTATGGGCATTGACATTTGAGTGTACTGGGGCCTTTGTCTTGTTTCAGGAGATTGTTGCAGATGTCATCCTCACCCCCTAATTTAGGTGTGTATGTTCCATGGGGAGGTTACTGCCATTGGCTACTTGAGCTGCACACAGATCAGAGGTGGTAGTGGCAACTGTTGTTGCAGTTACATTGCAGTTGTCGGTTTGGCTAGAGGATTGCTAATAGGGCCCTAGTTAATGTAGGAGGTATGTTGGCTGACGAGTGCCAGGATGTCAGTTTGACGTAGTGGCCTTCCCTCCTGTTGTGGCTTTCCCTTTGCTCCTTCGTTGGCATGACAGCATGCCCCCATGGGACTGTTGTTGGTGTTGTGTAATGGTGTGCCCCAGGTCTTCTCAGAACGGGCCGTACTCCCATGCCGTGCCCTTTACCCATGCCACTCCATGTATTAGATGACTTCCATGCATTTAGTGGTCGGTATCCCCCCCATGCTCACAGTTGACATTATTGCATTATAATTTCCCATGAGACTTACCCTGCATGTGTGTTGTGTCCTGGTAGTATGTGCTGTCCTGTCCTTGAATACCTGTGACGATCTCCTCAGGGATGACGGCTGCGACCATCTCCTCCATGTGGTCCAGGGCCTCCTGGTGTGCTGGACTCCCCCTCCAGTCTGCAGTGCTGCCTTCCTGTTCCTGGCCATCTTTTCCTTGGTCCTGCGTTTGCAGTCATGCCAGCGTTTCTTGCACTCGATGACTGTTCTGCGTACTTCTGCCACACTGTTTATCTTGTTAACAATTTGTTGCCATATAGCCTCACTCCTACTGATTGGCAACTTTGATGTGACAAACAGTTGGTGCTGGTGTTCCGTCACCTCTTTAACCAGAATTTCCTGCTCCTCTGCACTGAAGCGACACTTTCTTTTCTTCTTAAAAGTGTCCTGGTTCTTGTGTGGGTCCTCCTGGCTGGTTCCTGGTCTGCTGTCATCTTCCTGGGGTCTGTAGTGGCATCTGGGATCCATTTTGGCTCTCCTCTGGTGAAATGGCTATGTTCACTGTGTTTTTTGACGCTATTGCGTAAAAAAAACATGGCATATCCGGTTTGCGGTGTCGTAAATCGACCCACAGTCATTTCCGCCGCGTTAACGTCGTTTTCCTTTACGACTTGACGCTGCGGTGTGCGTCAAAAATAATGACTCCCACCTGTTGTTTGTGCCGCCGTGCGTCAAAGTATAAATATGACGCCCGCACGGCGCACCAAAATGGCGTTAGCCGGCGGTAATATTTTTGACGCAAAACTGCGCCGGCGCAGTTTTGCGTCAAAAAGTATAAATATGGGCCTTTGTATTGACATGGGAGATGTACTGGTCCGCCAGGTACACTATCTGCACATTCATGGAGTGGAAGCTCTTTCTGAACACATGCTAATTTCTCTGGGGGGCGGGACAAATGCAATATGTGTACCATCAATAGCCCAATAATGTTGGGGATATGTCTCATTGCATAGAAATCAGACTTCACTGTCTCCAAATCCTACACCCGGGGGAAAACGATGTAGCTGTGCATATGTTTAATCAGGGCAGACAAAACTCTGGTCAGCACTATTGAGAACACTGGCTGAGATATTCCTGCTACCAAGCCTACTGTCACTTGGAAGGAGCCAGTTCCCAGGAAATGGAGCAAAAATAGAACTTGTACAAGATGGGGGATTCCAGTGGGCTGACAGATAGCAGAGTTTAGGTCAGGCTCCAATTGGGCACACAGCTCTGTGATTGTGGCCCTGTCGACTCTGTAGGTGAGGGTAATGTGCCTGTCCTCCATTGTTTCCAAGTCCACCAGGTGCCTGTACACGGGGAGATGTCTCCCTCTCCTATTAATCTGCAGCGGTAGCAATCTAGGGGGCAAAACGGTGAGCAGCTGGTCAGTATTCCATATTTACAAACACAACACTGCATTACATGTTATGACTGTAACAGTATATTGTTGGATAAGCCCAAATGGTGCCTATGTGTACTGTGACGCAGTTAGGTGCTATGGCCTGCCCCCCCCGAAATGGCATCCACCTGTCTACTATGGAGGTACATGTGGAAATGAGGTAATTCCGCTGATGTTGTGCGCCATTGCGGGAGGCAGTCGAGAACCGCAGTGCAACTCCTCATTGGATACCTTTGGGCCCTATGGGTTACAGTGGCCAATGGTGATGTACGCCAGCGGTGACGGTACGGACCGCCGTGGCGTGACTGCCATTTTCTATCTGTTAACTCACTTGCTACCTGACTTTCAACAGGAGAGGACCTACACTGCAAGTGCTGATTTGACCTGGGTCTGGAACCGACCATGGCTCGTGTCACTGGTTAAAGGGCCCCTGCCTTCACCGCTGCAGAGCTGGAGAGACTTGTGGATGGGATCCTACCCCAGTACTGAATGCTGTATTGGCCTCCAGACCAACAGGTGAGTACACTGTGAGCACGATGCAGGGGCATAAGTGCTGTGTGTGAGGGCCTTGTGTAGGGTGGTGTTGGTGGAAGGGCTCTGGGCAGCATGCTGCATGTATGGTGTGAATGTCTGTGTGTAAGGGGATGTGAGGACTATGGTGGGCCATGAGTGTAACAGGTAGGACGGTCTGACTGCTACCTTTTCCCATGTGTATTTCTCTGCAGGTCAGCGCCCATCAAAAAAAGGGTATATGGTGTGCCATCGGCAAGGATATGTGGACCCTGGGGGTCTACAGGAGGCGGAGCACCCACAGTCGGAAACAGTGGGAGGACCTGAGACGCTGGACACCGAAGACAGGGGAGGCCCAGTCAGGTATAGTCTCTCAACGAGGAAAGGGTGCCCGTCGAACCCTGACTCCCTTGATGGCCCACATACTGGTGGTGGCCTATCCGGAGCTGGATTGGCACTTGGGGGCATCACAGCAGCCACAAGGACATGAGTACAGTGCCCCAATATACTACTTGCGCGTGGTGGGGTGGCATACGGGTGGGGGATGTGGGCCCTGTGGCTGCCCCTAGGCCAGGCTGGATATTGCAGGGTAGGTCCCATGTTGGGCAGGGTCTGATGTAAACCTCCTCCAACCAAGATAGTGGGCATCCACTACTGGTCAGGAGTCTGTGGGTCTCAGGTATGCAGCAATTGGTATAAGGCGCACCAGCCCTTCCATGGGCTGGTGACTAGCATTGTGACTGGTAGTGCATTGCCTAGTGCATAGGGCTGTTCCCTGTGTGTGTCGTGTACAGCAACAGTGGTGTTGTTGCCGCCGTTGACCAAGGGTACTCTTTGACTCTCCCCCCTTTTTTGTTTTGTCACCCTGTCCTTTTGTGCATTAGCATCACCTGGTGGAGGAGCAGAGGCACCAGCGACGGGGAGAGCTGCATCCCACAGGGCCCAGGAGGCCAAATTCACTGACAGTGAGGGCACCAGTGGGAGGGAGGGCGAGGGGAGCACCACAGTGGAGACTGGAGGGGACAGTTCGGACAGTGATACCTCCTCCAATGAAAGCTCCCTGGTGGTGGCAGACACCTCTGTGCCTGCCCCAACTACAGGTATATCCACCACCCCCGTATCAGCACTGCCCTCCCAGCAGCCCCTCAGTGAGTTGCCCTTGCCCACTCATCCAGGAGGGTGGGCATCTCCTTTGCCCCAGGCAGCTCAGGCCCTGCCCCACTTAGCCCTGCTGCCCTGAGTGAGGAGGCTGTTGACCTCCTGCAATCCATTGCTTTTGGGCAGTCAACCATTGTGAATGCCAACCAGGAGCTGGCAGCCCATTTGCAACAAACAAATGCATTCCTGGAGGGCCTTCACTCTGGCAAGACAGAAATGAATCCAGGCTCTGGCCTCCTCCCTGACGGCAGCCATTTTCCCTGTTTCTAGCCTCCCCGCTCCAACTTCCTCTAGCCAATCCCATTCCCCTCAACCCCAACCTATCCCAAGCACACAGGCAGACCAGCATGCACACAAGACAACCCACAGGAGTGGTTAAGGCAAACACAAGCACCACATATCATCCCACAGGCACTCACACAAACACCATCCAGATGCAGACATGCCAACGTCCACTGCCTCCACTGTGTCCCCCTCATCATCCACCTCCCTCCCAGTTGCATCTACACTCACACCTGAATGCACTACATCCTCATCCACTACCACCATCAGCATCACGCCTATCATTACACGCCCCTCACTGGCAGTCACCCCCCCATATCCATGCACACGTCCCCTGTGTCCTCTCCCACTGTGTCTGTGCCCCCTTCTCCCACAGTACCAAACGCAAGCACTCAGACACCCAACAGCCATCCACCTCACAACAGCATCCAGCCCATGCACCTGCACCCAAAATCAGCAGACAGACACCTCCTACAACTACTTCCTCTTCCTCCACTCCCAAACATTCACCCTCTTCCCGCCCCAATATCCCTAAGAAGCTTTTCCTCTCCACCGTTGACCTCTTCCCTACTGCTCCTCCCTCCCGTCCTTCACGTCGGTCCAGGGTGGTCAGAACCCAGGCAAGCACCTCAGCCCCCCAGTCCACGGCCACAGTTGTGTCTACAGCTTCTGCAGGTGGGAGAGGATCCCGGGCACCAGTCAGCAAAATTTAAAGGGTGCCTGCACCAGCAGCATCTAGGAAGGGCAAGGAGTCACCACCAGCTAAGACAGGGAAGGGCAAGGAGGCACCACCAGCAGCGTATTGGAAGAGCAAGAAGGCACCACCAGCTGTGACAGGGAAGGGCAAGGAGAAATCCCCGGCTGCTGACAGGAAGGGCATGGGGCCTGCACCAAATGGCAGAAAGGACAGGAGTCCTGGTGCTGGGACTCATTCGGAGCCCCCACCACCAACAATGGTGGTTCAGCATTCCGAGGCTGCAAGGGAAGGGCTGGAGCCTCCCTCCACCACTGTCAGCACCGCCACCAGCACCACTGCCAGCAACAGCAGCCCCAGTGGGCAGCCATCAGAGGCTGCAGGGGATGGGCTGGAGCCTCCCCCCACCACTGCCAGCACCGCCACCAGCACCGCCACCAGCTCCACTGCCAGCAGCAGCAGCCCTAGTTGGCAGCCGTCCGAGGCTGCAGGGGATGGGCTAGAGCCTCCCCACCACTGCCAGCCCCAACACCAGCACTGCAACTGCCATCACTGAGCAGCCGTCACTGCCGGCGGACAGTGTGTAGTCCTGCATCCAAGGGGTATTGTGCGTTCTTGCCCCTACAAATCTGTGGGTCTGACACCCAAGGGAGAGACTGTGACCTTGCACTCCCCAAGACCTGCATCACAGGGCACAATGCCCCCTCCAGAACCAGTGGAAGAAGCCATCCACTCACCCCATCCTTCCCACGATGAAGCACACTGGGCACAATGCCCCCTCCAGAACCAGTGGAAGAAGCCATCCACTAGAGAGACTGTGGCCTTGCACTCCCCAGGACCAAGCAGTGGGCAAACCACCCACTTGAGAGACTGTGGCCTTGCACAACCAGGACCAAGCACAGTGCATGTTGTCCCCTCCAGAGGCAGTGGGCAAACCACCCACTTGAGAGACTGTGGCCTTGCACTCCCCAGGACAAACCACAAGGCATGTTGCCCCTCCAGAGGCAGTGGGCAAACCACCCACTTGAGAGACTGTGACCTTGGGCTCCCCAGGACATCTCACAAGGCATGTAGCCCCCTTCAGGACCAGTGGTGTTGTACCTCTTCCGTCTGAGGTGCCCCCCATTCCCCGTGCCCCTGAGGTGCCTGTGTATTTTCGACCTGATGCCCCTGCAGTGTTTTCTCTGTGTTGCTGCAGGAGTGAGGTGGGGCCTTCGCCTATGTGTTGTGGCCCTGTCGCCCACGGACATTGAGGACTGGGCAGTGTCCCTCCATTTGTAAATATGTATATACGTTTGTTTTTTTATGCACTTATTCCTAGTATTTTATTGTATTGCACTCACTTTCTTCAAATCATTTTGTCCTTATATTATTCCTGAGGGGTACGGGGTAGGTATATTACGTTGCTGCTTCTGGTTGTATGTATGGTGTTGGGGTGGGGGTGTTGCGTGGTGCGTGTGTGTGTCACTCTCTTTTTCTTCCCCCCCTCCCTTGTGTGCTAGGTGGCAGTACTCACGTGGTCGTCTTTGCCGGCGTTGCTGTTCATAATGCAAAAGAAGGTAGATGAGCATCGGAAATATGTGCAGCTCGGGCTCCATGGCGTTGAGGTTGTTCCCTGAGTCTCCATAGGTGAGTCCTTTGGCTTCTGAGCTCTGATTACGCCATGCTTTTGATGTCATTGGTACCGCCCCCGAAAAGGTGGCGGATTGGACTGTCTTAATACAGTGGGCGGTACATTGTCTTCTGCTTGGCTGTTGGTGGTTATCGCCATGGTGCTTGTTGATTCTGCTGTGGCAGTCAGTGTGTTAAAGTGGCTGTCTGTCTGAGCAGTTTCCATTGTGGTCATAATTCCATTTTGGTTACTGCCGGCCTGTTGGCGGTACTACTGCTGCTTTATCACCGACCGCCAGGGTTGTAATGAGGGCCCGTATGTCCTTCATTGATCAATTATTCCTCCCCTTCATCGTGTTTCAATGATTCAAAGTCTTTATAGTTCTACCCCTCCATTACAAAAGGTTTTTGGTTGACTTGGCTATCTGGATTTTCTAACACTGTCAACCAACAAAATGCCCAAAGTGATATTTGTGATAGAAGATACTGCTAACCAAACTACAATGATGTATTATGGTTATATTTTGTTAAAAAAACATAATAATAAAGGGAGGCATATCTGGCATCTAAATTGTGTAATGTTTTACATTTTTCTAGCTGAACCAACCACAAGTGTTGGGACCAGGGGCAACGGCAGTGCACCAGAAGCGTCAGAGTAGATGGTTGGAGGAGTCCCGGCAGAGGTAGTTGGTAAGTCACATTGCTTGCTTATTAACAAAGTAAGTATACTCACTCTATTTGTTAAGCAAGGCAGATATCCTATCCATTATCATTCACCACCGCCCCTGGCATTTCACCACCTGTGACTTAACTGCAGCATGATTCAATTCAGCACTGCAGTGTTGGCTGTGCAATGTGCGTCTGCTTCAGTTAATGTGTCATTTACAAAGTTTTCAATGCATTAACCCGAAATAAGCTGTGTTTCCTATGGCCCACTCAGTCACCTCCTAGTATTTCACTCCTTTATTCACTTTCCTAAGTTCTGTCCTAGTCTGCCTAAAAAATTGAAAAATGAATTCTTGTGATGTGCCACATTTTTCTGGTCAAGTGATTTATGTATATATGTTCCATGGCTTCCATAACGGATCTATGCCTCTTCAAATTTCTCCCTTTAGTCACTCATCAACAACAGTGACTGACTAAGTCAAAGCTTAGCATGATGATCAGCGACAGCCCTCCATTCCTTAGCAAAACCTCTACCTACCCTAAATCCTCTAACTTACCTTGCAGTACAGTGAGTTTTCTTACTGCCAAGTGAAGATATTTATTGAAAATAATTGGTGTTGGGGGTGGTGAGGCCACGTAGTAAAGTAAGATTAAGTGCCTGATTTAGAGTTTGGCATATGGGATACTCTGTGACAAACATGCCAGATAAAACTTATATCCCATTCCTTTCCCCGTCCTATAGTGCATCATTTTTTCCACTGTCTCCTGTGACATAGGTATTGATTATAAATTTGGCAAACCACGGGCACCAGAAGACCGTCTTCTGCCCGCTATATAATGGGTACTGCTGGATTTCCACCACACTTTGGGAGGATATCCGGCAGTAGCCATGCTGGCGGGCGGTAGCGCACTGGCGTTAGCACCACCTGCATAGCCCC
Organism: Pleurodeles waltl; assembly: GCF_031143425.1. Classification (NCBI taxonomy): domain Eukaryota; kingdom Metazoa; phylum Chordata; class Amphibia; order Caudata; family Salamandridae; genus Pleurodeles; species Pleurodeles waltl. The sequence goes on from NC_090451.1 coordinate 561,479,170, forward strand.
GCCAGAAGAAAGCCACCAGCCGTATTAAGACCATTAATACGGCCTGGCGGTGTCCTGCTGGCAGGGCACTTCTGGGGTGGCAGCGCCCTTCCCGTTCCCTGCCAGACGACCTCTTTGCTGGAGAAGGTAAGTCGGGTGTCCGACAGGGAAGGAGGGAAGTTGTGTGTGTGTGTCTTGGTGTGTTGTCTGCGTGTGTGTATGCATGTGTGTGTGCATGTGTGAATGTGACTGAGTGTTGTGGAGTATGCATAGTTGTATGCGTATGAGTGTATGAATGTTGAAGTGAGTACGTGTCTGCATCTCAGTGTGCATGCATGTGAGGATATGTGTTTGGATGTTTGTGCGTATACATGCCTGAATGCATGTGAGTATGTGTAAGTAAATGTGTGGATGGATAAGTGTGAGTGAATGTGTGTGAGTGGATGTGTGTCTGGGAGTATAAGTGAGTGGGTGTATGCGTGGTACATGTGGCGTCTGTTTTTATGTATTCTGGGAGAGAGTGGGGGGCGCTATGTGAGTAGGGGTTGCTGTGACTGTAGGGGGTTTGAGGGGTCAGGTGCTTGCTGGGGGGGGGGCTATCTACCGGTGAGAGGGAAGGAATTCTGCTCCTAATACCTCTGTCTACCGCCAGTCGGAGATGAACATCTCCGGCCCGGCAGTTCATTCCGCCATGGCGGTATGGGTGGAGATGTGGCGGGATGGCGTCATCATTGCCACCCTGTTGGCGGTGATAGCGCCACATTAACCCTGGCAGTCGGAAGACCACCAGGGTCATAATGACCACCATAGTATTATTATTATTCAGCAGCCTTTTGGGCCTCAGGGTAGAACTGAAAGGTAGTAAGAGAAGAGCAGGCCCATTGGAATTAAAGTAAGATAATAAATTGTCCAATACTGCTGCCTCAGCTGCAGACTTCAGAGAATAACAAAGTACCCAAGTCTAGAATGCCTTCCTTGATTTAGCACAACAAGAATACTTGTGCTGCATAGTGCATAATGCCTTACTCATTAATGAGAGGTAATTAGTTTTTATTTCTACACACAAAGCGCCTCATTTCAACCTCAGCGGTTTTCTGTGAAGACCGCCGAGGCTGCGGGTGCCAGAATACCGCCAGTGCTGGCGGTATTACTGGTTCCCTATTACGACTTTTCCACTGGGCCAGTGGACGGTAATAGTGTTACCATCTGCTGGGCCAGTGGAAAAGTCACATCAACATTGCTGCCAGCTCGTAATAGAGCCGGCGGCAATGCTAATGTGCAGCGGGTGCAGTTCGGCCAGTGAAATGCACGATGGGGCTGTGCCTGGGGGCCCCTGCACTGCCCATGCCAAGTGCATGGGCAGTGCAGGGGCCCCCAGGGGCCCCCTGAGTCTCCTTACCGCCTGCCTTTCTGTGGCGGTGTCTACCACCATGGACAGGCTGGTGGTAAGGGGAGAGGAAATCCCCAGGGCAGCGCTGCTTACAGAGCTGCCCTGGAGGATTACGACCGCAAGGACCGGCAGTGTTACCGCGGAGGTACCGCCACGGTCAAAATGTGGTGTACCGCCACAATAGCCCTGGCGGTCACCGACCGCCAGGGTTATAATGAGGGCCAAAGTGTCTGTTTAGATTATTTTTACCCTAAAATCCTCTAAAAGAAAAAAAACATTTAGTTTTAACCTGCTATCATTTTAACTTAATTCCTAGCTGACAGCTAGTTCTTTTTTAGGTGAGGCATGTGTGGGGAAAACTGCACCCTGCCCATCAGTCAACTGCCAGGCCCTCCATCCCCGCAGCAAAATTGCCAGCGCTGCAGCCAAAACCACCACAGCTGCCCACCTCCTGCTCAGACCAATTCCAATGCCACGTGCTTTTGCAGTTGGTGCTGCTTTACCGTGCAGTGGCAAGCCTTCCTTGAGAAGTGAGAAGCCTCCTATCCCACATCTAAGAAGCCTTCTGACACCCTTTTTTATTTTTTTTATTTGGTGGGATGGACTTTGTTGTTGGTGGAGAGGGTGGGAATTGGGAAGAGAGCTTTGGATTTTTCTAGTTTTCCCTGGATATTTTGGACATTTTTGGACATTGGTTGGGGACGGAGCTGTTTGGGAAGAGGGGTAGGCTTGTTGTGGGTAGAGAGGGTGGGTTTACTTTAATTGTTATGAAAAATTAAAGAGGAATTATTCTTTTACTTTATGCCTGAAATTGTTTACTTTGCACTGCTGCCTTTTAGAGCAGCCTGTTTTTGAATCCACTATTCAAAGTGTATATCAGTTGGTTATGTTATACCCTTGTCCTACTACCCACTGTGACTATATTGACCACTGTGGGGTATCTCATTTCCTATGCCTATGTTACCTACAACAAGCTAGATGAACAATAACCTTCATTAGAAAAGAAGTTAGTTACACACTAAACAAATTCACTTCACTCCATAGTTCTCTTACCTGCAAAGATGAAGCAATGTCAGCCATCTCGCTCAAACTTCAAAAAGCTTACTGCAGGGTTTCCCAAGATGCCTTCTAAATGGTGGTGGTAGTAGTAGTAGCAAGATGGTGCACTATCAGGGAAGACCCACTTCCACCTACGTAAACTCCAACTGTAGGATTAATCAGAAGGCTTATCCATCACAGGCAACTAGATTGAAAGAAGACAGAGTTAGTGGGTTATTTATTAATATCACAACTTTACCTAGACTGTCTGATACCAGACTACCACCTTGACACAAGACCTGATATTATCATAAAAAACAGCAATAGTAACGTCTTCTGAGCAATGGGAGCTAGTATTTCATTAAAACTAAACTTACGAAATCCTCAAGTCAGGAGAAGTGGGCTGAGAGTCAGGAGTGGACAAGGTTAAGTGTTTACGCAATACAAGGGCTGAATGATGTTGAAGAATGATGTATGCTATATATCTAAATTATGGACCCCTTTTACACATGGGTGGGTCAGTGCGGCTGGTGTGGGCTATTGCTCAGGTGATGGAAGATCCTGCAGTGAGTTAGCGTCACTTTCATCACATCCCGCCCACCAAGTGTGTGATCCACTTATGGTGTAAATTAATTAAGTTATACCTCAATAATTCACACAGCCTGGGGGAAGAGGGTTATGGGTTTGATGAATGCATTGGAAAGGGGATTTGGGGAAAGGTGTGACCAAGACAAACACAAGACACCACAACATCAATATTCATCAGGGCGATGAGCAGTACATCTTCATCAATCTGTTGTACAAGGAAATAAAAGAATGAGTATGACACACTTCATTTAAATGCATTACAAACAGTCCTTCAGCCCCAGAGACCGAAGTCATTATTATATATCTAAATGTTCTGTCAGCTAGGTTTGAAAAACTACAATTGTGAAGGAGTGAAGTGAACCCACACAGTTCTAAAAGATATGATTGTTAAAAGAAAAATTATACTAGATTGACAAATCGGGTGGTGCATCTGCATTCCTCTCAAAATGTCTGTCACTCATGGGTGTGTGGCTGAACTGGGCCGGTAAGGTAAGTAGGAGTGTTATAAAGTTTTCACCTTTCATGCAGGAGAAAAGAAGGCTTGTGGATTATAAACAGAAATGATATTGTAGATTTAAGGAGAAGGGCAAATTTAAGTTTCAGGAGGAGTGTACCAAGAAGACTCAGAAGCAGAGCAAGAGCATAGGCTGCTACAATCGTTCATTTAATTTTATGACTCAAATGCGATCGATCAACTGAGAAGTGAGAGCAATTTATAACCAAATCACAGATAAGTAGCTGCATGTACCGGGCTGATCAATCTCACAACTGTCATCATATAATTTATCCGAGTGCTTGCATCGTGTGATGATGTGGCATCACAAGTCTGTCTCCAGTTACAAGCAACAGCCCCCCTCCAACCACAATCAGATAAGAGGAGTTTCACATTTGAGCCAGCACACACACTCAGCAGCATTTCCCAAATAAACACACCTCCCTCTTCAGTTCACAGAGCTGAGTAGGCCTCAGAGTTATTGTCATCATGGTTTCCTTTTGAAGTCAATTATTTTCCTTCTTCTGGTTGTTGAAATAGTCCAGCCCTGAGTCCTTCCATCCTCCTCCCAACTTCGAGTAACAAATCAGTCCAACTACATCCCAGGACACTTAAACAAGATAGACCTCTAGTGCACTGCAGTTGAATAATGAGAAGAGAAACATAATTTGAGTATTTTATTTTGTGCAGATAGATTTATGAATGTTAACTAAAGTGACTGGTCTGGTCTCTGAAGAACCATAAAAAATGGGTGGGCCCTGCAAGTAAATTTCACTAAGTGTGAAAGGGTCAATCACCTTCAGGAAAATTATCACCCATCCGGCCCTAAACATTGTAACTCATCGAAATCAAGTTTACAAATTAGTTGAACACCCTTCCTCACTGTCTGCCACCACATCACTCATCATCACTCATAATCACTCAATAATATATAATCACTCATTGGTACAATAGTTACTTCTTCCAATCCAAGCACGGTGGTAGATACACAATTCTATTTCCTCATTAATGTAAGAAACACTTTGGAACATGGCAGTCTTATAAATCAAATGAACTTCTAGGGCATCCGTGCTAGGTGATGAAAAAAAGAATAGGCATGGGAGGGAGGAATGCATTGTCTCCAGTGTCCTTAATGAAATGGGGAGGCTTCTTCACTTCACACTGGTCCAACTCAAATATGACCATACATATGCTTACAAATGATAGGGTTGTATAAGTCAGACACAAACATAATGCTCCACTAGTTATATCCCTTTTTTGTGGTAAAGCAGTTTGACGATAAATAATTCAAAAGTTCTATGGTGGCCTACTCAGTCAGGGAAGTAGCGATCGTTCTCAAACTCAGGTAGCTCACCCATACGTTGGTCAGCTAACACATTTGAGTCTGACCTGACCAATCACTCTCATCCTCTTCCACTTCCTGTGGTATTTCAGGAACAGTGCAATTGCGAGGTTGGTTCATTTTGATCCAGGTTAATCTCACCACTTTTTGAGTTGAGAGACTGGTTCTTCTCACTGTGACAACTGTGCCTTCTGTACTGAACACACGCTCAGCAGACACACTGGCTACCAGACAAGCCTGATACTTCATTGCCAGCCTGCTGTGCCCTGGCCATTGGCACATCTTCCTATACCAATGCACCACTGGGTTTTGATCCACATAGATCTCTTTTGGGTCATCCAGATACTCCTGGAACATCCTCTGGATGGTCAATTGTATTGCCACTTGCTCATCCTCTTTTGCATTCACATCTGTCCTGGATTTAAGACCTACCACTTGAAACCAGTCCAATGCAGAGGTTGGGGCTGATTCTTCTGTATCTGTTGTTGTGGTTGTGTGTTCTTGTTGTTGGTTGATATGAGACAACAAGACTGCCCTCTCTAGAAGTTGAAGACAGCACCTCAGATCTTCTGACTTTGAGTGGGACCAGCTGTTCTACTTCCAAGTTTCTGGCTTGCTCAACAATCCATGTCTTGTATTGTCTTCTGAAAAAGGAATGAAAGTGGCCAATAATTGTTTGGGCTGTGGGTCAAGTATTGTGCCACAGATATGCTCTTTGGATGACACAATGGCCCTCATTACGACTTTGGCGGTCTTTTACACAGACCGCCGAAGCCACAGGTGCCAGTAGACCGCCAGTGCTGGTGGTCTTCCGACCACCATATTACGAATACTGAAGGATTCCCGCCACAATTTGGGTAGAAATCCTTCAGCAGTCGTGCTGGCGGTCAGCAGCGCAGAGACGGTTCCGCAGCCATCTGTAAGCAGTAATATGGTGTGGTGGTGTCCTGATGGCAGGGCGCTGCCGCTGTGGAGGAGCCCGGTCCCGTTCCCTGGCGGAGGACCTCCTTGCCGGACAAGGTAAGTCGATCGTCCGACAGGGAAGGGGGTGGGAGGGTTGGGGATGTTGTGTGTGTGTGTGAGTAGGTATATGTCTGCGTGTGTATATACGTGTGTGAATGTAAGTATGAATGAGTCTTTTGGTGCGAGTGAATGAGTGTATGTATGCATGTTGGTGAATGAGTGTATGTATGAGTGTTGGTGAATGCGTGTGTGTTAGTGAATGCGTGTATGCGGGGAGTGTGTGCAGGGAGGGGGTGCTGTTATGGAAGAGGCGTGTGGGGAGGGGTGCTGTCATGGAAGGGAGTGGGGAGGGGGGTGCTGTCAGAGAGGGGGGGTGGGGAGTATTGTATTTGCAGGGGGGGTTGGGGAGTCATCTGCCAGCAACAGAAAATGTCTTTCCTGTCACCGGCAGCCTTTCTGCCAGGGTTTTGTGGAGGTGCTACTGCCGCAGTAACCCTGGTGGAAAACCGACTCATTATACGGCCGGTGGTCTGCAGTGGACAGCTGGCCCGGAGATGCTGTCCTCTGGCCCGGATGTCCTACCGTCCTGGTGGTACCAGTGAAGATCTGGCGGTTTGGCAGAAGCCAAACCGCCACACTCGTAATGTGGCCGGCTTCACCTCTGGCTCATCAGCGGTGAGGTTGCCACCGCGGTCCTGGCGGTCTTTGGACCATCAGTGTCGTAATGAGGGCCAATGTCTCCCTGCAGCCTTGTATTAATAGCCTAGTGCAGGATTAAGGTCTCAACCAAGACATGCACTTCTGCGTTCTCATTCACACCTGCAAACCTTTGCAAAACCTTTTTATTGGTCCTGTAGCAAATACAACAGGATAGCTTAGCACATCATACTGTATTCCTTGCTGACTTTTTATGTAAAAACCTCAAAATGCCATTGTGTAAGGCATTTGACTAGGCCTCATTTGTCCGCATCCATGATCATGCTTTTCCAAATTGTATCTCCTCCTCTTTGATTGGTCTGTACTGCTCAAACAGGCGTTGCAACATGTAATAGGTTGAGTTCCAATGTGTTGGCACCTCCTGTATGAGGGCTTTAACTAGAACTCTGTCAGCTCGCTGAATGATCCTCACATGTTTCTGGGCTTCAAAAGAATGGCTGATATTAGTTCAGATTCTTCAGCGGATGGTCATTAGGTTGCTGACTATGCCTTCTATTTTTAGAAAGTCCTGCACAACCAAGTTGATGCAATGTGCCAAACACAAGACCCTGAAATAGCTATCATCCGCCATGGCCTTAACTATATTACTACCACTGTCCGTGGCAACAAATCCAATTTTGAGACCTCTGAGTTGCAGCCATTCAAACACCTTGCTGTTAAAGTCTTCCAAGATGTTTGCAGCTATCTGATATTTCTCCATGGCCAACATGGCTACTGATGCATGCGGCCAAACAGTCTTAAAAGTTTCTTCAGTGCTGAGACCTGTAGATAGCTGTTCCCTACATATGTAGTCAGTTTCTTGACAACTAGTCCAAAATGTCTGTCGTCAGGTGGATAGTGTGAACAGCACTCTGCTGCGACGCGTGTCCAATCAATTGCAGAACATTGTGATGGAGCGCTGGAACAGCAACTCTGGCAAAATAGGGGGAACCTTCCCTTTCGGGCAGATGTCTTCCACAAATTCTAAAAATCCCACTCCTTTCATAGAAGATAAAGGGAGGAGGTTCAGCGCTAACATTTTAGCCAGCCTCTCATTATACAAACATGCCATTGGGTGGTTGGGTTTGTAAGTCCCCCTCCTGCCTAAACATGCATATATTAGTAGCCTGGATTTTGTATTTTCTGGTGCCACTGACGCAAGCGCCTTCCGAGAACTGAGTAGACTCAATGTGTGTCTTAGGGCAGTCTCTGTGTGCTGTGGTGTCTCCATCTGACTCTTGTGCCATTTCGAAGTTGCTGAGGTGGGTGATACTGGTGCAATGCTAGAGCCAGGGCTGATTTGTGTAAAAATGTCACCCTCCTCTCCATCAGTACCCTCACCTCCCACCATGATTGGAGCTGATCCCTCACTCTCCTCACCTTCACCACCACCACCTGCAGTAATTTATTAAGGTGCTTTTCCCACCAGATTGTGTGATGTTTCTTTCATATGAGTCATTTGGCCTCTGCTAATCATAAAGAACTTTCAAATTTGAGAGGAGAACTTTCTTAGTCTGCCACTGCCAATGCCTTAAAAGAGCTGGAGGTACAGTGTATACTTCTACTGAGGTAGATTCAGGTCTCAGCAGGGTCCTTACAAAAATGGGAGCTGGCGCTGGTAGTGATGGCTCCAGTGCCACATCCCTTGGTTGAATAGGAGCGGTAATGTAGGTCTCCTTTGGACCAGCTTCCATGATAATAACTGGCTTGTCATCCTCATCCCTTTCCATATTTCCAAGGCTTTCAGGAACTTTCTGTTTCCCTTGCCTTTCCTGGCATGTCTAAAACTCAGCTGGAGTCCAATCCATGTCCAGATTTTCAGAAGGGGGGGATTAGAGATAATGGTGGAGTACCCTTCCTTTTTCATGCTGGAGATCTAGATGCCAATGGTTCTAAAAGAGTTGGTGCTTGCTCAGCAGGAAGCCAAACCACCTGTTCTGCTCCTACTTCAGAAACATCTACTATTGCTGACTGCTGCTGTTGTCCATTTTGCTCAGTTTCCTGTAACAATTGGGTACTACTTTGCAAAAGAGACAAATCCAATTCAACTGCACTTCTCGTCGGTGTCGCAATGATTCAAGTGGCTGTCTCGTGACAGACATGGACTTGGGCTTAGGTTGGGGTTGTGCTATTGATGCGAGAGTGCAGCTCCCAACTTGCTCTCCAGAGGCCGGAGCAGCAGGCACAACATTCCAGTAAAAGGTTGTGGTCGGCACTGCAGTGGTAGAAAGCTGCTCCTTCTCACTGGCCTCTTTCTTGGCAGCACCTTTCTTTTGTGCCATTTTGAAGCTGTTAGTTGGCAGTTGTACTTAGGTGCACAAGCGGAAGAGGTTAGAGGACTCACGTCATGCTTTGTGTGGTCACATAACTTTGTATAGGGCTTCTGTCTAGCGGTACTGTGGGTGATATCTCTTGTGCAACTAAAAGCAAACAAGCAAGAAAAACAGTTAATGAAACGTGGCATTAAATTAGTACAGACAAAGACAATGGGAGTCATTACAACCCTGGCGGACGCTGTTAAAGCTGCGGTAATACCGCAAACAGGGCGGCGGATAATAAAAGGGAATTATGACCCAGACGGAAACCGCCAACAAAGACAGCCACTTTAACACACCGCCCGCCACGGCGGTACAGACAAGCAGCGCGGCGGTCACCGCCAACAGACAGGCAAAAGACAATGTACTGCCCATAGTATCACAACCCGCCAATCCACCACCTTTTCCGGGGCGGATTCACCGTGGATAAAAACACAGCGGAAACAGCTTTTGCAATGGGAAAACGCTCACCTGAACACGTCCCACGAGGAACAAGGACTCCATGGACCCGGAACTCCAAATACTCCCTGCCCTTGTCTTTCTGCTCCTCTACGACCACCATCTACGTAGGCGCCGAAGACAACGGTGAGTACTGCACCTACGACATGGGGGAGGGGGGAGGCAAAAGTTAGGGGGACACCCACCAAACACCCCCACCCTCGCATAGTACAACATACACACCAATGCATTCACAAAAATCACAGTAACAACCCACAATCCCCCCGGAAGAATGAAAAGACAAAGCGAAATCCGTTCAAACATTGTAATGTTGCAATATACATGTCTTGCAAAAATATACAGATACATACGAAATTCAGTTAGAAATATATACATTACGAGAAGTAGTGCAGATATGTACATAACAATGTCCGTGCACCAACAGTCCACAAATGCATGGGCGAGGCCCACAAAAGATACCTGACCACAATCGGAGAGAACACTGCCGGGGCATCAGATAGAAATACTACAGGCACCTCAGGGGGAAGCGAAGGGGGGGCACCTCAGCCGGATTACTGCAAAGCCAGATCCACGATGGGGCTCCATGCCCATTGATGTATCCTGGGGAGTGCAAAGCCACGGTCTCTCAAGTCTCCACAGTGGGTGAGTAGCCCACTGTGCCATCCTTGGGAGTGCAAAGCCACAGTCTCTCAAGTCTCTACAGTGGGTGGGGTGCCCACTGTGCCATCCTGGGGATTGCAAAGCCACAGTCTCTCAAGTCTCTACAGTGGGTGGGGTGCCCACTGTGCCATCCTGGTGAGTGCAAAGCCACAGTCTCTCAAGTCTCTACAGTGGGTGGGGTGCCCACTGTGCCGTCCTGGGAGTGCAAAGCCACAGTCTCTCAAGTCGATAACATTCTCCACTGGTTCTGGGGGGGACTGGTGCCCAGAGTGCTTCATCCTGTGCAGGACTGAGGTAGTGGATGCATGTCTTCACTGGTTCTGGAGGGGGGACTGGTGCCCAGACTGGATAAGTCTCCCCGTGAAAATTCCTGTCCTGTCACTGTCCCAGCTGCACATGGGATAAGGATGCCTGATGTGGCGGTCTATTCATTCCTACCCGGTGCTTGCCCTGTTCAGCGGTCTTCACCATGGCGGTCTTTGCCTTGTTCAGCGGTGCTTTGCCATGGCGGTCTTTGCCCTGTTCAGCAGTGCTTTGCCATGGCGGTCTCTGGACTGTTCAGCGGTGCTTTGCCATGGCAGTTCTGGACTGTTCAGCGGTGCTTTGCCATGGCGGTTCTGGTACGGACATTGGTGTGTGGCATGACGTTCCCTACACTGGGCATTGGTGTGTGGCATGACGTTCCATCATAGCCCACCTGGGCTGTGGAAGCCAGGGCCCTCCTGGGCACTGACTCCAGCGGTGGCGGTGGTCTCCTGACCAGTGACGATACTTGGGCCCTCCTGGGCTATGACTCCGGTGGTGGTCTCCTGACCAGTGACGATACTTGGGCCCTCCTGGGCTGTGACTCCGGCGGTGGTCTCCTGACCAGTGACGATACTTGGGCCCTCCTGGGCTGTGACTCCGGCGGTAGTCTCCTGACCAGTGACGATACTTGGGCCCTCCTGGGCTGTGACTCCGGCGGTGGTCTCCTGACCAGTGACGATACTTGGGCCCTCCTGGGCTGTGACTCCGGCGGTGGTCTCCTGACCAGTGACGATACTTGGGCCCTCCTGGCAGGTGACTATGGCGGTGGTCTCCTGACCAGTGACGATACTTGGGCCCTCCTGGGCACTGACTCTGGCGGTGGCCTCTTGACTAGTGACGACGGTGCTGGCGGTTGTGTCTCGACCGCGGGGAATGATGCCACCCATCTCCGCCGTGACACTCACAACAGGCTGGGCAGACTTCCTCTGGCCCTTCCCCACCTTTGGTGGAGTCACAGCTGACTCTCCAATCCCCTTGGAACCCATGTCAGTTGTTTTGCCTCTAGGTGTCTTCACACGGTCCCGCCGTCCACTCTCCAATTTTAGAGCCTTTACAGGGGGTGGGCTGCCAGTGCCTTGGCTCCGGGTCACACTGCCTGCCCTGGTGGCCAGTGCACTCCACAAACCTTGAACAGGCACCACTGGTATTGGAGGCTTTTTGGCTGAGGCGCTACGACGGGACTGATGAATTGGAGGGGGGGTGGGGGCAAAATGGTCAACTTTACAGAGGGACAGTTTCTGACGTACACTGGGATGGGTAGTTGGAGGGGGTCTGGGAGTGGAGGAAGAGGAGGTGGTTGTTGGAGGTGTCACTTTAGGTGTTTTGGGTGCAGGTGCAGGTACTGGAGGCTGTCATGAGGTGGATGGATGTTGGGTGTGTGGGTGCCCCTCGTTTGTGTACTTTGGGAGGGGGCATCACAGACACACTGGGAGAGGACACAGGGGACGTGTAAATGACAGTGGAGGTGGTGAGTGCAGGTGAGCGGCTTGGGGTGCTGGGTCTCCTTGTGCGATTCATGGTGCCTGTAAATGTGGTGCATGCAGGTGTGTGTGTAGACGAGACTGGGAGGGAGGAGGGAGAAGAGGAGGAGGGGGACACAGTGGAGGCAGTGGATGTTGCTGTGTCTGTACGTGGGTGAGGCTTGCGTGAGTGCCTGTGGGTTGTGTGGTGCCTATGTTTGCTTGAGCTACTTGTGTGTTCTGACTTGTGTGCATGCTGGTCTGTAGGTGTGCTTGGGATGGGCTGGGGTACAGGAGATTGGGTCTGGGTGGAGGAGGTTGGAGGGGGGAGGCTGGACACAGGGACAATGGCTGCCATCATTGCTGAGGCCAGAGATTGCAGGGTTCGCTGAAGGACAGCCTGACCAGAATGAATGCCCTCCAGGAATGCATTACCGTGTTGCAACTCTCGTTCTACACCCTGGATGGCATTCACAATGGTAGACTGCCCAACAGTGAGTGACCTGAGGAGGTCAATGGCCTCCTCACTGAGGGCAGCAGGGGTGACTGGGGTAGGGCCTGAGGTGCCTGGGGCAAAGGTGATGCCCACCCTCCTGGGTGAGCAGGCACAGGGCGAATGCTGAGGGGCTTCTGGGAGGGCGGTGCTGGTAGGGGAGGTGGTGGCTGTACCTGTAGAAGTGGCGCGCACAGATGGTGCCGCCACCACAAGGGAGCCCCCATCGGCGAACGAGTCCGTGTCGCTGCTTGGTGATTCGGTGGCCGACGTGAAGCTCCCCTCGCCCTCCGTCCCACTGGTGCATTCAGAGTCCGTGGTGTGGCCCTCCATGGCCATGTGGGATGCAGCTCCCTCGTGCTCCGATGTCACTGTACCTCCGCCTGATGATGCTGATGTACAAAAGGACAGGGAGAGCAGAAAAAGGGGGGGGGAAGACAGAAGAAAGAGAGTTTGAGTGCATGGCATACCCCTACCGTTGGCAGACAAGACAGACACAGCAGCCCCCTGCATTACGCCATGCTCCTGCCCTCTGCATATGCAATTTCTGGGATATGGCCTACATGGCAATGGTGGACATCTGCACACATGGATGCCACAGGGGCAACTATACCTTTACTTGGCACTCTGCTGAGGTGGGGTAGAGTGCCACATGGCCTGCATTACGGAGGCGCCTTGCCTACCAAACTCGCCCTGGCCTAGGGAATCCCACAGCCCACCTCCCCCACCCAGACACCTCCACTGCACGCAAAGTCAGCAGAATGAGAGTGTACTCACCCCCTTGTGGCTGCTGTGATGCCCTCAAGCACCCATCCAACTCCGGGTAGGCCACCTCCAGGATCCGGAACATCAGGGGGGTCATGGTGCGACGGGCACCCCTCCACGTTGGGAGGCCATCCCCAGCTGAGCCTCTGCCGTCTTCTTGCTGCAGTGGCGAATGTCCTCCCATCTTTTCCGGCAGTGGGTGCCCGTCTCTGGTGGGCCCCCAGGGTCTGGACCTCCTTGGCGATGGCACGCCAGATGTCCCTCTTCTGGTGGGCGCTGACCTACATGACATGCACAAGGAAAGAGGAACAGTCATTACCAACTGCACCGTCGATGTGAGTGGCCCCCTCCCTACTCTGGCCATGTGGCCCATTCATTCCCATGCATTAATGTTCTATGAACTCGGCCCCCTTCCCTCTTCCAACCAGCCCTCTTCACCAAGACCTAGCCCAGACAACGTGCTCCCTGTGTACTAACCTGTTGGTCTGGAGGATCGTAGATTAGCGTGTACTGGGGGAGGACCCTGTCTACCAGTTTCTCCAACTCCTGTGCAGTGAAGGCAGGGGCCCTTTCCCCAGATGCAGCAGCCATCGTCGCTTCCAGACCGAGGTCACAGCAGCACTTGCAGTGTAGGTCCTCTCCTGTCGAAGGTCAGGTATCTAGAGATTGAACTGATAGAAAATGGCGGTGACGTCCGCGGCGGTGTGCATCATCACCGCCGGCACACCTGTTCATTGGCTCCTGGGTCCCATAGGGTCCTATGTCAACCAATGCAGCATTGCGCCGCGGTCTACGACCGCCTACCGCGACGGTGTGCAACACCAGCGCAGTTACCCCACAATCCCATTGTCCCAGTTTAGAGGTCAGGCAGCCGCCATTTCAGGGGCCCACATGGCTTAATTTACCTCTGTGTCACACATAGCTAGGCCTACACTCAACACACATACAGGAAGGGTTTTGTGAGTGGTGTAGTCTTGTGTGTAACTGTGGGTACATATCTGGAGGAATAATGACTGATTCGTCGCTGTTGTCCTTCGTAGGCACCGTCAGCTGGGACATGTGAGAAGATGACGGAATCCTCCGGTGTACCGACCGCTGGTGGACCTGTTGACAATGGAAGAGCGACATGTCATCGTCACCTTCCGGTTTGACCGTGCCACAATCCAGGAACTATGTACCCAGTTGGAGCCAGACCTAATGTCACCAATCCGCCATCCAACTGGAATCCCCCCTGACGTGCAGGTGCTGTCAGTACTCCATTTTCTTGCTAGTGGGTCTTTTCAGACAACAATGGCCATGGCATCAGGGATGTCCCAGCCTATGTTTTCCAACGTGCTGTCCAGAGTGTTGTCTGCCCTGCTGAAACACGTAAGGAGATACATCATTTTCCCTGAGGTGGCAGATTTGCCTACAGTGAAAGGTGACTTCTATGCCCTTGGACATATCCCCAACGTCATAGGTGCCATTGATGGGACCCATGTAGCTCTGCCCCCCCCCCCCCCCACAGGAGTGAACAGGTGTGCAGGAACAGGAAGAGTTATCATTCTATGAATGTTCAGATGGTCTGTTTGGCAGACCAGTACATCTCGCAGGTAAATGCTATGTTCCCTGGGTCAGTGCATGACGCCTACATCCTGCGGAATAGCAGCATCCCTGATATGATGGGTCAACTCCAGAGGCACCGTGTATGGCTATTGGGGGACTCTGGTTACCCCAACCTGTCCTGGCTATTGACCCCAGGACCAGGGCAGAGGAACGCTACAATGAGGCCCATGGGCAGTCTAGGAGGGTGATCGAACGCACCTTCGGCCTCCTGAAGGCCAGGTTCAGGTGCCTCCATATGACAGGTGGTTGGCTATTCTACTCACCAAAGAAGGTGTGCCAGATCATCATCGCCTGCTCAATGCTTCACAATCTTGCTTTGCGACGCCAGGTGCCTTTTCTGTAGGAGGATGATCCAGATGACGATGTTGTAGCAGCTGTGGAGCCTGTGGACAGTGATGAGGAGGAAGCTGAGGAAGAAGACAACGACAACAGGGAGTCAGCCATACAGCAATATTTTCAGTGACACACAGGTGAGAAAATTTTCATTTTTACCATTACATTAACTTTCACACGTCTAGCTCTATCCTGTCTGTCAATTTCAACCAGTATTTGGTAACTGAGTTGTAACTTTCCATTACGGTTTCACAGGTGTGGTTACCAACGTGTCATCTGCTTGCATCCTTCAAGGACTTGTGATGTGTCACATAGGTATGTTAGCTTTACAATAGGAAACGCATTATGACACTGTCATTGATAATACATATTTACTAAATCACAGACTGACTCCAGATTGTTTTGTGTTTCAAGGGTGTTTATTGAAGTGCTCAGAAATGGGAGGGGGTTGTAAAATGAGGATGGGTGATGGCGGAGGAATGTCCATTGCAGAGTCCAGTCTATTAGTCTCACAGGTGCACTGCCCATCTGGGCATAGGAAGTGGAGCTGGGGCAGTTTAAGTATGGACAGGGTAACAAAGTGGGACAGTGGGAGGACAAACAGGGTGGTCTCATTTCCTGGGGGGGGTCTTGCCATCTTGCTCTGTCCTGTTCCTGGATCTCAGGGACCGCTTGCGTGGTGGTTGTCCGTCTGCAGGGGGTGGGGTGCTGGTGTGGTGGTCCTGTGGCGGGGCGTCCTGTCCACTAGTGCCGGCGGAGGTGGTGGGCAGTTCTTCGTCCTGGCTAGTGTCAGGGGCCCCTTGGAGTGCCACGGTGTCCCTCAAGGTCTGCTGTATGTCCTTCAGCACCCCTACGATGGTGCCCAGGGCGGAGCTGATGGTCCTGAGCTCCTCCCTGAACCCCAAATACTGTTCCTCCTGCAGGCGCAGGGTCTCCTGCAACTTGTCCAGG
The DNA here is from genome assembly GCF_031143425.1 of Pleurodeles waltl. NCBI lineage: Eukaryota > Metazoa > Chordata > Amphibia > Caudata > Salamandridae > Pleurodeles > Pleurodeles waltl. The sequence goes on from NC_090451.1 coordinate 561,495,006, forward strand.
ACCGTCGCCATCGTCTCCTGGGAGTGGTGGTATGCTCCCATGATGGAGGATAGGGCCTCGTGGAGAGTGGGTTCCCTTGGCCTGTCCACCCCCTGTCGCACAGCAGCCCTCCCAGTTCCCCTGTGTTCCTGTGCCTCCGTCCCCTGGACCGTGTGCCCATTACCACTGCCCCCAGGTCCCTGTTGTTGTTGGGGTGGTGGGTTACCCTGGCTTCCCTGTAGTGGTGGACACACCGCTGATTGACCTGTCCTGGGTAGGGAGGGTTGGGCCCGCTGGGTGGATGCTGTGCTGGTGTTACCAGAGGGTGGAAGGTCGGTGTTGGGCTGTGCCTGTGCAAGGGGAACCGACTGTCCCGAGGTACACGATGGTCCGGGCTGGTCATCAGGATCCAGTAGGGCAGAGCTGCTATCTTCACTGTGGGCCTCTTCTGGGGGTGGAGTGGGGAGTGGTGTTGTCTGGACCCTCTGGTGTGGTGACGGTCCTTCGGGTTCCTGCAGGGGCATAAGAGCATGATTATTGCATGTGTGTGTGTAATGGTGTGCAATGGGTGGGTGAGCGTGTACCCCAGTGCATGCATTCCTGTGTGGGAGCTTGTGTGATGGTGGTTTAGGGGGTTGTATGGGTATGTGCAGTGGGCATGCTTTAATGCTGGGTGTCCATGCTTAGTTGTGTTATGCAGGGCTTGGTGTTGGGATGGGTGGTTTGTGTTATGAGTACATTAGTGAGGAGTTGTAGTGATAGGGGAGGGGGTGAGGGTGGGGGGTGTGAGAGCATGCAGGTAGGGTGGGGGATATGATAGTTAAGATTTGACTTACCAGTGTCCATTCCTCCACCGACTCCTACGAGGCCCTCAGGATGCATGATGGTCAAGACTTGCTCTTCCCATGTTGTTAGTTGTGGGGGAGGAGGTGGGGGTCCGCCGCCAGTCCGCTGAACCACGATGTTGATCCTGGAGACCGTTGAACGCACCTTTCCCCGTAGGTCGTTCCACCTCTTCCTGATGTCCTCCCTATTTCTTGGGTGCTGTCCCACAGCGTTGACCCTGTCAACGATTCTTCGCCATAGCTCCATCTTCCTGGCTATGGAGGTGTGCTGTACCTGTGAGCCAAATAGCTGTGGCTCTACCTGGATGATTTCCTCCACCGTGACCCTGAGCTCCTCCTCGGAGAAGCGGGGGTGTCTTTGGCGTGCCATGGGGTGGTGTGTGTGATGTGTGGGGCGGTGTGAGTGTTGATGTGTGTGGTGATGTGTAGTGGTGTGTGGTGTTTTGTGCGTGGATGTGGTGTGGGTGATGGTGTTGTGTGCCTCTGTATGGTGGTGTTGTCTTGGCTGTGCTGTCTCTCTGTCCTTCGTCTCGAAATTGTGGTCGTAGGGGTTTGTGGGTGATGTGGGTGTGTGTTTTATATTGTGTTGCGTGTGTGGGAGTGGTGTGTGTATGTGTATCAGGTGTGTGTATTTTGAATTGTCCAATGTGGCGGTGTTTTGGAGCTGTGTGTGTATTTTGAGCGCGGCAGTGTGTACCACCAATGGAATACCGCGGTTGAAAGACCGCCGCGTGGATTCGTGGGTCGTAATAGCATGGGCGTGTTTCTGTTGCCGTGGAGGTTTTGTTTTCGCCAGTTTAACACTGACCTTTGGTGTGGCGGAGTTGTGTGGGTGTCTGAATTTCGGCGGATTCCGAGATGTGTGTCATAATAGCTGTGGCGTACTACCGCGGCGGCGGCGGCGTATTGGCGGTCTTCTGCACAGCGGTAAGCGCCTTTTACCGCCAATGTTGTAATGACCCCCAATATAATTTAGTGTGGTTGGTTACTTAAGTTATTATCCTTAATCATTAACAACAGTGTATCCATTCCAAAGTCAAACCACACCACCATAACATAAGACTTAATTTTCAATCAAACATTAAGTATATATGTAGCTGTTTTCTTTGTGACACCTGTGGCGGTCAGAGAGGTGCATAGGAAAATGAATTAATCCTTAAAAAATAAAGGCTGGTGTGCGCCTATGGCAGGCAAGGGGGTCCAGGGGAAATTGAATAATCCTTAAAAAACAAATGATTCTCGTGTGTGCACCTATTATGGCAGGCAGGGGGTCCAGGGGAAAATGGGATAATACTTAAAAAAACTAATGCTTTTGTGTGGCTGTGTGCTTATGGCAGGCAGGTCGTGGAGGGATGGAGGGAAAATGTAAAAACATTTTTTTGAAAAAAACACAAACATTTAAAAATGTTAACTAAAATACAAAAATGAAAATAAAAATTGCAATAACAAATAATAAATAAATGCAGAAGGTGCCATCACACAGGAAAGGGGAGGAGCTGCCCTCATACCAGCACTACAAAGCGCACGTTTCTGGCTGTGCGGGATGCCTCACAGGACTGCTGCTGCCTTGACGGCTTACTAAGCCCCAGACCTTTTTCCAAGCCTGAGAAAGAGGATTCCTAATCCCACAGGCCAGCAAGTGCAGGAGGCGCCCTCTAGGAGAGAAGGGGGCAAGGCTCCTTTCATGTCCACACTACAAAGCACCAACATTCTTCCTGCTATGTGGGATGCATGCGTGTCATACCCTGGAAAAGCCTGGGACAAGGGCAGGCCTGTCTTGTGCCCCTCATCACCTGGAGGAGGTTGGACCACCCTTCTGACATTTGCAACATTCCAAGGAACTATCCTTTTCATCTCTACAGGCTTGGGCCGTAAAGGAGATATATCTTATACTACCACTTGGTGATATTATTGTGCCAGCTCACCTCACCATTATTTAGAAAACAAAGCTAATGGAGACATCCATGAAGGCTTCCACCTTAAAGAAAAGCCCCTCCCTGCATCCATGAAAACACGTTAGAGATAGGTAACCTGATAGAAAAGGTGGAAACAAGCCTTCATACCACTCCCCCGTCGTTGTCTAGTCACCCACCGCCCTTACAGGCTACTGCACCTCTTGCCGTTAAAGGGTTGGAGAAACTCATTGCTGGAATCTTTATGAAGAATCATGGGCATAGGTCCCAAATGCATGGCTTACATTCCCACAACCCCCGGTCAGAATGGATGGCTGCATTGTTGTGAGCGCCTTGGTATTTGTTCCTGGTGAAGAGATCCCCTTGCCCCAGCCTTTTTCTATTCCTAATGTGCTCTGCAACAACAGCCATACTCCTTCGACAAGCATATGGCATGATGATGCTGCTGAGCCAGTTCTTGAGAGGGACTCAGGGCCAAGAGGAGAGCAAGCTGGCTCTCTGATTGAACTTGTTCAAACTTTAATAAAATCTGTCAAGGACCTCAGATTGGAGGTGAAAATGATTTGAAATTGCAGATAAGGTCGCTAGCTGATCTACACAAAGATGCCCAGCCCTCATTCTATCATCTGGAAGCAGGTGACCCTCCTGCAATGGCTAGGAAGCATTTGGCCCATGATCCTGCAAAAATTCTAAGGCAGTCCCTTGCAGGCCAGAATATTTTTACTCCCCAGGGTCTTAGCACTTCCAATACTTCTCAGAGGCCAGAGCAAATGATGTTAGGCTCGGCTTTAATGGGCTTCCCTTCCAACCATGCCCCCCCCAGTTCTCCATAGATATGTGAGATGTACCTCTGTTTGCACAGGGCCTGTTTTTTTTCCACATCATGCTGAGCATGGGGTCCGGGTCAATGGAGCTAGCTGCAACTCCTTTTTATGGTCCTCCTGCTGCCAGCTTAATGCATTCCTTTCCTAGAGTGCACAACCCGGGTTGTCACAGTACCATCTTCATGCACAATGGCCCTCATTACGATTCTGGTGGTTGGCGGAGAAGTGGCGGTCTTACCGCCAACAGCCTGGCGGTAAAAAAATTGGAATTATGACCATGGCGGTTACCGCCACGGTCATCCACCACTTCTCCGATCCGACCGCCAGGGCGGAAACGACCGCTGGGCTGGAGACTTGGGTCTCCCTCCCGGCGGCCGTCACAAGACCGCCAGCGGTATCACAACCCGGCTGACCGCCATGGATTTCATGGGGTTGGGAACCGCCATGTAATCCATGGCGGTAAGCACTATCAGTGCCAGGGAATTCCTTCCCTGGCACTGATAGGGGTCTCCCTCACCCCCCACCCCTATCACCGAGTCCTCTCCCTAAACCCCCCGCCCCCCTGACACTCCCCAAAGGTGGCAGGACCCCCCTCCTTACCCCCACCCCCAACATCCATTCACGCACTCCAACACGCACACACCCACATCATTCATTCACGCACCCCAACACGCACACACCCCATCATTCATTCACGTACCCGAACACACACACACCCCCAACATTCATTCACGCACCCCAACAGGCACACACCCCCAACATTCGTTCACGCACCCCAACAAGCACATACCCCCATCATTCATTCACGCACCCCAACACGCACACCCCCCCAACATTCATTCACGCACCCCAACAGGCACACACCCCGATCATTCATTCACGCACCCCAACATGCACAAAACCCCAACATTACAACATCCCCGCACCCTACACGCAAACAGACACACCCGATACACATACCCGCACACATGCCAACGTACATACCAACATACACACACACAGTCATCCATGCACACATACTCACAGACATACAAACAGGCAGACACACGCTCATATTCAGCCACACAACACCCCCCCCGCATTCATACACGCACTCACATACCCCCTCAACACACTCACACGCACACCCCCATGCACGCACACAACACACAACACTCCCCCACCCCCCTCCCCTAACGGACAATCACCTTACCTGTTCCGGTGATCCTCCGGGAGGGGACGGGATCCATGGGGGCTGCTCCGCCGCCAGCTCCCCATCACCAGAACACCGCCACGCCGAATCACAGAACGTGATTCGGTGGGCGGTGTTCTGTTGACGGGGCGGTGGAGGTGGAGCAACCTCCACTTCCCTGCCGACCGCCAGTATGGCTGCTGGCGGCTCTTCGTCTGGAAAAGGACTGAAGGCTGCCAGCAGTCATAATGCGCTGAGCGGAAAACCGCCTGCACTGGCGGTCTTCAGCACGGCGGTCCCTCGGCGGTCTTGTAAGAAGACCACTGAGGTTGTAATGACCCCCAATGTTCCCATGTTGCCAGAAGGGACAAGAGAAGATTAAGATTCTCTGACTAATAAGGTAATTTTCTGGCTGCGTAATGTAAGGAAATATCTGTGTGTTAATAGGCAGGACTTGGGTGGAATGGGCACTGTTGAACTCAGTTTGGTCTCCCCTAGCATGGCAAACAAACACATTGCCCTTGAACTGTTTAGCAACGCCTCTACTGTTAGACCTAGCAACTTTTTGGCGTGTTTCCCCAGTCTTTTTGCCTTCTGACCTCCTGTTTTTATGGTGACTGGACTCTGTTTTGGCTGGTTTATTGTCTCTGTGTCAGTTTACCACTTCTAATCGGTGCTAAAGTGCAAGTGCTCCTTATACAAATTGTACCGTTGATTGGTTTATCGATGATTGGCATATTTGATTTACAGGTAAGTCCCAAGTAAAGTGCACTGTAAATCCAATGCTACTAGTGGGGCTGCAGCACTGATTATGCCACCAACACGAGTAGCCCTGTAAACATGGCTCAGACCTGCCACTGCAGTGTCTGTGTGTGCAGTTTTAAACTGTCAGTTTGACTTGGCGAGTGTACCCACTTGCCAGGCCTAAACCTTCCCTTTTACTACATGCAAGGCACCCCTAAGGTAGGCCCTAGGTATTCCCATTGGCAGGGTGCAGTGTATGTTAAAGGTGGGGCATGTACGGATGTGTGCTACATGTCCTAACAGTGAAATACTGCTAAATTCAGTCTTCAGTGTTGCAAGGCCTATATCTCTCATAGGTTAACATGGTGGTTGCCTTTAAATAACTTTAAAGTTCAGATTACCTTTAAGAGCAGATAGAAATATGGAGTTTGGGGTCTCTACACTCACAATTTACAAATTCATCTTTTAGTGAAGTTGGTTTTTAGATTGTTAGTTTGAAAATGCCACTTTTAGAAAGTAGACATTTTCTTGCTTAAACCATCCTGTTACTCTGACTGTTTGTGGATTCCCTGTCTGGGACAGTTTGACAGATGGGCTATTTACGCCTCTTCTCTAGACAGTGACACAAAGGGAGCTGGTGTGTAGCCTGCATATCCTGATGAGCCATCTGAGCTAGAGTGTAGGGAAGAGTGGTTACTTACACCTGAAAGGACTGTGCCTGCCCTCACACAGTGCAGTCTCCAACCCCCTGGTGTGTGTCTGGGGCCTGACCTGGACAAGGCAAGATCTTGCAAACAACAGAGACTTTCCTTTGAAGTTTGCCAACTTCAAAGGCAGAAAGGGGTATAAGTATTGGACCCAAAACCCCAGACTTTTAGAATCTTTGTGGAATCAAGAGGAACCTCTGCCAAGGAGAAGAGCTGGAGGAGGCGTACTGCCCCTTTGCTGTGTTGCTTTGCTGGGTTGGCCTGCAGGTGCTGTGTCTGCCTTAAAAGAGTACAAAGAGTGAACGTTGATGTGTATCCTGCTTGAGAAAGTTCTCCAAGGGCTTGGAGTAGAGCTTGCCTCCTGTTGGAAGTCTAAGGGACACCAAAGACTTCAGTTTCATCTGCCTACAGCACTGGGAACTGTGTGTTTTGTGTTGTTCAAGAAGAAAAACCACTGCGACGACATCAACGACGCCGCTGGCCTGCACCGTGGCCTGCTTACGCCGCAAGGAGCCACACTGCCCCACTTCGCACCATGACCCTGGTCTCACTGACGCCATCATTGGACGACTTAACCGAACCGCTGCTCGCTCCCCGACCTGTGTGCCTCGCACGCCGGCATCGCCTGCTCACACCGCAGTCTGGGCATCCCAAATGCCACAGCTCCGGCTGACCCCAGCGCTGCTTCCTGCACTGTGGGCTGTGGACACCACTTGTGAGGAACATGAAGCACTGTCCCATACCGCACCGCAGCCCGGGCCACCGTTGCCAGCACCATCGACTCGAGAGTTGACAACTGACATCCCTGTCTGCACCGCAACCCGTGGACGCCGCACAGGTATGAAGACCCCTGAACTAACACTACGACGCCAGAGACGCCGTTCTCCGGAGCTCATCATGAGGATCACAATGGCCTGCAAATCCAAAGGTACTGTTTGTGGGTCTTCCCGACACTGTTTTTGTCCTGCGATGCCGCAGCCGGCCTGAACTGTTGGTTTTGTTGATCACAATGCTGTGGTAGCCCCAGGTAGAGCTATAGACTTCTGTATTTTTAAGTAACTCTTGCAGAATTAATATTTTTATTACTGTATGTTGGATTTTTATTGTATTTGGTCTTATTTTATATACATAAATATTGGCTATTTTTCTAAAACTGGTGTGGTGTCCTTTTGTAGTGTTTTCACTGTGTTACTTATGTGCAAATGCTTTACACATTGTTTCTGAGATAAGCCTGACTGCTCATGCCAAGCTACAAAGGGGGTGAGCAGGGGTTATCTGAGTGGGTATTTCCCTTATCCTGACTAGAGTGAGGGTCCCTACTTGGACAGGGTGCAAACCTACTGCCAACTAGAGACTCCATTTCTAAAATTGGTTGTCAGCAGTGAGTATAGGACTTGCATTTCCACTTGACCTACAGTGATTGATGTACACTACTACCATATCGCAGAGCACTACATGCCACATACAGATTTTTTTGTTGACCTATTTTTAATCTTGAGTTCAAGTGAACTCCAGTGACATCATATCTCAGTCAAGAGCATCATCAGTTGCATCCCAGGATTTGTTTTTTGAGGAGGATAGGGTGTAAACCTATACCGTGAAGGAGCTAATGGCAGTTCGCAAAAACCTCAAAGTCCAGGTCAGAGGCCTCACCTTAAGGAGAAGCTACAAAAGGCGCTGGGGGCCTGGGTAGCAGCCAGGCCTGCCAGTGGGCACTCTGAGGAGCCAATTGGGGAAGCTGTGGAGCCAAATCCTAGGGAAGATGTGCTGGGGGTGGAGGAGCTGCCGGGTCTGGCAGCAGTGGTGGTTCTAAGGGCCTGACTCCAGAGGAGATGGAGGACAAGAGAGAAGCCAGGAGGCACCAGATTGAGTTGGAGGTTGAAAATGGAGGAGAAGAAAATGCTCTTGGATCATGAGCTTAAAGGAGCAGGATGTGAGGAGCAGATCGAGCAACGATGGTGGCCGCAATTCCTCAGTCCGAGAGAATAGTTCACATTCCAAAGAATGTAGGGAGAGAGTACAAGAACAGGGACGACATCCAGAGGTGGTTTCAGGGATATGAGGCATTCATCCACGTGAATAGGGTCCCTGAGAAGAATTGGGGACCAGGATTGTGGAACCACTTCACAGAGGAGGGAAGGGACACTTTACTAGCTTTGGATAAGGGGTACAACCTCACCTACGCTCACATGAAGGAGGCCTTTCTCACTAGGTATGGTCTCACTCCTGATAAGTACGGGGATCAGTTTAGACAGAGTAGGAAAATTGATTCCCAGACCTGGTTAGAATGTGTATGTTATTCTGTAGTGTAATGGATGGTTGGGTGAAGGGCAGTAATGTGACAGATTTTCAGGGGCTGTACAACTTAATTGCATGGGAGCACTTGTCTAGTCTGTGACTGCAGAGCTGTGCCAGCACTTGGCTGATAGTAAGCTGACTGACCCCAAAAAGCTTGCTATGGAAGCAGACCGCTGTGTGAGTACCAGAGTCCAGAAGAAGGTATATGGGGAAGATTCCGCCAAGGGTGGGCAGGGTTCCCAGCAACAGAGAGGGGAGCAAGGGTAAACAAAAGGAGTCTTCCAAAGGGCCCCAATCTAGTAACATGGGCAAGAAATCCCATCTATCAGGAGATAAGAAACCATGGGCCTCTTAAGGAAGACCTGCAGAGGCGGGACCCCATAAGTGGTTTCTTGTGACCACGTGGGTCACATGAAGGGGGTTCCCAAATGACCCAAGGGGACACAGCCACCCAGTGGTGGGCAGACCAAGTGGTTGGGCAGTGTGGCGCTTGGGAAAGAGATAACCCTTGTCTCACTAGGGGAAGGTGAGATGGTCCAGAGAAACCTAATGTCTGATAACACTAAAAAATACAGGCAGTGGGTGACCATCAATGGGCAGAGGGTAGAAGCTCTCAGAGATGCTGGAGCCAGTGTGATTATAGTCCGGTGTCACCTGGTGTCTGAAGAGCTGATAATCCCGGGTGTATTCTGCCAAGTAGTTGCAGTGGGCAACTCAGAGCGCCAATGTAAGGTGGCACAGGTTCCCTTTGAGTAGGGGATCTCAGGTTCCTTGAGGGTAGCTATGAGTCCCACCATGCCAGTTGGCTGTCTGCTGGGCAATGACCTGGAGACTTCCACCTGGAAGGAGGCGGAGCTCAGGTCACACTTAGGGATGTTGGAGTTGCCAGAGTGGGCATTTGTGACCACTCGGAAAATGGCAGCCAGACAGAGTGATCAGACAAACCTGGAGCCTGAAACAGTGGCCCAGGTGACTGCCAAGAGAAAGGGCAAGGGGTGCGAGAAACCTGCCTCAGAAGTTCCCACACTCTGGGAGGAAGTTGACCTCCAGAGGGACGCCCCGGCACAGGGGAGGAAGTGGCTGAACTGGAAGACCTACCTGAGCAGACCCTTTGGCAGCAAGAAGGGGGCCCCACCAAGGAGGAGTTCTGTGCAGAGCAGAAGGTGTGTCCTACCCTCGTATGTCTTTGGCAGCAGGCTGAGGACCAGGCAGTTGGTGCCTAGCACAAGGATCACCTGATATATTGGGAGAATGATCTCCTGTATAGCGTGCCTAATGCTGCTGAGCCTGGGGCAGCCCGTGTGCTGGTGGTACCCCAGCATTTCAGAGCCTTCCTACTGAGTTTGGCTCATGATGTGGATCTGGGAGGACATTTGGGGCAGGGCCGAGACCTTTGACAGGCTTGTCACCCACTTCTATTGGCCCCAAATGAAAAAAGAATTCAGATGTGTTCTGTAAAACCTGTCAGACTTACCAAGCAAGTGGAAAAAGTGGAGGGAAATGCAAAGCCCCCTTCCAACCCTTTCCTGTTGAGAGCACCCCCTTCAAGCAGGTGGGCATTGACATAGTAGGGCCTCTGGACCCTAAGACAGCTCTAAGCAACAAGTTCATCCTGGTCTTGGTGAACCATCCCACCCGGAAGCTATCCCTCTGAATACAGTGACAGCGCCCGTTGTGGCCCGGGCACTGATGGCGATCTTTAGCCGAGTGGGTTTCCCCAAGGAGGTACTGTCTGACAAGGGTACCATCTTTATGTCCATGTACGTAAAGGCCATGTGGCAGGAATGTAGAATGAACTACTCCTTACCACCCCCAAAGTAACGGGTTGGTTGAGAGATTCAACTGAACTCTGAAAGGCATGATTGGGGGTCTGTCAGACTCCATGAGGCATAAGTGGGATGTCCTCATACCATTCCTTCTCTTTGCCTACTGAGAAGTACCACAGAAAGGGGTTCGCTTTAGCCCCTTTATTTCTAACATCTATCAACCAAGATCTGCTCAAAACTTAAAGCACCAAGGGATGCAGTTGAGAACAATGTGCCCCTACCACAGCACGGAGGCTCTGATCCATCTGAGGTTTGACTGGTACAGACTTCACTGACTCTTATTATAGGTCCTCATTATGAAGTTGGGAATATACTTTCATGGAACATTGCTGGCCTTAACACCAAACTAGCCAATCCAGACAGGGGGGCCTTTCATTGACTCATTTGATCTCTGCATGTTACAGGAAACTTGGGGCCATTTACAAGCGGCTTGCGCTGCCTGTGTATAATGTTTTGTAACACACCGATGTAGCAGGCTGCAGGGCCATATCTACAAGGTCATGCAGAGCCCTTTGTCTGGCTTTACATGGTCTTGCTGATATGGAGTAAGGCAACGCAGGTCTAGTCACTGCGTTGCCTTTACTTTGTCTCATAGAGGCGTCCCATGGGTGTTGCAGTGAGTGTTCCTATGCAACACCCATGGATTTTGACTCATTCCCAGATTTACAAGGTTGTGTAAACCTGGGAATGTCAAAATCTTACGCCTCCCTGGGGGAGGCATAAGGGAGGTGCAATGGGTGAAATAACATTATTTCTCATTGTTGTTTCCTCTTTCTATGTGTGCTGTATTCTGCAGCACACATAGAAGAAGGAAATTGCCTCCATTGATTGTTTTTGTGCAGGAAGGTGCCCCTTCCCGGACAAAAACAATTCCCCACAATGCAGACACCCTTGAACAATGGTACATGGCAGTCCCTTGTGTGTCAGTGCAGGGGGAGAGGACAGAAATGTGTAGTGTCTTATAGATACAGCGCATTTCTGTCCTTTTCAAGTGGCACAGGGTAACACAGGAAGGCACTTGCTGTGCCGCCCTGCAAAATGGACCGTATAAATATGGCCCTGGGGTCTAGGGCCAGTTTACAGATCTGGGTTCACTACCTTTTCATGTCCAGCTACTTCATTTGGCAGGGGTTTGGCTGACAGGTGGCCTAGTCACATGTATCAAGAACTCATTCGTTTGTGCAATCACTAGGTTTGATATAAATTCTCTGGATCTTGTGCGGTTGTCCGGTGTTAGGGGTGGGTCTTCCTACTATGTTTTCAATGTTTATAATAGGTCCAATGAGGTAAGCAGGCTGTCTAGCACCCTCCATATTCTTGAGGATACCATTAACACTCTCCTGCCTGCTCAAAGACAGGTAAGTGCCGCCAGAGATTTCAATGTTACATTTGAACCTCTTGTCCCGGTTTCCTTAATTTAACAGAAGACCAAGATGCAGCCTGGGGTGTTCCTCAGTTAGACTTGGGTTCCGTAAAAAGATGTTCAGTGGCTGCCAACCAGTTGATGAGCCTATCCCTTCATCTTGGTCTAAGGGCGTGCACTGGCAAGTCTATTTCTGACCGCAATGGTGCTCCTACTTTTAAAACATCCCCAGAAAAAGAGTTGCATTGACTTCATATTTTATTCTATACAGCTGTGGCCCTTTCTTATAGATTTGGGGGTGGTGTAGCATCACAACAGCGACCAAATGCTCTTAACTTGTCTCTCAATGGGCCTGGGCCTTATACCTATCAGGGAGGTATTTCTTACTTAAAGGGTGAACTAGCCCTTGTAAATAATGTGTGCCCTAAAATGGGAGACTCTTTGTAAGGACACAAATGTATGGACAGGTCGCTAAAAGTTTGGAACTATTGATCCCTAGTGACCCGCAAGACCCTGAATCGGTATCCCTACTTAATTCATATGAAATATAATTTTCTTGTATTTAAGGCCTGTTAAGTAAGGATGGCTGCAAGGCTTCCAAGCCTAAAATTAATTGTGCATGGTTTGACAGTTGTTACAAAAAACTAGAACCACTCTTATACAGACGCTTGAAGCTGGCAACAGAATTGTTATCTCCAAGGCCAGGCAAGCTTATAAAGTTGTACTGTTGTAGGTAAAACTCAAATGGGAATGCAATATGTGGGAGGACTTGGTAGCAGCTTCTAGGGCAAGGGACTGCAAATCATTGTGGGGTATATTGGCCCATGATAGCCATAATGCAGCTACTTGTGTTGATTACAATCTCCAGCCTAAGATGTGGGTGGATCTCTTCCCAAAGATCTGTGCAGTCAAGCCAATTTCCGTGAGCAGCCATACAGAAGAAGTTATCTCCCCCTTTGTAAGTGTAGCCACCCCATTGACCCCCCAATTTAAAGATATCCCTGAGACGATTAAGGTGCTGCCCCTTTATACTGGCCCTGGTCCGGATTTCATTCCTGGGGATCTGTTCCAATCGGAACTCTTCTATTTCTTTCTGCTATTTTCCTCTATCCTGGAAAGTGTCCAAATCCTGAGTTCTAGGGAGACCGCTGAGATTATCCCCATATATATAAAAAAGGCAGCAAAAATGACCAAGGGAATTATAGGCCTATTAGCCTTATTTGCACTTCTCAGAAATAGTTTTCTCATCTTATCTTAGGAAAGTTGTTGGACTGGGCCAAGGAAGAAAGCATTCTTTTAAGACATGCAGGCAGGATTTATAACTAGGTCTGGCACAGTGGATCAAATCATTTGTTTCTGCTGCTTACACTGGAAAACAGTAACGCTTGAGAAAGGCCACTTATATGTGGTATGTGAGATCAGCGTTTGACTCTATTCCCAGAGATAAGCTGTGGGAAGTGTTTAAGAAGATGGGTGTCCCTGTCAACCTTTTGTATGTTTTACTCAGACTACATGCTTGTAATACTGCTTGCATCAGCTATGAAACCAAAGGAAAACACATGCCCCTTTAAGATATTGGGACTGGGGGAGAAGGGAGGGCTGGTGGGGGTTTGGGCCTGAGCACTGAACATGGCAGCCGCTCCGAATAGCCACCTCAAAGGCTTGTGGGGGTTTGGGCCTGAGCACTGAACATGGCAGCCGCTCCGAATAGCCACCTCAAATCTAACAGCATCCTGCCTCACATTGGTGCGGAAGAACTCATAATATGAGCCTGGAGGCTCCTACATATATGCTGACACTGGGTTTGATGCCCGGGTGGGGAGGCCGCACCATCGATGGTGGTGAGGCGAGCACTGCAATCTTGAGGAGGTGCCCCCATTAAGGAGGAGCCAGCAGCGTGATGGGGCAGATCATGCTGGGCCCGGCCCCCGTGTGTGAGACCGCTTGGGGTGGCTTGGGGCTGACATTCCCTCGACCCCCCATCACCAGATCCCTACCCTGTCAGACTCTTACTGGAAAGTTCCTGAGGTGTTTTGTTCCTGGGCTTCTACAGGGCCTGCTGCTGCAGCCTTCGGTCTCTCCAAACCTGGGGATGGAGAACACGTGGCAACAGCTGCTGAGGAGCCGATCGCCTGGAGCCACACAGCCCGACTTGATCTGGAGGAAAGACAACCTGGCAGTAGAAGAGTGCGATGATCCCGGGGGGGAGTTTCCTCTTTAATGTGGGGCCCCTGGACATTGATGTTGCCAGCCCCACGAGGTGTGAGACCTTTGCAGAGAAGATCTGGGGCTTAACAGGGAGGGGTGTAACCCTGGACCTTGGTGGCGTTCTTTGGCCCCAAGTACATTGATTGTGGAAGAGACGCCCTTCATAGTATCCTGCGAGTGGTGCCTTGGGGTGCTGCCAGTTTCTGGGGAGGTGCCAAGTTGTTGGGGCTGCTCTCTCCAGGGGCCTTCTAATCCAAACCCACCCAGGTGCCCACTTGTAGTCCGATTGCAGATAAGGGCACTGGAGGCCATTTAAATACCATGAGTCTGTGTTGTTGATGGGGCCTTCCACCCACAATTTACTTTGGATTGAGACCTGGAGATAGGTGTATGTAGCCTGCTGATGGTGGGACCCTTCTTTCCATTCACTGAGCGGCCATAGCTCCTTCTTCATAGAACGTGATCTACAAGATGTGCCCCAACTCTGGTCCTGCAGCCCCACCCCCCATATTGAGAGGGTTGCACAGGGAGGTGGAGCATTCGCTGTAGAGATGGCCAGACTAGGGGCCAGATTTACAAGGCCCTAGCGCATCCCTGCGCCACATTAGCGTCATTATTTTTATGCTAATGTGGCTCAACGAGGCAAAAATATCTGCGTCATATCTACAAAGTGGTGCAATAGATGCATTGCTTTACTTTGTGACCCCTTGCGCCACATTATGCCTGTGGCAGGCATAATGTATGTAAGGAAGGGTGTTCCAGCATTAGGAGGCATGCAAAAATGGTGAAATGAAATCTCCAAGATTTCATTGCACCAGTTTTGGCGTCATTTTTAACGCCTGCTCAAAGCAGACATCAAAAGGACGCACCCATTGAAATCAATGTGCCTCCTTGCACTTTGCTCCACTAGCATCAACATTTTTGACGCTAGTGGAGCAAAGTGCCACAATAGCATCAGACATTTTGCCACTATTGCCCTAATGTGGGACATGGTGTGCACACCCATGGTGTCATTAAGTGATGGTGGGGGGGCAAGAAATCTGGCGCATCAGTACTGATGCGCCAGATTCTTGTAAATCTGGGCCTAGGTTCAGTGCAGTTTGTGGCAGGGGTTCCCCCCTACTTGTACTCCCCCTGGTGTTGCCCTGGTGCCTGAGTCATTAGTGATAGTCTACACAGTTGTTCCTCTTAAAACAACTAGAAGGTGGCTGTGTAATAGGTTTGCACCTCCAAAGTTACATCGGTAAAGTCCACTAACGCAAGTAACATTTATTGGTCCTCAGGGGACTCAAGCAGGTGCCAACACTAGTAAGCAAACTGCCACCAAGAATGCAACGGTGTCCATTGAAAATCAAAAGACACACTGAAACATAATAATATTCACACTACGGCACACCATAATGGTCCATGATATTCGTGGTTGTTGGAGACAAGAATTTAATATAAATATGAAGTTGTAATCCTTAAGCTTTCCTTCTAATGATTACATGAAGAGGAAAAGCACCATAAGTCCAAAGGTATAATCTCTGTGATTCTTTATTGATCCTTGTGGTAGTTCATGAAGAGGACAAATAACATCAATCCATAAAAGCACCAGCCAACACGTGTTTCGTCTACAAGACTTTTTCAAGGCTGTAAGATGTAAATTCAAAACATAACATATATATTCTGAGTTATGCATGAAATATCATGAACAAAGAACACAAGTTTTTAAAACACCACAAACCCCAGAAACCACTACAAGAAACTTCAAGCACATAACAGCTGGATATGTAATAGATTACAGAAAATAGTGTATTTCCACAAACAAATCTAAATATCAGACAGTGTGTCATAAGGCCAACACTGTTGTTCCTGCCTGGAGAGCCTGATTGCTCATTGCACTCTCCATTCGGATCACGGTGTGGGTCAGGCGGGTCGGTAGCAGAGCCTAATTCATCCTTAGGAAGTGTAGACACTCAGGGGGTCATTATGAACACGGCGGTAAACACCGTTGTGTTCATACTGGTGGTCTTTCCAAATACCGCCAGCCCCCTGAGATCCCACCGGCCACATAAAGAACATTCTGCTGGGCCGGAACATTGACGACGGCTCCACATGGAGCTGCCGTCATTGCCGCTGTACGGCAGGTGCAGCAGCACCCATAGCGCAGATCACTGCCCCTAAATCGGTCACCCCTTCTGCCAGCTGGGGGAAACAGGGTACATTATCCGTGCCCTCTCGGATAATGTAATCCACCATCGCCAGGCTGCCTGTCGGTGGTGGAGGTCTGCCACAGGCAGCCCTCCCTGTGTTAATAGTATGGCCGTTTAGACCGCCATGCCGGTGGTGGTCTTTTCCGCCGCCGCCGGCATAGCAATCTGAACCGCCAAGTTGATAATTAGGGCTTCAGTCTTACAGACACCGCAATGGCTAAAGACAAGCCCCCCCACTAGGGCCAAATAGAACACTATGGATAAATATACCCAACCTGCTATGGTCACTGGAGCAAATAGCCAGGGTGATCTGGTCCCGGACAATGCTGTTCTCTTGCCTGCCATCATTCGGTTGCATGACACACTCAACGCCAAGATTGGGATATTGGGCATAGAGGTTAATCTTCTCTGCCAGAACCTGTGAAAATCTGTTAAAAGCTTCCAAGACAATTGGATCCGGACTGTGATGCCCCCGGACGCTCTTTCTCCTTGCTTTGTTATCAAACAGGCCCATAGAGCTATGGTGCAGCATTCCCCCTCCTGGGGCAAGGCCCAGACCAGTGATTGCAAAACTCCTCAACTATATGAACAGAGACACCATCCTCAAATTTGCTCGGAGTCAGGATAAAATGCTCTACCAGTCTCTGTCCATCATGATATTTCCTGATTACATCACATTGGATCAGCAGCAGTGATAGTTGCTCCAGGCTGCCAAACAGAGCCTCAGAGAACTCAATATCATCTATATATCCCTGGCAAAATTCAATGTAATTTACTAGGCCCAGACTCTACTCTTCGAAACACCAGAGGATGTCTTCCACTGGACAGACAAGAGGGTATGTGTCAAGTCTCACACTCCCCCTCTGATGGACTCATCCAGAGGGGGTAGCCAGAGTAGACGGTTAAAGACTCCAGCAAAATGTCAGAGCCAATTGAGCTCATCTTGGTGGAGCCTCCAATGGGTGACCCGGCACCCGGGCACAGTCTCCAGTGCCCTTCATGTAACATTGCTGATGTTTGTTCATCTTCAGGCTGATTCCTCTTAATTCTGATGTAACTTTTTCTTTTATGTGGCTGCAATATCCAGGAGAGGTTAGCTATGCTCTCCTGTTGTGTTGCGTTTGCTTGCCTATGTTGGGTATGGGGATCCATTGAGTCGAACCTAACAGGAAGGGTCCACCTCTTGACAGGTACTTCTTGTTGTCGAAGTATGTTGGGGGTAAATGCTGTCCTATATTGAACAGTTGGAGATCCGTTTTGAAGGTGTTTTATTGTTTTGGTGTTGTTTTAGCTATCTATATCTGCTGCACACCAGTCTACCTACATACCACAGCCACTGATCTACACTCTATTCTTCTCTATGAGTGACAGCTTACCAATCCCTCAGATTGACCCACTACAAGTTGTTTTTGGAATGTAAATTGTCTACTGGACTAAGTTAAGAGAGGGGCAGTACTTTGTCAAGCTAAATGCATGGGTGCAGATATCCTCCTCTTACAGGAAAAACACCTGCTTGGCAACAAAGTCCTGTGCCTTTCCAGATTTGGCTACCACCAAGCCTTCCTTTCGGGATTCATTAGGGATCAAGGGGTGCTGGCATTCTAATAAAAAATACTGTCCTATACCAGGTTACGAAGACATGGTTGGATTGCCAGGGCCACCACCTTGCAGTTTCAAGAATACCATACAGCGAAAACATCACATTTGTAAGTTTATATGCCTCCCCCCACCCCTACATTCATAGAACACATGACAGAGCTCTTGGGTGACCTACATGAGGAACTCATAATGGTGGGTGGGGACTGGAACAGAGTAATGGACCCTGTTGCAGATCCATGTTGACCCTGTGGGACACTATCGGAGTTGGGGAAAATGCTCCCATCCTCTTTCATTTCTGCTCTAGGCTTGATTGAAGTGTTGAGGGCCCACCACAGTGCCAACGGGGGCTACACATTCTTCTGTGCCCATGGCTCGTTCTCTCACCTTCACTATTTCCTAGTCTCCCAGTCCTACCAATGTAGAATCTCAGAGATTGTGGTGTTAGCATGGGGCTGTCAGACTACTCCCCAGTGGCTTTGAGTCTACAGGTGGGTGTCTCGTTCAGCCTTTCACTGGCAAATATTGCTCTGGCACTCGCAGGATCAGAACTACCCTTGCCATGTGGGGCGCTCTATTATGGAATACTTCTTACATAATACCCCGTCCTCCCTTTTGCCAGTGACTTTATTGGAGGCCATAAAGCCTACAACAAGGGAGAACAACATTAGATACTGTGTTGAGCTGAAGTGCTGCAAGATGCGTACACTAGTAGACTTGAAAATTAAAATGACACAGCTAGAGGGGCAGGGTCGACAGGCTCATGGACAAGTGGCTCGCGGACAACGGGGACTCCTGCAACTTCATTACCAACAGGTCCTATTGGACGAGGCCAAACACTCGTGGAGGGTGAGCTAGGGTCGTATTTATTAATGGGGGGGACAAATCAAGCAAAATACTTTACAGGTTATGTCAGATTAGCTCCCATCTCTTCTTGGTTCTGCCTATACATGATTTGTTGGGAATACTACTCACGGATCCAGAGTGTTGCCAATGGATTCACTGCCCACCTTCGAGGGGTGTACATCCATCTAGAAATCCTATCTCAAGAACCAATAGCAGAGTTTTTATGGGCTGTGCCCCTCAGGGCTCTCTCTGCTGCCGACCATGAAGCACTGGACTGTGTGCTAATGAGAGGCAAACTCTCCTTAGCCCTAGCAGGACTGAACAACGGGAAATCCCCGGGGCCCAATGGATTTCCATGTGAATTTTTATAAAGCCTTACTGCCCAAACCGCAAGACCAGATGCTAGACACAATCTGCTCCTGCAGCGCTCCCACCCAATTAGCACCACATGGATATTGTGGTATTCCACAAGCCAGGTAGACTTAAAGAGGAGTATTCATCATAGCGACCAATCTCATTGCTAAATATAGAGGTGAAGATCATTGCTTTGTCACAAGTGTCCTCCCTGGAGGACTTCCACAAGTGGGATCTCATAGGGATCTCCACACTTGGAGACATGATGAATGGTACTCTCCTAAAGTCCTATCAGGATTTACAAGCAGACTACCAGCTTCACAGATATCTCCAGCTCTGCCACGCCCTGACTCTCAATGTAGTGGACTTGGAGGCTCTGCCTGAATTTAATACCTTAGAGGTTAAACTGTTGACGGGAGACTTGGGCAACCATAAGGTTGCACAGATATATCAAACATTTACATCTAATCAGCCCAACGTGTTTCAGTCTCTCAGGGCTGCATGGGAGACAGATGTGGGGACCCTTGAAAACAGGGACTGGACAGAGGCATTGGGGGCACCACGAGAGACTGCAATATCAGCCAGTCTGTGTCTAATTCAGGTTAAATATCTTCACAAAATCTATTTGATGTGGCAGAGGGACTGGCAAATGGACTTGGTGTCATCCCTGATGTGTCTTCGATGTGACATAGAAGAGGGCACATTCATATATACTGTGTTGAGCTGCTTGGCTCTACTGTGATTCTGACGCGGGGTGATAGCCTGTCAGGATAAAGTACTCACCTGTCAATCCCAATGGATCCAAAACAACCTATTACATCTTACAAATGATTTGGGCAGCAACAAGTATCGCTTATCCCTCTTATACTTAGGACTCACCTTGGCGAAACAAGACACAGCATGGGAATGGAGAGACACATCTCCTCCCTCCTTGGCGGTATGGAAGAGACTATTGAATGGGGTCAGAAATGGCAGTATATGAAGCACAAGATTGCTCTCTGAAGCCCCCCAAGATATGGCAAATGTGGGCCAACTATCAAGGTATTGTTCTGGAAACTATTGGCCCAATGGTTTCTTTGCTGAACGATGAAATTAGAGCATTCATGGGCTGAGTGCTGCCGAGGGGACTGTGGGACATTGAGTAACCTATGGCGTTCCATGTACTGCTTGAATGCTAATTACTGGGTAGGGAAGCAGTGGGAATTGTGCTTGCAGATAGTTTTGATTTTCTTTGTAGTTTTTTATTGCTAGTTGTACAGGCAGACTTCTGGGCTGTGTCGATTGTTTCAACAACAAAATCAATAAAATCTGTTAAAAAACAAAAGATTGAGACTAGTGTCCGCTGAGGTATGTGTTGGCATCGACACTGTTCTTGATTTACATCTACAATTCAGCAAAAACGTTTGACTTTCTTGGTAATGATGCACTAAAACTTGGCCCACATAAAATCTTGAGGCTGCTTTTTGCAGGCAACATACATTTAATTTCTAAAACCCCATGTGTTCTGCAGCCAATAGTAGGTCACTTCCTAAGTTTTTGCAGTGCCAGATGCCAGCTTTAAGGTATCACATTAGACGTATGGTTAAACATTACATAGAGATCCCTTGAAGTGTAATTGTTACTATGGTAGTCCTAATGGCCCTGTTGGTGCAAATGTGGGTAAAAGTGCTAGGGTAGTCACACAAATCGCAGTGGACACATAAGGTGCAGAACACCTATGCTCCTATCCCACATTATAGAGAAAAATACGGTATACAGTAATATATGGTAAAATGCTGCACTCCTTTTGATAAATGCAATTATAAAATGTAGGCCAGAGAGAACCTGTGCCCAATCTACATGAGATATGGTCATTTTTGTGAGCTTGTAAATACCGTGATGTGAAAAGTTTTTCTGAATGCGGCAAGTTTCAGATTGGTAGTGCCTCCATCGAGGTTTCACTCCGCAATGCCCTCACTGATGAAGTGCCCCCAAAGCAACCAACTCCCTCAAGTTGGGGCCAGGATCATGCCCCTTAATATCAGTCTAACTCCGGAGGGCCTACAAGTGTATGGGGCACACAGGAGACCTTGCTTAGTCCCTCTCTACCTTTTAGCAAAACCCAGTTGCCTGCTTCATACAGTACCTGAATGGAGCCCGCATGTGGGGAATACAGATGGCTCGTAGCATGGCACGGGCCTCTCTGGTAGACCCTGCTGCTTCAAGTGTTCTCAGCGGGGGCCGCTGATTAAACGATCTGAGCCAGGAGCCCTCTTCTGGACAGGAAAGCAGAGGTGGCGCTCATGTCACCACCACAACCCTGGCCTGTCGTGGAGTTTCCTGTGCCTACAAGCGTGCGTACTCATTGCACATACTGCTTGTCGGGGTGGGGGTAGAGGGGTGAATCGATACACTGTGTCCCCTGGCTGCAGGGCTCTCCTTCGGGCACAGTGTCCCTCTCTCACGGAGCGGAGCAATGACACGAGTGGGATGGTGCGATAAGCTGTGACAGAGGAAGCCCTCGATCCCCAGCAGCACCAGCTAGCAACTAGGAATGCTCCCTCAAAATGGAGCACTGGTACTTGAAAAATGGTGCAATGAGCTGTAAATGAGCACTATGCTCAATCCCCAGCAGCACCAGCTGGCAATCAGGCAGCGTCCTAAGTCTTTGATGTCCCTGAGGCCTCAAGGAGAATAGGGGCAAACCAATATGACCTTGTAAAACATTGGGCATAAGGTGAAGAGCAGGCAGGTGGGCCAGCACAAACGTCCAGTTGAAGGGTGGCAGTTTCTACAGTAGCTCAACAGGCAGCAGGCCAGCACAATAAAGCAAGTATTCCAAATGGCGGTTCCTCCTGGCTGTACAGCAGTCCTCCGACAAAGTGCAGAATGTAGAGCCAGCTGTGTCTGGTCACAAATCCTTCACAGTGTCTAAAAACATGGGGTCAGAGAACCAGTACTTATACTCAAAAAGGCCTCTGAAGTAGAGGGTGACTTTAAAGGGACACTTAGAAGTGCACAGCAATTCCTTTCAGCCCAGCTCTGGTTCCACATGATCAGCACGGGGTAAATCAGTCCTTTGTGTGAGGGAGAGGTGGTGTGAACCACCCCTCTCTCTCAGTCCAGGAATGCTATCAGTATGCAGATGAATGCAGATTTATCCCTTGTCACACCTAGTACTTCCTGTGTTGTGGATGTCTAGAGTGAATGCACAAAGTGTAGCTGTCACCCAGGCCAGAAGTGGATTGGAGACAAGCTGCAAAGGACACAGAATTATAAGCACTGAGAAATGCCCACTTTATCAAAGTGGCATTTCTAAAACAGTAAAGAAAAAAACGTCACCAGTCAGTAGGATTTATCATTGCCATTCTAAATATACCAACCATGAGAAAGCTACTCCTTTCGGATCAAGAGTTACCACTTAAAAGGGTATAAGGGAATTCCCAATCCTAACTTATGAGAGGAGCAGGCCTCACAGTAGTGAAAAGTGAAACAGGCTGTTCGTCACTACTAGGACATGCAAAACATAAAAGTACATGTCCTACCTTTTAATTACATAGCACCCTGCCCATAGGGCTACCTAGGACCTACTTTAGGGATGACCTATGTGTCATAAAATAAGAGTTTAAGACTTAGCAAGTAGTTTCAAATGCCAGATCAAAGTGGCAGTAAACTACACACACAAGTACTGCAGTGGTGGGCCTCAGACAGGTTTGAAAGGCTGCTTGTGTGGGTGGCACAGTCAATGTTGTAGGCCTACAAGTAGCATTTGATGTAGAGGCCCTGGGTATGGGGTATGACACTTTACGAGGGACTTACAAGTAAATCAAATGTGCAAAAGAGGTATAAACCAGTCATACCTAGCTTAGAAGAGAGAACCCATGCACTTTAGCACTGATTAGCAGTGGTAAAGGGCCCAGAATCTTAAAGTCAACAAAAAGAAGGTCAGAAAAATAGGAGAAGGAAGGCAAAAGGTTTGGGGTAAGCCTGCAAATAGGGCCAGGTCCAACAATTGATAAAAAATGTATGGTATTTTATCTCTATAAATCAGGTAGGGTGAAGATTCTAGTACAGGGTGTGTCTCTAGAACAAGTTTAGGAGTTTGTGTACCTGGGGGTCTGCTTATCTCAAAAGATGAACTTGTCTAAGCATATTGGCAAGAGCACCTTGAAACTTCAGCAAGAATCAGGTGCCGTGATTAAAATGTGCAAGAGAAGCCAGGCATGTTTTCTTGCTCCAGCAATGAAGATTTACAACCAAAAAGTGAAAAGCTCAGTCATGTAAGGCGCAGAGCTGACGGGCTATGTGTGGATGAGTGATCTCTGCACAGCAGAAAATAGGTTTGTTAGGAGCCACCTCAAACTCCTGCAGAGTGCTCCCGGTCTTCCCCAACTTATAGATATCAGCATCTAGGCGATTAACCTTAGTGCTATGCTCCAACACATTGGGGGTGATTCTAACCCTGGCGGTCGGTGTTAAAGCGGCGGCCAACCCGCCAACAGGCTGGCGGTCAAAAAAATTGAATTCTGACCCTGGCGGGAACCGCCAACACAGACAGCCACTTTAACACTCCGACCGCCACGGCGGTACAAACAAACAGCGCGGCGGTCACCGCCAACAGCCAGGCGGCAGACAATGTACCGCCCACACTATCACAACTCACCAATCCGCCACCTTTTCCGGGGCGGGAGCACCGCCGATAAAAACACGGCGGAAACAGACTACGAACGGGAAAACGCACACCACTACGCACTCCAGGAGGAAGGAGGACAGCATGGAACCCGAATTAAACATCCTACCTGCTCTCGTCTACCTTCTCATCTACCACGAGTACGAAGTCCGGCGCAGACGACAACCGTGAGTACTGCACCTACGACACACGGGAGGGGGAGGACGAAAGGTACGGCCACACACATATGCGACCCCCCCCCCCCAACTATGTACACACCAATGCAGAGCAACAAGTCACAGTGACACCACCCAAACACCCCTGAAAAATGCTATGACATAATCAAATTTGGAATAAATATTTATGTGCCAAAAAGCTCCTGAAAATTATCGTACAACCATGAAAGATATTTACAAGAAAACAAATGATATAACTGAAGTAACAAGTCCTGCACATCCTACGAATTCATCATGTCCGTGGGCCAAAGTTTTGAGAAACAAGGGCAAAGCCCACACAGGAGACCTGAGTCCTTTGGAGAGAACACTGCAGGGGCATCAGATGTAAAAACTACAGGCACCTCAGGGGGAAGGGAAGGGGGGGGCACCACAGCCACATGAGTCCACGACGCCAGATCCACGAGGAGCCACCATGCCCACTGTGCCATCCTGGGGAGTGCAAAGCCACAGTCTCTCAATGTCTCTACAGTGGGTGGGCTGCCCACTGTACCATCCTGGGGAGTGCAAAGCCACAGTCTCTCAATGTCTCTACAGTGGGTGGGCTGCCCACTGTACCATCCTGGGGAGTGCAAAGCCACAGTCCATCAGGTGGATGACAGTCTCCACTGGTCAAGGAGGAGGCATGGTGGGCACAGTGAACCATAAACAGTGCTTGAGACGGCGGTGCCCAGCGGAGCGGTGCTTGAGACGGCGGTGCCCAGCGGAGCGGTGCTTGAGAAGAAGGGCCCAGCGGAGCGGTGCTTGAGACGGCGGTGCCCAGCGGAGCGGTGCTTGAGACGGCAGTGCCCAGCAGAGCGGTGCTTGAGAAGAAGGGCCCAGCGGAGCGGTGCTTGAGACGGCGGTGCCCAGCGGAGCGGTGCTTGAGACGGCGGTGCCCAGCGGAGCGGTGCTTGAGATGAAGGGCCCAGCGGAGCGGTGCTTGAGACGGCGGTGCCCAGCGGAGCGGTGCTTGAGATGAAGGGCCCAGCGGAGCGGTGCTTGAGACGGCGGTGCCCAGCGGAGCGGTGCTTGAGACGGCGGTGCCCAGCGGAGCGGTGCTTGAGAAGAAGGGCCCAGCAGAGCGGTGCTTGAGACGGTGGTGCCCAGCGGAGCGGTGCTTGAGACGGCGGTGCCCAGCGGAGCGGTGCTTGAGAAGAAGGGCCCAGCGGAGCGGTGCTTGAGACGGCGGTGCCCAGCGGAGCGGTGCTTGAGACGGCGGTGCCCAGCGGAGCGGTGCTTGAGAAGAAGGGCCCAGCGGAGCGGTGCTTGAGACGGCGGTGCCCAGCGGAGCGGTGCTTGAGACGGCGGTGCCCAGCGGAGCGGTGCATGAGATGAAGGGCCCAGCGGAGCGGTGCTTGACAGGAAGGGCCCAGCGGAGCGGTGCTTGACAGGAAGGGCCCAGCGGAGCGGTGCAGAGACGGCGGGGCCCAGCGGAGCGGTGCTTGAGAAGAAGGGCCCAGCGGAGCGGTGCTTGAGACGGCGGTGCCCAGCAGAGCGGTGCTTGAGACGGCGGTGCCCAGCGGAGCGGTGCTTGAGAAGAAGGGCCCAGCGGAGCGGTGCTTGAGACGGCGGTGCCCAGCGGAGCGGTGCTTGAGACGGCGGTGCCCAGCGGAGCGGTGCTTGACAGAAAGGGCCCAGCGGAGCGGTGCTTGACAGGAAGGGCCCAGCGGAGCGGTGCAGAGACGGCGGGGCCCAGCGGAGCGGTGCTTGACAGGAAGGGCCCAGCGGAGCGGTGCTTGACAGGAAGGGCCCAGCGGAGCGGTGCAGAGACGGCGGGGCCCAGCGGAGCGGTGCTTGAGATGAAGGGCCCAGCGGAGCGGTGCTTGAGAAGAAGGGCCCAGCGGAGCGGTGCTTGAGATGAAGGGCCCAGCGGAGCGGTGCTGGAGAAGAAGGGCCCAGCGGAGCGGTGCTTGAGAAGAAGGGCCCAGCGGAGCGGTGCTTGAGATGGCGGGGCCCTCTTCAGCGGTGCCTATCTTCACGGCGGGGCCCTCTTCAGCGGTGCTCTTCTGCACCGCGGGGCCCTGTTCAGCGGTGCTCTTCTGCACGGCGGGCCCTCTTCAGCGGTGCCTATCTTCACGGCGGGGCCCTGTTCAGCGGTGCTCTTCTGCACCGCGGGCCCTGTTCAGCGGTGCTCTTCTGCACGGCGGGCCCTCTTCAGCGGTGCCTATCTTCACGGCGGGGCCCTCTTCAGCGGTGCTCTTCTGCACGGCGGGCCCTCTTCAGCGGTGCCTATCTTCTCGGCGGGGCCCTGTTCAGCGGTGCTCTTCTGCACCGCGGGCCCTGTTCAGCGGGGCTCTTCTGCACCGCGGGCCCTCTTCAGCGGTGCCTATCTTCACGGCGGGGCCCTCTTCAGCGGTGCTCTTCTGCACGGCGGGCCCTCTTCAGCGGTGCCTATCTTCACGACGGGGCCCTCTTCAGCGGTGCTCTTCTGCACGGCGGGCCCTCTTCAGCGGTGCCTATCTTCACGGCGGGGCCCTCTTCAGCGGTGCCTATCTTCACGGCGGGCCCTGTTCAGCGGTGCTCTTCTGCACCGCGGGCCCTGTTCAGCGGTGCTCTTCTGCACCGCGGGCCCTCTTCAGCGGTGCTCTTCTGCACCGCGGGCCCTGTTCAGCGGTGCCTATCTTCACGGCGGGGCCCTCTTCAGCGGTGCTCTTCTGCACCGCGGGCCCTGTTCAGCGGTGCTCATCCAGCAGGTCAAGGGAGCCAGACCTGGCCTGGACTCCCTGCTCAGTCGCCCTCGGACCGTGACGTTTCAGGACCCTTCGGGGACGGACTCCTGGCCTCTTTAGTGTCCTCCTTCCCAGCTGGGATGTGACATGTGGGGTCCACCTTCTCCGCGCTCCTGCTGCACTTCCGCTCCTTTGATGGGGCTCTCGGGCCCTTGCCTCCCCTAGATGGTGTGGCTGGTGAAGTGGCCGCACATTGCTCCTTGGGGGCAGCCCTGTCAGTCCTCGCACGGCGGCCCTTGTTTTTGCGGGTCCTCTTGCCGGGGGGGGGAGGGGCTGGACGTGTCCTTGCTGCTGATCGATGTGTCACTGCTGGCAAAGGGTGGACTCCAGAACCCATGCACAACAGTGACACTCGAAGCTGGGCTGGTGGTGGCTGCGGTGCTCTTGGGACTCTTTGCAGATGGAGGGGGGAGCTCATCGGAGGGAAAGAGGTCAAGATTAGCCAGGAAAAGCTATTTAGGTCCAAGGTAAAGGGTAGGAGAAGTGGTGATGGGAGTGGAGGAAGAGGATGTGGTTGTAGGAGAGTCAGGTGTGCTGTCATTGGGTGAAGGTGCTGGTGCTGTAGGCTGTCGTGAGGTGGATGTCTGTTGGGTGGGTGGCTGCCTGCGTTTGTGTGGTTTGGAAGAGGGGGTGACAGACACACTGGGAGAGGACACAGGGGACGTGTAAATGGCAGTGGGGGTGGTGACTGCACGAGTGTGGACTGTACTGGAGGGTGAGGTGGTAATGGAAGCACTGGCTGATGTTGGGGTGCATGCAGGTGTGAGTGTAGACGTCACAGGGAGGGAGGAGGGAGACGAGGAGGAGGGGGACACAGAGGTGGTTGTGACTGCTGGAATGTCTGCATCTGTGTGTTGCTTGGGTGAGTGTTTGTGGGATCTGTGGTGCTTGTGTCTGGATGAGCTGCTCTTGGGTGTTGAGGTGTGTGCAGGCTGGTCTGATGGTGTGGATGGGATAGGCTGAGGAACAGGAGACAGAGACAGGCTGGAGGCAGTAAGAAGAGGGAGGCTGGAAACAGGGACAATGGCTGCCGTCAGTGCTGAGGCCAGAGCAGTGAACGCTCGTTGATGGGCAGCCTGACCCGAATGAATGCCCTCCAGGTACGCATTGCTCTGTTGCACCTCCCTTTGCACACCCTGGATGGCATTCAAAAGGGTCGTCTGCCCAACAATGAGCGTCCTCACCAGGTCAATGAGCTCCGCACTGAGGGCAGCAGGGGCAACAGGGGCAGGGGCTGAGGTGCCTGGGGCGAAGGAGACGCGCGCCTTCCTGGGCGAGCGGGCACGGAGCGTAGGCTGAGGGGCTGCTGGGAGGGCGGTGCTGGTGCGCTGGGTGGCGGCTGTACCTGTAGAGGCGGGGTGCCCGGATGTTGCCGCCACTGCTTGGGAGCTACCATCCGAGGACGTGTCTGAGTCGCTGGTGTCACCACCGGTCCCCGTTGTGGTGCTCCCCTCGCCCTCCGGATCACTGGTGCCCTCGGTGTCTGTTCCTGGGCTCACCGGGGCCTTGTGTCCTGCAGCTCCCTCGTGCTCCGATGCCAAATCTCCTCCGCCTGATGATGCTAATGCACACATGCACAAGAAGATGAAGAGAAAGGGTGGGGGGAGAAAAAAGAAGACCAGGTTGAGTGCATGCAATGTCAACACCGTTGGCGGAGAAGACAGACACAGGAGCCTCATGCACTAAGCCGCGCACTCGGGGTACACTACTCAGTACTACTGACTAGGACAACAGGCCAAGAGACGTCAAACGCGCACATGGGTGATGCTGGACCATCAATGGCTGTACTTGTCACCCTACAGAGGTGGGGGCCGGGGGCACAGGGCCATGCCTAAGGGAGAGGACTACACTACAGAAAGCGCCCTGGCCTAATGTCACCCACAGCCCTCCTCCCCCACCCAGACGCCTCCACTGCGCAGAAAGATAGGAGAATGTGCTGATACTCACCCCCTTGTGTCTGCTGTGATGTCTTAAAGCGCCCATCCAATTCAGGGTAGGCCACCGCCAGGATCCGGGACATCAGGGGGGTCATGGTGCGACTGGCACCCCTCCTAGGTTGGGAGGCCATCCCCAGCAGTGTTTCTGCGGTCTTCCTTGTTCCGCGGCGGATGTCCTCCCACCTCTTGCGGCAGTGGGTGCCCCGTCTGTTGTGGACCCCCAAGTTCCAGACTTCCTTGGCGATGGCACGCCAAATCTCGATCTTCTGATGGGCGCCGACCTATTTGACATATACAGGGTGGAAAGGAGGAAATCATCAATGACCTGCATGTTAGATGTGATTGGCCCCCCCCACCAACTTTGCCATATGGCACATGCTCTCATCTGTCGTGCGTTGCACTCCTCATTCGCCCCCCACCCCACCAACTTACATCCACCCCAATCCACACAGGCATAGCCCATTCCATGTGCACCCGGTGTACTCACTTGTTGGTCTGGAGGACCGTAGAGTAGCGCATACTGGGGGAGGACCCCATCCACGAGCTTCTCCAACTCTTCAGACGTGAAGGCAGGGGCCCTTTCCCCAGTCGCAGCAGCCATTGTCACTTCCAGACCGAGGTCACAGCAGCACTTGCAGTATAGGTCCTCTCCTGTGGATGATCAGGTCTCGAGTGATCAATCAGCTAGGAAATGGCGGTCACGCCCGCGGCGGTGCGTACCGCGGCGGTGCGTACCGCGACCGCCGGCGCACATCGTCATTGGCTCCTGAAACCCATAGGGTTCAATGTTAACCAATGCGGCTTTGCGCCGCGGTCTTCGACCGCCTACCGCCACGGTGTGCCCCGCCAGCGCATTGACCTCACATCCCATTGTCCCACTGCACAGGTCAGGCAGCCGCCATTTCAAGGGCCTACATGGCTTAATTTTGACTGCGACACACAGGCCTAGGCCTTGCATTGCCACACATACACGCCTTTCAACCCATTGCCATTCTTTAACTGTGCAAGCTGTCTGTACGTACCTGTGGTTTGCCTGACTCTGTGCTCCATGTTGTCCTTCCTAGGCACCGTCCGCTGGGACTTGCGAGGAGAAGGACGAATCCTCGCGTGTACCGACCGCTGGTGGACCTGTCGACAATGGAAGAACGCCATATAATACTTCGATACAGACTTGACCGTGCCACTATCCATGAACTGTGTGCCCAGCTGGAGCCAGCCCTGATGTCCCCCATCCGCCAACCCACAGGGATTCCCCCTCTGGTGCAGGTTTTGTCAGTCCTCCATTTTTTGGCAAGTGGGTCATTCCAGACAACAGTGGCCATGTCATCTGGAATGTCTCAGCCTATGTTTTCAAAGATTTTGAGCAGAGTGTTGTCTACCCTGATGAAACTCATGCGGAGCTACATCATTTTCCCAGAGGAGGGTGACTTGCCTACAGTGAAGGGTGATTTCTATGCCCTTGGACATATCCCCAACATCATTGGTGCCATTGATGGGACCCATGTGGCTTTGGTACCCCCAAAAGACGATGAGCAGGTGTACAGAAACAGAAAAAGTTATCATTCGATGAATGTCCAGGTGGTCTGTTTGGCTGACCAGTACATCTCCCATGTAAATGCCAAGTTCCCAGGGTCAGTGCATGACGCGTATGTTATGCGAAATAGCAGCATCCCCTATGTGATGGAGCAGCTACAGAGACAAAGTGTGTGGCTAATAGGTGACTCTGGTTACCCTAACCTGCCTTGGCTACTGACCCCAGTGAGGAATCCCCGGACCAGGGCAGAGGAACGGTACAATGAGGCCCATGGGCGAACTAGGAGGATCATCGAAAGGACCTTTGGCCTCCTGAAGGCCAGGTTTAGGTGCCTGCATATGACAGGGGGATCCCTGATGTACTCACCAAAGAAGGTGTGCCATATCATCGTGGCCTGCTGTATGCTTCACAATCTGGCATTGCGACGTCAGGTTCCTTTCCTGCAGGAGGATGGTGCAGATGGTGGTGTTGAAGCAGCTGTGGAGCCTGCGGAGAGTGAAGAGGAGGAAGACTCAGAGGACGACACAGACAACAGGGACAGAGTAATAGAACAATATTTCCAGTAGCACACAGGTAATAATCACCCATGCCATTTTACATTTCCTGAAAGCCTCCTGCATCTCAACTTTGTCGATTTCCCCCCAGAACTATAAACATGATGTTTGATTTTCCCTTCCCTTTTCTGTGCTGTATGAGCCACTGCGTGACCTCGGCTTGGTTGGCCCATGGACTAATGCTAAGTTACCTCGGTATGTGTAATTCACAATGTTAAAAATACGTAACTGATATGTAATGTGTCATACATTTGTAAATAAGACAGGCTGAGTCCTGATTGATTTCAGTGCAATGTGTGATTTATTATTAGTGCATAGATATTGGTACATGATAGTGAAACAGTGATGGGTGGTGGTGGAGTAATGTCCATGGCAGAGTCCAGTTCTCAGTCTCACAGGTGCATTGTCCATATGCCTGTGGCAGGATGGAGCAGGGGCAGTTCAAGGTTTGACAGGGTGGCAATGTTGAACAGTGGGAGGACTTCAGGGGGTATGTGATGCTGGCGGGGGTCTTGACATCCTACTCTGTCGGTTTTTTTGATCTCAGGCTCCTTTTGCGGGGTGGTTGTTATTCAGCAGGAGGTGGGGTTCTGGTGGGCTGTCGTTATGGTGGGGCCTCCTGTCCACTAGCGCCGGCGGAGGTGGTAGGCTGTTCCTGTTCCTGGCTAGTGACAGGGGCCCTGTGTGATGCCACATGGTCCCGAAACGTGTCCTCTATACGGTTCAGGGCCTGGACTATGCTCCCCATAGCGGTTGAGATGTTGGTGAGTTGGTCGCTGAACCCCATGTAGCGTTGCTCCTGCTGTGCCTGGATCTCCTGGAACCTGGCCAGTACCGTCGCCATCGTCTCTTGTGAGTGGTGGTAGGCTGCCATGATGGTGGTGAGGGCCTCTTGGAGAGTGGGTTCCCTGGGCCTCTCCTCCCCCCCCTGTCGCACAGCAGCCCTCCGAGTTGCCCTGTTTCCCTGGGCCTCTGTCCCCTGGACGGTGTGCCCACTCCCACTGCCCCCAGGTCCCTGTTGTTGTTGGGTTGGTGGGTTACCCTGGGGGCCCTGTAGTGGTAGACACACCGCTGCTTGACCTGTCCTAGAGACAGAGGCATGGGCCCGCTGGGTGGGAGCTGTGCTGTTGTTCCCAGAGGGGGTTGGGTCTGCAGTGGCCTGTGTCTGGGTGAGGGGAACCGACTGCCCAGAGGTCCCCGATGGTCCGGGCTGGTCATCAGGGTCCAGGTCGACAGAGCTGCTGTCATCACTAGGGGCCTGTTCCGGGGGTGGGATGGACATTTCTGGTCCCTCCTGACCGGTGTGTTGTCGTTCGGGTCCTGCATGGGGTAAGAGGGTATGGTTATTGTTTCTGTGTGTGCATTAGCTTGCGTTTTATGGGTGCCCTTGTCCCCCAGTGCTGGCATTCCCTTGGGGGAGGTGTTGTGAGGGTGTTTTGTGGGGGGGGGGGGGATGGGTATGTGCAGTGGTCATGCTTAGGTGATGGGTGTCCATAGTTTGGGGATGGCATGCAGGGGTTGGTGTTGGGTGGGTTGTGCTGGAGAGACATTCTCAGGGAGGATGTGTGCTGGGGGGTTGGGGGTGAGGGTGGGGGTTAGCATGCTGGGGGGGGTGAAGTGGTTGGCCTTGTACTTACCAGAGTCCATTCCTCCGTGTACTCCAGCGAGGCCATCAGGATGCAGGATGTTGAGTACCTCTTGCTCCCATGCTGTGAATTCGGGTGGAGTGGGTGGGGGTCCCCCGCCAGTCTTCTGCACTGCGATGTTGTGTCGCGAGACCATCGATCGCACCTTCCCCCGTAGGTCGTTCCATCGTTTGCGGATGTCGTCCCTATTTCTGGGATGCTGTCCCACCGCGTTGACCCTGTCCACGATCTGCTGCCAGAGCTCCGCCTTCCTTGCTATGGTGGTGTGCTGAACCTGTGAGCCGAAGAGCTGGGGTTCCACTCTTATGATTTCCTCCACCATGACCCGGAGTTCTTGGTCCGAAAAGCGTGGGTGCCTTTGTGGTGCCATGGGGTGGTGTGTATGAGGTGTGGGGTGGTGTATGTGATGATGTGTGTGTTGGTGTGTGGTGCTTTGTGCTTCTATGTGGTGTGTGTGATGTTGTGGTGTGCCTCTGTGTGTCTGGCTATCTATTCTCTGATGTGTCTCTCTCTCCTTCGTCTCTGGTTTTTGTTGGTAGGGGTTTGTGGGTGATGTGGGTGTGTGTTTTATATGGTATTGGATGTGTGGGAGTGGTGTGTGTATGTGTTTCAGGTGTGTGCCTTTCAAATTGTCCAATGTGGTAGGGGTTTGTAAAGGTGTGTGTATTTTGACCGCAGCGGTGTGTACCGCCAATGGAATACCGCGGTTGAATGACCGCCGCGTGGATTTGCGGGTCATAATGGGATGGGCGTATTTCTGTTGGCGTGGCGGTGGAGGTCTGGTCTTCTCCAGTTTACCGCTGGCCGCTGATGTGGCGGACTGCAGTGGAGGGCGGATTTTTTGAGGTTTTGCAGTTGTGGGTCAGAATGTCCGTGGCGGCTGACTGCGGCCGCGGCGGTATTGTGGCGGCCTTCTGACCGGCGGTAAGCGGCTTTTACCACCAAGGTCAGAATGACCCCCATTATGTATTGGCACAGGCTCTGTATCAGAGAGAAACTCAAATATTTTAGAGCATCGATAAAGGTGCTGTTAAGGTCCCCGGGCTGTGAGAAGATCCCGTGGGTGCCACATATTAAACCTATGCTCTATGATATTGGTTTGCCATCCCTTTGGGATACCCCAAATGCAGCTAAATTGGTATTCTGCTTCTTGGTCAAAGATCGACTCATGGAGCTTTTGTGGTTGCGTCAACTGAAGTGTGAAAAGACTGGGAGTCTGATAGACTTGTTTTAGATCTCAAGATTATCCCTGCATATGAACTGTTTTTTGACAGTCTTCTGGGACATACCCCATTGCAACTATTTAAAATGAAGGTATGAGATTCTGTCTGTGAACAGCTTCTGTGTCAACTAGGGTGAGAAATTATGAAGCTCTAGCAAGTGTCCTACCTGTTACATAGCTGATTGAACTCTACATCATCTTGCCTTCTTTTGTCCCGCTTAGGTTCAACCATGTAAAAAATTGCTAAAACCTGTGTGAAAACTTCTGGGTTTCCGACATTATGTGTTTGCTCTATTTATACTATGTTGCAGACACAAGAGAAAGGATTGTTATTGGGATGACAAAATTCTTGAATGCTGCTTGACTTATTCGTAACCGTATTGTCCACTGCTGAATGCTTGATATGTTTATTACAGTAGCTGTTATTTGATATGTTCTCTTTATCAACAGTCTTCTTGATTTTGCACTTTAGCTTTTTTATTGACTGCTGTTTTTACATCTGTGTTTTTATTGTGTGTAAGACTTCAGGAGTTTACTTTTGTGCTATTTGTCAGCATTTCCAATGCATCTATTGATAATCCTATTGTGCAGGGTTGTTTTACACCAAAGTATCTATGTTTCTATTCCTAAGAGCATTGGCACTGGCACTTTGTATCTGATTGATGGCACTTTATTTTTAAACATTACTGTAAGTATGATTTTTAAAATCTTGAGTATTTTAATGGATGTGCTTTTTTATGGATAGTTGTATCTGAAATAAACAATTTTGATTGCGATGAAAATACAAAAATTAATTGCTAGTTTATTAGGGAACTATCAGAAACCCACTGGGAGGCAAGGAGGTGCAGGATTTTTTTTTAAAAAAAGTATACATAATATAAAACACTGTTTATAATCATAATATACATATACTAAAATAATCCTCAAGCATAATAATAAACTGATATCAGGGAAAAGTAAATGAATGAACAAAAACAAAAAGGCATAGCCCTCTCCTGTAAATCTTCCTAGAACACTGCTTTGAAAACTGGAACAAAGGGTGGCTGCACAAAATGGCTGCAAGGCCCGGCCACATGGTCAACCAACAAGAGCAAGCAAGGGGGCATAGAGAACAAAGAACAAATGCAAGCCTTTGGCAAAAACACACTGACTGCCTACACAAAATGGCCGCCGGCCACATTGTCAAACAACAACAGCAAGCAAGGAGGCATGGTCACAATAAAGAACAAAGGCGGGCCTAGTGCAAAAGCACACTGGTTGGCTATACAAAATGACGACTAGCCACATGGTCAACCAACAACAGCTAGCAAGGAGTCATGGCCACAACAAGGAATGCAGGTAGACCTAAGGCAAAAGTACACTAGCTGGCTACACAAAATGGTTGCAGGCCACATGGTCAAACAACAAGCAAAGAGGCATGTAAAACAAATAACACATTCAGGCCTATGGACACTGGCTGCACAAAATGGCCCCTGGGCACATGGCCAAACAACAAGCAAAGAGGCATGGAAAACAAAGAACACATTCAGGCCTATGGACACTGGCTACACAAAATGGCCCATGGGCACATGGCAAGGAGAACAAAGACAAATGGTGGCCCATGGAAAACACACTCACACACACTGCCCAGGCAATGGAGGCATGGTAACACTGAATAAAACACTACCATTAATTCAGCAATGTCAAAAATGAAAATTTACTGAGTTATAAAAATATACAACACACATCCTCCCAAGGCATCACATATTACCCCATCTATATACTTAATGCAGAAATAAAACATGAAATACAAAAAAAAAATCCATATTTATAATTTATTCCAATGCCATCCCTGCTCTAAATGAAGGTGTAAAACAACATATACCACAGAAACAATGATTTTTTGCACTGATTACTAGCACTGGACCTACTGGCTGGATGGCCCATTGGCACACAAGTCCACATAGTAAAATAAATAAATATTGCAAATGTAACAAACACGGAGAAAATGTATTGAACTGTGCAACATTTTTCCTTTACAAAAGCTGAAAAATGAAATGCAAAATATAACTAGCCACCTAGTGAAACTCCAGACCACCCACCACAATCAAATTTTTAAAAATAATGATAAATACTGGTGCATGCCCTCTACCAAACAAACAACACCTACATACAGGAGTTTTTTAACATACTTGTGATGTCACAAAACCAAAGGGGGCAGAGTTATGAAAAGTGGTGCTGCACCGAGTGAAGCACCACTTTTTGTGCCCCCCCCAACGCTACCATGTGAGGGCTGTATTTCATATGCAGCACACCATGGCAGTATTTAAGGAACAAGCATCAGAATTTTTTACTCTAGTTTGGCACTTTTCAGGATTAGCACCAAAAATGTTGACGCTAATCCTGCAAAGCACCCAGAGGCACATTGAAACAAATTTTAACACCTGCTCTGAGCAGGCGTTAAAAGTGACAAAAGAATGACGTAAAGAATTCACTTACATTGCTTTGGGCCATTTTCTCAGCCTTCCTTTACATACATTATGCCTGCTGCAAAGGCATGCATTGCACCAGTTTGTAAATTAGCGTAAAAAAAAACAATGCTAATGTGGTGAAGAAGACGCTAAGGGCTCTTAAATCTGACCCAAGGTCTTTAAATCTAATGGTATGTGCAGCAGACAAAGCGAGTGATCCTTCCACCTCAAAATCCAAGTGAAAAGTGACCAGGAGATAGGCAAAGCACAGGAAGGAGCTGGACAGGAACAGGAAGTTGGAGTATCTGGGACACTGCCTTCTTGTTGCAATAACGTAGAATAAAAAAGAAGCTTCTTCCACTAAAAAAACTTGAAAGGTTTGTTGGAGTAGAATATCAACTTCAAAAAATCTTTTTGAGTAGATTTTGAGTTGAGACCCTGTTCGAGGTGCAGCTGTGGTTGCTCTCCAACAACATGAAAAAGGCACAAGTGCTGTTGTGGTCAGAAGCTGTGCTAGCAGGCGCCAAATCTTGTGTGTGCACTCTAGCGGCCTGAAAAGTATTGTGGCCCCTCCCAGCCTGTGCCAAAACAAGTCTCGCATACACTAATGGAAAAAACTGCCATGCACCAGATGGCAGAATTTAACAGAAATTCCATGTTACACATGCGGAGTTCCTGAATTCCAGCAACTCCATGAGCAGAGTGAATGTTTTCACCAAGACCTAATTAAATGTACCATACTTTACCAATCCATTTAGTTTTTCCTCAGTGTAATTTACAATGTGTTGCCAATTCTCAAAATGTGCAATAAAAGGGATGCTGGGCATAATCATTACTTTAATCTTTGCTAGACTCAAGCAAGTAGTTGGCTGCACTGTGTTATTCGGAAAAATCATCCGTATTGGAATTCAACACTCCTTGAATAAGGCATTTATTCCCTGCATTTGCCAATAAACTGATTTCAAATCAATTGTTTCTTTCCAATATTCGTTGCCTTTAGTTGTTAGTTGGTAAAGGATTGAATTTGAGTAAATTAATTTTGTCTAGGTCAGCATATTATTTCTCACTTTTGTAGCAGGGAGTTTATAATAATAGGAAGCCAGAACTGAAGAATCATGCCTTGAAAAATAAGCAAATTTGTCTGAATATGTTTTTGAGTTACCCCCCGGTTGTGTCAGGCAACGTTCCCATTGTGTAGAGTTAAAAACTGTATGCGGAGTACTAGTTCTATGTAAGCAATGGTGGGCAGAGTGATGGTAACAAAACATTTACCCATATTTAGCAGAATTGATGTACACATCCTCATTTCATTTTCAAACAAAGTATAATATTCAAGCTCAGATAACACTGAATTCACTGTTTTATATTCCAGTCATGAGAAACACCATCTGGGGTTCTCATATCATCTATAGCAACTTTAAAAACATGAGAATTATGCAAAGTCTCTGTAGGACCAAAAATATCATATGAGACCTTACCTCAAACAATTCCCTCAGATACAGAAAAAGCAGAAATGTTCACAAAGGACTTGTCTCTTCACACTTTGTTGGAAGACGAGTAAAGATTCAACACCTCATCTACCAGTTTTACAGCAGAACATTCTGAGAGGTAATGTCCAAATGTAAGCTAGAAGAAAATGGTCACAAATCCAATGAACAAAAGCAGAGAAAGCAAAGAAAAGGTAATCTACAAGTAGGACCCTGGAGGGATCAGAAAAGTGTCTTTCAACCAGTGAAGAAAACCATGTACACCATTTACTGAAATGTGAGATGAATCAGCAGAAAAGTTGTCAATGTTGACATAATAACCCGAAGCAGTCTGTGTGAAGGCTTGTCAGAGTGGAGTAGAGTGTTGCTGAGTGGAGTGGTGTAGAGTGGAGAAAAGTGGCATGGAGTGGCAGAAGGTGGAGTAGCATAGAGTGGAGTCGAGTGATAGAGTGTAGTGTTGTGGAGTGTTGTAGAGTGTCATAGAGTGTCGTTGAGTGAAGTAGAGTGGAGTGGCATAGGGTGGCACAGAGTGGAGTACAGTGTCATAGAGTGGAGTTGAGAAGAGAGGAGTAGAGTGGAGTAAAGTGGCATAGAGTGTAATGGAGAAGAGTGAAGTTGCGTACAGTGTCATAGAGTGGAGTGCTATAGAGAAGAGTAGAGTGGCATAGAATGGTGTAAAGTAGAGTGGTGTAGAGTGTCATAGAGTAGAGTGGCATAGAGTGAAGTGGTTTAGAGTGGCATAGAGTGTAGTGGAGCATGTCTGGTCGCACCTGGTGTCCCATATCTGGCTAAATTAATTAGAAATAGACAGGCGGGTGACAACATCAGGCTGGCTCTTAATGTGGTTGACAAGGCAGTAACTAAGGTAAAGGAGGTACTCCTGCTTTCCCTCGACATGGGGCCAACAATAAAAAACGTTGTTCTTGCCAACTATGGTTGGCCCTCAATGAAAATACAAAATGACTTATGCCTCTCTAAATCTATCCCTTTGACCAAGGAGACCCTCAAGAGGTGCCCCCTCTTTCCCCTGATCTTTGTTCTCACTATGGAACCCCTTTACCATAGAATTATGGCCAACCCAAAGATCACAGGGATAACTGCTAAACAGGGACCTATGGAACTAGTGCTTTCACAGAGAATGTCCTTTGCTTCTTAACTAATCTAGCAGAGTCATTACCAACAGTTCTGGAGGAGCTGGAGGTCTTCCACTCTGTGGCTGGCTTCCAAGTAAACTGTCAAAAATTAAGGCGATGGGGTAGGAGGGAATAGCACCTCTCAAGAGATAGTAACAAGGCATGGTCGTTGGGGGAATTCGCTACTTGAGGGTGATGATCCTACCTCAACAGCAGAAGTTTTCCCTAGCAATGTTCCACACCTTCTAGATATATTGTTTAAGGCCCTATATAGATGAGGCAGACATGAGATACCCAGGGTAGGCAGGACAAGTTGTGTGAAGATGAACCTGTTGCCTAAATTGTTGTATCTCTTCCATTCCCTTCTGGTATGTATACCCCTGGATGCTCTGAAATCATTAAACCAGAGGATGTGTGCCTTTATTGGGGAGAGGAAGACCCCAGGGTAGTACTGTCCCTTTTCATGAGAAGCCCGGTTGAGGGGTGGAATGGGAGTGCCTGATTTACAGTGTTATGTCCTGGCTGCCCAGATCTCTCCATCCTTGACCTAGTGCTCCCCAGATGCGGCAAAGCCTTGGTGCCCATTGGAGCAGGAGTGCAGTTCAATCCCCCTCCACCGTCTCCTATAGCTCAAAAACCCACCCTACCCCCACTGAAAGTGGAGTCAAATCACCACCTCAGGTGGTCCACAAGGGTGACGTGACAACATTATTGGCACAGAGAACAAAAGGGATCACAATCTATCCTTCTCCTTTAACGAAAATAGCAGATGTTTGCAGATGGGGACGCTTTCCAAATGCTCTCCTGACTTTGCTGAGCATTAGATACCCCCCTCCAACAGTACAGTTACCATATGCACAGGAAAGGGCTGGAGATCTGTTTCTGAATTTGACTGAGAGACTAGATTTTGGTATGGTGAGAGGTCACACGCTTTTCCATTTACAACCAGCATAGGGCAAACACATTCAAATTCATGCTACACTGGTTCATGACACCACCCGTTTCCAAGTAATGTTCAATACTCCTGGTATATGCTGGCGAGGTTGTGAAGTCAAAGGAATGTCCCTGCACATATGGTGGGAATGCTCACTCTTGCAGCAGTTTTGGCTACAGGTGATGGGGTTTACCTGAGCTATTGTGAATGAGGTCTTCCCCATACAACCCAGCTTGGCCCTGTTGGGAACTGCGGATGACGAGGGGATATCCCCCTCTTTGGCCATACTGCTCAGCTCATTGCTCCTTGTGACAAATTTGATGGTAGTCCATCAATGGTGCTGGGCATTTCCATTAACTTCATATATGTGGTAGTCAAAGGCTTGGAATATCCATGCAACAAAGAGGCTGATGGCATTGGTGCAGGACACTAGGTTGCGAAAAGGGAGGACATTGACCCCCTTCCATGCCTATATTAAACACACCTGAGGGTTCCCCAGAGCTGGTGCAGTTGGCAATGGAGTGGGCCATGAGGGTGGATCCGAAGGATCTCTCTACTGTGAGATGCATTTAGACTCTGCCTGTACTATGAATATTCGGCGCACAGGGGGCGCATGACAGGCCAACGGTCCAAGGGCTGTGGGAGTAATGGGAATGAGAATGGGAAAGGCTATTCTGCAAAGGTGGTCGGTCTGTGTGATAATAATGCCCTGCTCATTCTTCTGTAGGAATGAGGGTTGAAAATGTTAAATAATGTTATTAAAAACAATTGCAACATTATTTTATTGTTGCAAATGCTGAGGTATAGCCCAGCGAAAAGTTGCTGTCATTGAAACTGGTACAAGCCAAAGGGAATGCTAGAGGTTAGTGAGTGGTTGACAGTGGACTGGGGATTTGGGACGATCGGTCAGGGTGAGGAGAAAGCGCAGGGGAGAAGAAGAGGACAAGACAGAGAGATGGCTTTAAAAGCGAGAGGATTGAGCTGTGAAAGAGAAAAAGGAGAGAGAGCGCGAGACGGAAAGAAAGCAAGAGAGAGAAAAACAAATATAAAAAAACTCATAGAAGAGACAGGTAGAGAGGAAAGTATATCAAACAGAACAAGAGTGATGAAGTAAGAAAGAGTGTGGAAATTAGTGAAATTAGTGAAATGAGAGATCAAGCCACTGCAAGGCAATGGAGAGACAGTATAGGGAGACCTGAGGAAAGAGGCGAGAGACACTGACAATGCTATGTTGACAAGAAAGCGCATAGACAGGAGAAGTGAACCAAGGGTGAATTAAGATGCATTTTCCCTTGAAAGATTCTTTGAGCCAACTGACACATGATGCATGCATGGTTCCCTACAGTAATGCTGTTAGAAATTGGAAGTCTAGTTGGCAGAGGTGAACACCTTTTTCCAAGTAGGAGACACAATCCCAGTCAGGGTAAGCTACCACACAACCTAAATTATCCTGTGCTTACTCTCTGGTAGCCTGGCACAGAGCAGGCAGGCTTAACTTAGAAGTCAATGTGTAAAGTATTTGTGCAATAACTTGTACAGTAACACAGTGAAAGCACCACAAAAAGTACATCACACCAGTTTAGGAAAATAGATAATTACTGAAAGAAAATAAGACCAAAACGGCAAAAATCCAAC
This sequence comes from Pleurodeles waltl, assembly GCF_031143425.1. Lineage (NCBI taxonomy): Eukaryota > Metazoa > Chordata > Amphibia > Caudata > Salamandridae > Pleurodeles > Pleurodeles waltl. The sequence continues at coordinate 561,535,999 of NC_090451.1, forward strand.
ATGCACAAGTTAAGATATCACTTTTCAAATGTTTAAAGGAGTCTCAATCTTTAAGAATCAGTGGTTGTATCCTTTTAACACACACAGTACTTGGGATGCGTCAAAAATTACAACGCAAGGGAGTCACAAAGGAGAAGATGCATTGAAAAATAAGGAGCTGCATTGGATTTTCTGGTGAGACACAGACGATGCCTTGTTTCTTTCCATGCTGAAAGGTGATGCGTCGATTTCCAAGAACACAGCCTTGGTTCCTTACTGAGATGGAGGGGATATTATGACTCCCAGGGGCAATGGGTTGAAAATCCTTGATGTGCTGGTAAGAAGGAGCAGGTGATGCATTGATCCAGTACGTAATGTGGTGACTTTTCAGCCGCAAGGCAGGCGCAGTTTCTATTTCTTCAGGCACTGAGTTGATTTTTGAAGTCTTTGAGGCCCTGAGACTTCAGAACAGGAGGCAAGCTCAATCTAAGCCTTTGGAGAGCACCTGTGGGGAAGGCAGAGTCAAAAGTACCTCACACCAGTTTACGAAAATAGATAATTACTGAATAAAATAAAACCGAAATGACAAAAATCGAACATGCACAAGTCAAGATATCACTTTTTAAATGTTTAAATGAGTCCAATCCTTAAGAATCGGTGGTTGTGTCCTTTTAACACACAGTACATGAGATGCAGCAAAAATTAAAACACAGGGGGGCCACAAATGAGAAGATGCATTAAAAAATAAAGTGCTGCATTGGATTTTCCGATGAGGCACAGACGATGCATTGTTTATTTCCATGCTGCAAAGTGATGCGTTGATTTCAAGGAGCACAGCCTTGCTTCCTTACTGAGATGCTGGGATATTATTACTCCCAGGGACGATACGTTGAAAATCCTCACTGTACTGGTAAGAAGGAGCAGGCGCTGCGTTGATCCAGTACATAATCCGGTGATTTTTCAGCCAAGAGGCAGGCGTTGCTTTAATATCTGCAGGCGCTGAGTTCATTTTTGAAGTCTTTGAGGCTCTGAGACATCAGAACAGGAGGCAAGCTCAATCCAAGCCCTTGGAGTGCACTTCTGGGGAAGGCAGAGTTCTTCCAGCAGAGTCAGGGGCCAGCAGGCAGCAGGGCAACAAGAAGGGCAGCAGTCCTTCTCAGCTAAGCAGTCCAGAGGAGTCATTTGGGCAGCCAGGCAGTCCCCCTGACAGAGTCCAGTTGCAGACCCTGAAGCTTCTGATTTGGTGGGGTCAGATACCCAGCATATCTACCCCAAAATGCCTTTGAAGTGGGGGAGACTTCAAAGAGTGGTTCTGAAGTGCACAAGATCCCCTTTCAACCCAACCCTGTCAGCCAGGATCCTTGTAGGGGGTTATCGGTCCTTTGTGTAGGATCAGACAACTGGCCTTTGAAGTGTAAGTGAGAGACCCTCCACCCTTCCTGCCCAGGGAGACCCATTCAGTATGCAGATGAATGCAGGTGTGAGTGAGTGTTCTGTGTGTATGGCTGTCTGGGTGGAATACACAAGGAGAGCTGTCAACCAGCACAGCCACAACATGGATTGGAGACCGGCTATAAGGCACAGACGGCAGTAAGTGCAGAGAAATGTCCACTTTCCAAAAGTCGCATTTCTAAAATAGTAATATTAAATCCAACTTCACCAGTAAGCAGGATTTTCTATTACCATTCTGGCCATACTAAACATGATAGGGCTACTCCTTCCAGATCAGAATCTAACACTTGAAAGTATATGAGGGCAGGTCTAATTCTAGTCTATAAGACTAGCCGGCCTCCGTAGAGGAAAATTAATTTGTGAATTTTTCCCTACCAGGACATGTAAAACACATACATTCATGTCCTGCCTTTTACATACATAGTACCCTGCCCTATAGGTTACCTAGGGCCTACCCTGGGGGTGACATATATGTAGAAAAAGGGTAGTTTAAAGCTTGGCAAGTAGTTTTAAATGCCAAGTCGAAGTTGCAGTGAAACTGCACACACAGGCCTTGAAATGGCAGGCCTGAAACATGGTTAAGGGTCCACTTATATGGGTGGCACAATCAGTGCTGCAAGTCTAGTAGTACCATTTAATTTACATGACCTGGGCACATGTAGTGCACTTTACTAAGGACTTACAAGTAAATTAATTATGCCAACTGGGTAGAAGCCAGTGTTACCATGTTTTTAGGGAGAGAGCACATAAACTTTAGCACTGCTTAGCAGTGGTAAAGTGTCCAGAGTCCTACAGCCAACGAAAAGGAGGTCAGAAAAAGAGGAGGAGGAAGGCAAAAAGTTTGGGGTGACCCTTCAGAGAGGGCCATTTTCCAACAAGTGTAGTGGATATATTTGAATGGGACAGGATATTATGGGCTTGCATTCTGTGGTGAAAGCAATCTACAAGGGAGGGTTGTATTACATAACCATACATGCAAAACCAGCGCATGCCTGAACAACGTGGTCAGAACCACAACCGCATCTTTACCACGCAAGGCTTTATCGCACATGCCTTTACAATTAATTTTTTTGTAAAAACATATGTGGTAAACTAACATGTGTGATAAATTACCCCCCTCTCCTGCATCCTCACATGCCCCTGTATTTAAAACTACCCCACTACCCTGCACCCCCACCCTGAGCCCTAAACCTAAAAACGACTCCGACCACCCCGACCTCCCCTCCTCTTAAACTACCCCATGGCCTAAATGCACACAACTAACCCGTCCTCCCTCCCCTGAAATCTAACCAGCCCTGCTCCCTGAGCCCTAAAACATACCAGCCATCCAGCCCGCCCCTGCCCGTAAAACCTACTTCACCCCCCACCCTGAGGCCCACATCCACAAAACTACCCTTACCTCCCAAATCTACCCTGACCCCCCTTCCATGAGCCCTAAATTCCAAAAACTACCCCAACCCCCGCCCTGAGCCCTAAAAACCTCCATGAACTTTTCAATACCTCCCTAAACTACCCCAACCACTCACTCCGCCCTGATGCCTAAATTCCAAAAACTACCCCACCCTGAGCCCTGAAACCCCCATGCACCCCTAAAAACCTCCCCAAACTACCCTAACCCCTCTCCCCCACCTTGAGACCTAAATCCACCAAACTACCCTGACCCCTCCCCACGGCCTACCTACCCTTAAATCTATGTCGACCCCCCAGCCCTGAGCCCCAAATCCCCCAGGTACACCCCTAAAAACAACCCCAGCCTGCTTACCTAGACGGATCCTTCTTCCTGCTCCTTCCTGTTTACCCACCCATCCTCCTCTGCCCTGAGCCCTAAACCCCCCATGCACCCCTAAAAACCTCCCCCAGGCCCCCTACCCTTTAATCTACCCTGACCCACCCTGGCCCCGACATCTACCAAACTACCCTAACCCCCAAGCCCCCCCTAACCCTTAATCTACCCCAACCCTCCAGCCCTAAGCCCTACCCCCCCCACGCATCCCTAAAATAAAATAAAAAACTCCCTCCACCCCAAAAAACCCCAGTCCCACTTACCTCAACCGATCCGTCTTCCTGTTCCTTCCAGCTTGCCTGCCCATCTACACACAGCTAGATCGTTGCCTGAACCGCCCATATGCGGCCTGCCTTAACCACGCAAATGGGTAGTTAAGACATATGCATGGTTCAGCAAGTGTTGTTCAGCTTGCGGTGTTCCGGTATGTATGGCTAAGCCCCCCTAGTTTAAGCAGTTTCCCCTAGCACATTCTGCAAGTTTACCTGCAGGCATCGCAAATGAAATCACTATTGTGTCTCTCTTTTCTCTAAAAAATCCAGATTCATATTGTCCAGTCGTGTATACCCTCTGCTTGCAGACTGCTGCAAGCACTTACTGTTTTAAAGGTACTGACAGTTTTAAATTTAGCCTCACATCGCAAGCTAGAGGTTGACATTGATCCAGCGTCTGGCACTCTTACTGATTTTCTGGCTCTGATTAATCTTTTCGTAAGTTTCGAGGGGTGAGGAGAAACATTTTAAACCATTCAACTTAAATCACAGTGCATCTCATTTGGTCACGCATTAAATCTCGGAGGCGAAGGGTGGCATGTCCAAGATGGTTGTTGGGACAGATGCTTGAACGCGAACTCTGATCCACTGCATTAATTTATCTGTCTTCTTCTCCGCAGTAGGGCACAGTGATGGTGTGTGGCAGTCTGTGTCTCATTAGCAAACCTTTGGGGCGTGCATTCTGGCCCTGACTTTGCCACCTGTTTCCTTAAATCGGCCCCAGATAGCGGAGGAGCAATTGAGGCCTGTACCATTGGCTGAGCCCCGCGGCATACAGGGTGTTACCGACTGAGGGGAACGAACCCCCTGAAACATTGGGTTGCTGCAGGTACGGCACAGTAGAGGGACACTCACCAAGGGCCCTTGGCAGATTAACAATAGGGCCATTACAATCTTCTCAGATTCCACTACGGATGTTCGCAGGCAATGGGATGCATTTTAAGATGTGAAACAGCACCTTAGCTCCCTGGTCATTAAATATGTTCTGCTATTTCCAGCAAAATTATGAATTATTGCTGGCAACAAGACTTTGGGGGTCATTACAACATTGGCAGTAAAAGCCGCTTACCGCCATGCAGAAGACCGCCAACACACCACCGCGGCCGCGGAATTCAATCACCGTCATTATGACCCAAAGGCTGGAATCCGCCAAAATTTAGACACCCACACAAGTCCGCCACACCAAAGGTCAGTGATAAACTGGCGATAACAAAACCAACACCGTCACTCCAACAGGAATACGCCCACACTATCATGACCCACGAATCCACGCAGCGGTCTTTCAACCGCGGTGTTCCATTGGCGCTACACACCGCCGCTCTCAAAATACACACACATTTACAAAACACTACCACATTGGACAATTGGAAATACACACACTTGGTACACATACACACACCACTCCCACACACCCGATACAATATAAACACACACCCACATTACCCACAAACCCCTACGAAAAAAATCAAGAAAGAAGGCCAGAGAGAGACATCACCATCAACAACATTAGCATCCACAGGCACTCAACATTATCACTCACATAACATCCACGCACCTCACACAACACACCTTAAATATCACCTCACACATCACAAAACACACCACCCCACACATCACCCACACCAACCCATGGCCCGCAAAGATACCCCAGGTTCTTTGAGGAGAAGCTCAGGGTCATGGTGGAGGAAATCATCCGGGTAGAGCCACAGCTATTCGCATCACAGGTGCAGCACACCTCCATAGCTAGGAAGATGGAGCTATGGCGAAGAATCGTAGACAGGGTCAATGCAGTGGGACAGCACCCAAGAACACGGGATGAAATCAGGAAGAGGTGGAACGACCTACGGGGAAGGTGCGTTCCGTGGTCTCAAGACACCACATCGTGGTTCAGAGGACTGGCGGCGGACCCCCACCTCCTCCCCCACAACTAACAACATTGGAGGAGCAGGTCTTGGCTATACTGCATCCTAAGGGCCTCGCAGGAGTAGCTGAAGGAATGGACTCTGGTAAGTCAAATCTTAACTATTACATCCCCCACACTACCTGCATGTCATCACATACCCCCACCCTCGCCCTCATCCCCATCACTCCAACTCCTCAAACATGTGACAATATCACAAACCAGACATCCCAAACCCAAGCCCTGCATGCAGCACCAAAGCATGGACACCCATCACCAATGCATGGCCACTGCACATACCCATACACCCCCCTAAACCATCATCACACAAGGCCCTACACAGGAATGCAAGCACTGGGGTACAGGGTCACCCAGCCATTGCACACCATGGCACACACAGATGCAATGATCATGCCTTTACACCCCTGCAGGACCCCTACCCAACATCACCGGACATGAGGGTCCAGACATGTCCACTCCACCCACAGAAGAGGCCCACAGTGATGACAGCAGCTCTGTCAAACTGGATCTAGACGACCAGCCCGGCCCATCTGGGACCTCGGGACAGTCGGTTCCCCTCACACTGGCACAGGCCACTACAGAGCCTCCCCCTCTGGAAACACCAGCACAGCACCCACCCAGCGGGCCCATACCTTTGTCCCCAGGACACATCAATCAGCAGTGTGTCCACCACTACAGGGAACCTAGGCTAACTCACCACCCCAACAACAACAGGGACCTGGGGGCAGTGGCAGTGGGCACACGGTTCAGGGGACAGAGGCCCAGGAACACAGGGGAACTGGGAGTGCAGCTTTGCGACAGGGGGAGGACAGGCCCAGGGAACCCACTCTACACGAGGCCCTCTCCAACATAATGGGAGCCTACCACCATTCCCAGGAGACGATGGCAACGGTACTGGCCAGGTTTCAGGAGACCCAGCGGCTGCAGGAGGAACAGTATTTGGGCTTCAGGGAGGAACTCAAATCCATCAATTCCACCCTGGGCACCATTGTAGGGGTCCTGAAGGAACTCATCAACACCAGGAGGGACACTGTGGCACAATAAAGGGCTTCTGACACTAGCCTGGACGATGAACTGCCCACCACCTCCACCGGCGCTAGTGGACAGGAGGCACCGCCACAGGACCACCACAACAGCACCCCACCCCCTGCAGAGGGAGAACCACCCTGCAAACGGTCCCTGAGATCCAGGACAAAGACAGAGAACGATGCCAAGACCCCCGCCAAGAAATGAGACCACCCTGATTGTCATCCATTTGTCCCACTTTGTCACCCTGTCCATCCTTAAACTGCCCTAGCTCCACTTCCTATGCCCCTTTGGACAATGCACCTGTGAGACTAATAGTCTGGACTCTGCCATGGACATTCCTCCACCATCACCCCTGACGAATTTTACAACCCCCTCCAATATTGAGCACTGAAATAAACACCCTTAAAGCACAAAACAATCAGGAGTCTGTCTGTGATTTCTAAATAGTGTATTAGCAATTACAGTGGCTAAATGCTCTTTCAAATGTAATGTCAACATACCTATGTCACACAGCTCACGTCCATGAGAAAACAAAGCAGATGTCACACAGTGGGACCCAAATCTGTGAAATCGTAAGGGAAAGTGACAACTCAGAGACCAGACACTGGGTAAACATGACAGACACTAGAGAGGTAGTAGATTTAAATTAGATGTGGCAGGCAGTGTTGTCTTCTTACCTGTGTCTCACTGGAAGTATTGCAGGATCACCGTGTTCCTGTTGACGATGTCCTCTTCTTCTGCTTTCTCTTCTTCACTGTCCACAGGCTCCACAGGTGCCACAACATGTCCATCTGGACCATCCTCCTGCAGAAAAGGCACCTGTCATCGTAAAGCCAAGTTGTGAAGCATACAGCAGGCCAAGATGATCTGGCATACCTTCTTTGGTGAGTAGAATAGGGAACCACCAGTCATATGCAGGCACCGGAACCTGGCCTTCAGGGGGCCGAAGGTCCACTCTATAATCCTCCTGGTTCGCCCATGGGCCTCATTGTAGCGTTCCTCTGTCTTTGTCCTGGGATTCCTCACTGGGGTCAGTAGCCATGACAGGTTGGGGTAACCAGAGTCACCTGCAAATGGCGAGGGACAACTGTTAGACACACACTAACTCATAGGGACATCCACAGACCCAGACAACTATTCCCACTGTATTGGGTCCATGTGCTCACCTAATAGCCCCACCCGGTGCCTCTGGAGTTGCCCCATCACATAAGGGATGCTGCTATTCCGCAGGATGTACGCGTCATGCACTGAGCCAGGGAAGTTGGCCTTAACATGGGAGATGTACTGGTCTGCCAAACATACCATCTGCACATTCATCGAATGGTAACTCTTCCGGTTTCTGTACACCTGTTCACTCCTGCGGGGGTACCAAGGCCACATGTGTCCAATCAATGGCACCTATGATGTTGGGGATATCTCCCAGGGCATAGAAATCACCTTTCACTGTAGGCAAATCCTCCACCTGAGGGAAAACGATGTAGCTCCGCATGTGTTTCAGCAGGGCAGACAACACTCTGGACAACACGTTGGAAAACATAGGATGGGACATCCCTGATGCTATGGCCACTGTAGTTTGAAAAGACCCACTTGCTGGAAAATGGAGTACCGACAGCACCTGCACTTGAGGGGGGATTCCTGTGGGATGGCGGATAGCTGACATCAGGTCTGGCTCCAACTGGGCACACAATTCTAGGATTGTGGCACGATCAAGCCAGTAGGTGATGATCACATGTCGCTCCTCCATTGTCGACAGGTCCACCAGCGGTCTGTACACCGGAGGATGCCGCCATCTCCTCACATGCCCCAGCGGACGGTGCCTATGGAGGAGAACATCGAGCAGAGAGTCAACCAACTCTGAGGTACGTAAACACAGCTCACTCAGAAAATATTAGCAATTCGACATTTGCCTGTATGAGTGTTTAGGCAAGGCCTAGGTATGTGTGACGCAGTCAAAAATAATGCCATGTGTGCCCATGAAATGGCGGCTGCCTGACTTGTAAGGTGACACAATGGGATATGAGGTAACTGCACTGGCGTTGTACACCGTCGCGGTAGGCAGTCGAAGACCGAGGCGCAATTCTGCATTGGTTACCATAGGACCCTATGGGTCCCAGGAGCCAATGATGATGCACGCCAGCGGTGACGGTACGCACCGCCACCGACGTGACCGCCATTTTCTATCTGTTCAATCACTCGATACCTGATCTTCGACAGGAGAGGACCTACACTGCAAGTGCTGCTGTGACCTCAGTCTGGAAGAGACAATGGCTCGTGTGTCTGGGGAAAGGGCCCCTGCCTTCAGCACGGGGGAGTTGGATAAACTCGTAGATGGGGACCTCCCCCAGTACACGCTTCTCTACGGTCCTCCTGACAAACAGGTAAGTACACTGTGAGCATGCTGTATGGGCAATGCCTGTGTGGAGTGGGGTGGATGAAAGATAGGGGGGAGTGCATGTGCGTCATGGCAAGGGTGGGGATGCGGGCCAATGACTGTGATGGTGCAGTTGGTAATTACTTCTCTTTTTCCCCTGTACAATTCCTGTAGGTCAGCGCCCACCAGAAGAAGGACATTTAGCGTGCCATCGCCAAGGAAGTTCGGACCCTGGTGGTCTACCACAGACGGAGCACCCACTGCCGGAAAAGATGGGAGGACATTCACCGCTGGAGCAAGAAGACGGCGGAGGCCCAGCTGGGGATGGCCTCCCAACGTGGGAGGGGTGCCCATCGCACCATGACCCCCCTGATGTTCAGGATCCTGGCAGTGGCGTACCCGGAGTTGGATGGGCGCTTGAGGGCGTCACAGCAGCAACAAGGGGGTGAGTACACTCTCATTCTGCTGATTCAGCGCGCATTGGAGGTGTCTGGGTGGGGGAGGTGGGCCGTGGGTTCCCCTAGGCCAGGGCGAGTTTAGTAGTTAAGGTCCCTTCTTCAGACAGGCCCTGTAGTCAGGCTCCTGTGACATCCATGTGTGACGAGATCGGCCATAGCCTTGTAAGCCATGTCCCAGGGATTGAACAGTGGACTCCAAGTGCGCGGCGTAGTGAAGGTGGCTTCTGTGTCTGTCGTGTCTGCCAACGGTAGCAGTATTTCATGCAATCAACATGTCTTTCTTCTCTCTCCCTCCCCCTTTTTGTGATCTCCCTGTTCTTGTGTGCATTAGCATCATCAGGCGGAGGAGTAGTGGCACCGGAGCAGGAGGGAGCTGCATCCCACATGGCCCTGGAAGGCGACACTACGGAGTCTGAAGTCACCAGTGGGACGGAGGGCGAGGGGAGCTCCACGACGGGGACAGGAGCTGACACCAGTGATACAGACTCCTCCTCTGATGGGAGCTCCCTGGCGGTGGCGGCCCATCTGTGCCCCTGCATCTACGGGTACAGCCGCCACCCGCCCTACCAGCGCCGCCCTTCCAGCAACCCCTCAGCGTTTGCCCCGTGCCCGCTCACCCAGGAGGGGGGGCATCACCTTCGCCCCAGGCACCTCAGCCCCTGCCCCAGTCACCCCTGCTGCCCTCAGTGAGGAGGCCATTGACCTCCTCAGGTCCCTCACTGTTGGGCAGTATACCGTTTTGAATGCCATCCAGGGTGTAGAGAGGCAGTTGCAACATACCAATGCATACCTGGAGGGCATTCACTCTGGTCAGGCAGCCCTTCAACAAGCTTTTCAGACTCTGGCCTCAGAACTGATGGCAGCCATTGTCCCTGTCTCTAGCCTCCCCCCTCCAACTTCCTCCACCCAGACCCACACCCCTGTGCCTCAGCCTATCCCAAGCACACCATCAGACCAGCATGCACACACCTCAATAAACAAGGGAAGCTCTGGCAAACATAAGCAACACACATCCCACAGGCACTCACGCAAGCATCACACACATGCAGACACACCAACATCCACTGCCTCCACTGTGTCCCCCTCCTCCTTGTCTCCCTCCTCCCTCCCAGTCTCGTCTCCACTCACACCTGTATGCACTACATCGTCAGCCACTACCTCCATCACCAGCACACCCACCACCACACCCCGCTCACATGCAGCCACCACCCCCACTACCATTCACACATCCCCTGTGTCCTCTCCCAGTGTGTCTGTGAGGCCACCTCCCAAGGTACACAAACACAGCCACACACCCACCCAACAGCCATCCACCTCACGACAGCCTCCAGCACATGCACCTTCACCCAAAGTCACCAAACGCACACCTCCTACAACCACAACCTCTTCCTCCACTCCCAAACCCCCTCTGGCTACCCTCCCAGTGTTCCTAAGAAACTTTTCCTGGACAGCCTTGACCTCTTTCCCACACCTACCCCACCCCTTCAGTCTCCTAGGGCCCGACTCTCCAGGTCCCAACCTAGCACCTCAGCCACAACATCGGCGGGACCAGTGGTGCCAATAGTCACCGGATTATGAAGTGCACCAGGCAGCAGGGCAGCCAGTGTGGCAAGGAGCCAGAGCACGGACAGTGCCCCACCTGTCAAGCATAAAAAGTTGGACAGTGCCCGGCGGGAGAGGGGAAAAAAATCAGCCACCAAAGCCGCTCCCATGGGTACAGTTGGGGGTGTGGAGACAGCTGCGACACCATCCAAGTTGGGGAAGGGGCACATTAAAACCGGCAAGTCTGAGAAGATCAGCACGGCGGACAAGACCCCCAGCAGCAGCCCCGCTGCCCAAGACAGAACCGCCAGCAGCAGCCCCACTGCCCAAGACAGAACTGCCAGCAGCAGCCCCGCTGCCCAAGACATAACCGCCAGCAGCAGCCCCGCTGCCCAAGACAGAACCGCCAGCAGCAGCCCCACTGCCCAAGACAGAACCGTCAGCAGCAGCCCCGCTGCCCAAGACAGAACCACCAGCAGCAGCCCCACTTCCCAAGACAGAACCACCACCAGCAGCCCCGCTGCCCAACACAGAACTGCCAGCAGCACCACTGCCCAGGAAAAGACCGCCACCAGCTGAACCGCTGTCCAGGACACCGCCGCCAGCAGCACCGCCGGCCAGGACAAGACCGCCACCAGCAGAACCGCTGCCCAGGACACCGCCGCCAGCAGCACCGCAGGCCAGAACAAGACCGCCACCAGCAGAACTGCTGCCCAGGACATCGCTGCCAGCAGCACCGCTGCCCAGGACACCGCCGCCAGCAGCACCGCAGGCCAGTGAGCGCCAATGATTCCAACGCTACTGAGGCCGCCACGGGCAGGATGAAGCAGTCTGGGCACTAAGCCCCCTCCAGGAACCAGTGGAGATTCACATCCACTACCTCAGTCCTTGGCAGGATGAATCACTCTGGGCACCAAGCCCCCTCCAGAACCAGTGGAGATTCACATCCACTACCTCTGTCCTTGGCAGGATGAAGCACTCTGGGCACCAAGCCCCCTCCAGAACCAGTGGAGATTCACATCCACTACCTCTGTCCTTGGCAGGATGAAGCACTCTGGGCACCAAGCCCCCTCCAGAACCAGTGGAGAAAGGCATCCACTTGAGAGACTGTGGCTTTGCACTCCCCAGGATTGAACAGTGGGCAAACCACCCACTGTGGAGACTTGAGAGACTGTGGCTTTGCACTACCCAGGATTGAACAGTGGGCAAACCACCCACTGTAGAGACATGAGAGACTGTGGCTTTGCACTCCCCAGGATTGAACAGTGGGCAAACCACCCACTGTAGAGACTTGAGAGACTGTGGCTTTGCACTCCCCAGGATACATCAATGGGCATGGAGCCCCCTCACGGATCTGGCATTGTGCACTCAACCTGCTGAGGTGCCCCCCCTTCCCTTCCCCCTGAGGTACTGTTTTATTTCTATCTGATGCCCCTGCAGTGTTCTCTCCGTCTTGTTCGGGTATTGAGTGTGGGCCTCGCCCATGCCTTTTGGGCCCAGTGATACATGGACTGTGATGGTGGAATCCCTTGGACTTGTGTTCAAGGTGTATATAATTGTATATAGTATAAATGTATCTATTTGTAAATATTTTCGATTTATGTAATTGAATATATAACAATTATTCAACTCATTTCCTTTTGTCCTTGCATTCTTCCAGGGGGTGGTTGGGGGGTGTAACTGTAATGTATCAACATGTATTAGTGTGTGTGTTGTGGTGGGTGAGGGTGGGGGTGGGAGTGTTGCGTGATGCGTGTGTGTGTCACTGTTTTTTCCGTCCCCCTCCCCGTGTCGTAGGTGCAGTACTCACTGTGGTCTTCGCCGCCGGCGTTCGTGCTCCTGGTAGAGGAGCAAGAAGAGAATGGCAGGTAGAATTTGGAGTTACGGCTCCATGGCGTCCTGGTTCCTCGTGGGGTGTGTAGAGATGAGCGTTTTCCCTTCAAAGTCCTGTTTCCGCCGTGTTTTGGTTTGCGGTAAATCCACCCCGGAAAAGGTGGCGGATTGGTGGGTTGTAATAGTGTGGGCGGTACATTGTCCTCCGCCTGTCTGTTGGCGGTTACCACCGCGGTGGTCGGAGTGTTAAAGTGGCTGTCCATGTTGGCGGTTTCCGCCACAGTCGTGATTCAATTTTGTTTTACCACCGGCCTGTTGCCGGTTTTACTGCCGCTTTAACACCGACCACCAGGGTTGTAATGACCACCTTTGTCTTTCCCAACACCTAAGGATGCGTGGTCCTGGCTGGAAATGTGAGGGGATCATCAACACTTACCCCAATCAGTAGAAAACTGAGGCTGGGAGACTAGGCGATGCCGGCAGCACTCCAACAAGAACACCGGGGAATCTGTGGGAGACCTACGAAAGCACTGGTGGCACTGGGTAAAGGGGAGGTACTGGCGGCAGTGGAAAGGTCATCTCTATCTAGCCAGGAGGACAATGGCTCTGATAACGATGGTGGGACTCATCGAAATGACACACCAATGGTTAGACTGCCAGAGGAACTGAGGGATGACCTGCAGATCTCCCTGATGACTGTGGACTTGTTTCAGTCAGCTTGAGTATTAGAGAGGTTTCTCTTTTGTCTTCCCCTCTCATTTTGCCTGCTCTGCTGTATGGGTTCGGTGGGAAGTGGGGGGGCATGGAAGTTTGCAGACTATATTTTAGTGTTAGGGTTGCTTATTGTAATGTATGGTGGGGGACCCAAACTGTGGAATCTGCTAGTGTCTGCTTGGAACACCCCCGTACCTGTCAGACTTTATAGTAGTTACTAAATTGTAAATGGCTGTTAGAAAAGGGGTTGCTAGTTGGCAGTGGTTTGCACCCTGACCAAGTAGTGACCCTCACTCTAGTCAGGGTAAGGGAGCCGCACAGCTAAGACAACGCCTGCTCACCACCTTGGTAGCTTTGGCAAGCAGTCTGGCTTATCTCAGAGACTATGTAAAGTATTTTTACACACACACAGTAACACAGTGAAAATACCACAAAAGTACTCCATACCAGTTTAGGAAAATAGCCAATATTTATCAGAGTAAAACAAGACTAAAACAACAAAAATCTAACATACACAAGTAAAGATATAGGCCCTCATTACAACCCTGGAGGTCGGTGATAAAGCGGCAGTAATACCGCCAACAGGCCAGCGATAAAAAAAATTGAATTACGACCATGACGGAAACCACCAACACAGACAGCCACTTTAACATTCTGACCGCCACGGCGGTAGCAACAAACACTGCGGCGGTACCCGCCAATTGACAGGTGAAAGACAATGTACCGCCCACACTATTACAAGGCACCAATCCGCCAGCTTTTCAGGGCGGTACCAACGCATCAAAAGCACGGCAGAAACAGTACTTGGAATGGAAACCACTCACCTCACGACACCCAACGAGGAACCAGGACGCCATGGAGCCCGAGTTACAGGTCCTGCCCATGTTGGTCTACCTCCTCATCTACCAAGAACATCAAAGACGCCGGTGGCGACCACGGTGAGTACTGCACCTAGCACACAGGTGGAGGAAAAAGAGAGTGACACACACACGTAGTACGCAACACCCCCACCCTCACCCACAACACCATATACACAAACACATGCATCAACATTACATTTACACCCCATCACCCCCTGGAAGAATGCAAGGACCAAATGAAATGATTTAAACAAGTGAAATAATCAAAAATTCAGATAGGCCAAGATAACTTAAAATCATCAGTATATACAAATAATTACAGCAAGTACACAAGTCTGTATACTGTTCCATTAAATGTCCGTGGACCAGTGGTCCCAAAAAGCATGGGTGAGGCCCACACATGACACCTGCCCCAAAATGGAGAGAACACTGCAGGGGTATCAGGTCAAAAAAACGCAGGCACCTCAGGGGGAAGGGGAGGGGAGCACCTCAGCCGGATGATGGGACAACGCCACTGCTCCTCGAGGGGGCTCCATGCCCACTGCTTGGTCATGGGGAGTGCACAGACACAGTCTCTCAAGTCTCTCAAGTGGGTGGTTTGCCCACTGCTTGATCCTGGGGAGTGCAAAGCCACAGTCTCTCAAGTCTCTCAAGTGGGTGGTTTGCCCACTGCTTGCTCCTGGGGAATGAAAAGCCACAGTCTGTCAAGTCTCTCAAGTGCATGGTTTGCCCACTGTTTGCTCCTGGGGAGTGCAAAGCTACAGTCTAAATGGATGCCTTTCTCCACTGGTTCTGGAGGGGGCTTTGTGCCCAGAGTGCTTCATCCTGCCAAAGACTGGGTGAGTGGATGCTGTTCTCCACTGGTTCTGGAGGGGGCTTTGTGCCCAGAGTGCTTCATCCTGCCAAGGACTGGGTGAGTGGATGCTGTTCTCCACTGGTTCTGGAGCGGGCTTTGTGCCCAAAGAGCTTCATCCTGCCAAGGACTGGGTGAGTGGATGCTGTTCTCCACTGGTTCTGGAGGGGGCTTTGTGCCCAGTGATGCAGCACCTGGGGTGTGGCAGTTCCCATTCCCTCACCGGGATGTCTGAGCCATGAGATTTCCAGGGAACAGGTAGCATGATACTCCATGGAGGCAGAGCCACAGTCCACCCTGCGTCGACTTCGCCTGCCAACTACTGGTAGTGCCAGTGCTGGTTGTGGTGCCTCATGTAGTGTGTGCAGGGTCCAGGACTTCTCCTGCAGCCTCGGACGGCTGCCCACTGGGGATGATGCTGATGTCCACTATAGTGGCAGTGGCTGGGCATGTCGCGGGGCAGGTGGCATTGGCTATGGAGGTGTCTGTGGCGGAGATCCTGCCAGTGGTGCAGGTGTCTGCACTTGTGGAGGGAGACACCAGGCTGTCTTCTGCAGTCTGGGAAGACTGCCCACTGGGGATGATGCTGGTGACTGTAGTAGAGGCAGAAGACGTGCAGGTGGCGCTACAGGTGAAGGTGCAGGTGGCGGTCGTTGCGGTGGTGCCCACCGTCGTACAGGTTGCAGGTCTGTCTTGCAGAAGGGGTGACATCAGTCCCTCACCCGGAGGCTCTGTGCCCTGAGCTGACTTCTCTTTGCCCTTGTGTCCCTTCCCCACCTTGGAAGACGCTGCTGGGAACTTGGCACTGTCCTCTTTGGTTCTGGAAGAGGCCTTGCAAGGTGGTTGGTGCGGCTTTTCTCTTCAGTATGCGGGCCCCTTCTTTACCTTGGCAGGTGGCGGAATAGGGTGGTCCTTGGCCTCACTAGGTGGCACACTGGTGGCCCTGATGGGTGCAGCCTTCGATGTTCCCGGACTTGCAGGGACCACACTGGATGAGGATTTTGTGGCTGAGGTGCTGGGCTGGGATCTGGACATCCTGGACCTAGGGGAAGGACAGGGGGGAGAGGTGTAGGGAAGAGGTCAATGGAAGCTAGGAAATGTTTTTTAGACACACTGGGACGGGAAGATGGAGGGGGTTTGGGAGTGGAGGAAGAAGGAGTGGTTGTAGGAGGTGTACGTCTGCTGAGTTTGGGTGAAGCTGCGTGGGCTGGAGGCTGTTGTGAGGTGGATGGCTGTTGAATGGGTGTGTGCCGGCATTTGTGTACTTTGGGAGGAGGGCTCACAAACACACTGGGAGAGGACACAGGGGACGTGTGCATGGTGGTGGGGGTGGTGATTGCACGTGAGCGGTGTGTGGTGATGGGCGTGCTGGTGATGGAGGTAGTGGATGAGGATGTGGTGCATGCAGGTGTGAGTGGAGACGAGACAGGGAGGGAGGTTGAGGACATGGAGGAAGGGGACACAGTGGAGGCAGTGGATGTTGGTGTGTCTGCATGTGGGATGTGTGGTGCTTATGTTTGCCTGAGCCACTTTTGTGTGTTGATGACTGTGCATGCTGGTCTGATGGTGTGCTTGGGATAGGCTGAGGTACAGGGAATTGGGGCGGGGTAGTGGAGGTTGTAGGGGGGAGGCTGGACACAGGGACAATGGCTGCCATCAGTGCTAAGGCCAGAGCCAGAAATGCTCTCTTTTGGGCCGCCAAGCCAGAATGAATGCCCTCCAGGCATGCATTTGTTTGTTGCAAATGCCTCTCAAAACCCGGGAGGGCATTCAGTATGGTTGACTGCCCAACAATGAGGGATCTCAGGAGGTCAATAGCCTCCTCACTGAGGACAGCAGGGCTGACTGGGGCAGGGCCTGAGGTGCCTGGGGTGAAGGAGATGCCCACCCTCCTGGGTGAGCGGGCACGGGAAACACACTGAGGGGCTGCTGGGACGGCGGTGCTGGTAGGGGGGGTGGCGGTTGTACCTGTTGTTGCGGTGGGTACAGAGGTGCCCGCCACCTCAAGGGAGCTCCCATCAGAGGAGGAGTTGCTGTCGCTGGTGTACCCTCCTGTCCCTGTCGTGGAGCTCCCCTTGTCCTCCGTCCCACTGGTGCCTTCAGACTCCGTACATTCACCCTCCTGGGCCATGTGGGTTGTAGCTCCCTTCTGCTCCGGTGCCACTGCTCCTCCGCCCGATGATGCTAATGCACACAAGGACAGGGTGACAAAACAAAAAGGGGGAAAGACATAGGATACACATGGTCAATGCCTGCAACAACACCCCCGTTGGCGGACACAACACACAGGGAGCAGCCCTATGCAGTAGCCCATGCACTAACAGTTAATAGGAAAATCAACTGCCCATGGGGGACGATGCCTAAGCCCATTTGCTGCACACCTGGAACCCACAGGAGCCTGACTAGGTGTAGATGGTCACTACCACTATTGGGGTTGGAGTGCCACAGAGCCTGCCTAACAAATGACCTACCCCAGCAAGTTCACCCTGGCCTAGGGGAACCCACAGCCCACTTCCCCCACCCAGACACCTCGTAAAGTGCACAGAGTCAGCTGAATGAGACTGTACTCACCCCCTTGTGGCTGCTGTGATGCCCTCAAGCACCCATCCAACTCATGGTGCGACGGGCACCCCTTCCACGTTGGGAGGCCATTCCGAGCTGGGCCTCCACCGTCTTTTTGGGCCAGCGGCGCAGGTCCTCCCATCTTTTGCGGCAGTGGATGCTCCGTCTCTGATAGACCCCCAGCGTCTGCACTTCCTTGGCGATGGCACGCCAAATACCCTTCTTCTGTTGGGCGCTGACCTACAGGAAAGGTAAAGTAAGAATGGATTTTACTCCCCTGTCCGGTTCTTCTTACTTATTGGCCCCAACTTCCCACCCATGCCCTGAAACACATACACTGACCATCCTAACATGCAGGCCACAACCCCCCATGTATCTTCCATTCACACCACTCCATACATTAATGTCCCATCCACCATGCACACAGTGTACTCACCTGTTCGTCTGGAGGACCATAGACTAGCGTGTACTGGGGGAGGAAACCATCCACCAGGTTGTCCAACTCCTCCGCGTTGAAGGCAGGGGCCCTTTCCCCAGACACTGTAGCCATTGCCGCTTCCAGACTCAGGTCAGAGCAGCACTTGCAGTGTAGGTCCTCTCCTGTTGAAGGTCAGGTATCAAGTGAGTGAAGAGATAGAAAATGGCGGTCACGTCCACTGTGGTGCGTACCGTCACCGCCGGGTTACATCATCATTGGCTTGTGAAACCCATAGGGCCCAATGATAACCAATGCTGAATTGCGCAGTGGTCTTCGACCGACTACCGCGATGCTGCACAACGCCAGCGCAGTTATCTCAATTCCCCTTGTCCATCCCGTCACAGCACTTTTGGGCAGGAATACGGACAGACAGCGCCACACACCAATTAAATCTTAATAGTGCAAAACACCCTTGTGCAACCTATGAGGTATATGACCCTCTGCTCACCTTTCTCCTCCATAGGGCTCATCCGCTGGGGCAGATGATGAGATGACGTCATCCTCCGGTGTACAGACCCCTGGCGGACTTGTCGACAATGGAAGACAGACACATCATTATCACCTACAGACTTGATCGAGCCACAATCCATGAACTGTGTGCCTAGTTGGAGCCAGACCTGATGTCAGCTATCCGCCATCCACAGGAATCCCCCCTCTAGTGCAGGTCCTGTCAGTGCTCCATTTCCTAGCCAGTGGTTCCTTTCAAACAACAGTGGCCATGGCATCAGGGATGTCTCAGCTAATGTTCTCTAACGCGTTGTCCAGAGTGTTGTCTGCCCTGCTGAAACACATGCGCAGCTACATCGTGTTCCCCCAGGTGGATGATTTGACCACAGTGAAAGCTGACTTCTATGCCCTGGGACATATCCCCAACATCATTGGTGCCATTGATGGTACACATGTGGCATTTGTCCCACCCCGCAGGGATGAACAGGTGTACAGAAACCGCAAAAGCTACCATTCCATGAATGTGCAGATGGTGTGTTTGGCAGACCAGTACATCTCCCATGTGAATGCCAAGTATCCTAGCTCAGTGCATGACGCTTACATTATGAGGAATAGCAGCATCCCTTATGTGATGGGCCAACTCCAGAGGCACCATGTGTGGCTAATAGGTGAGCCCAAGGTCCCCACACAGTTTGAATAGGTGTCTGGGTATGGGAGAGTCCCTAAG